>NC_048222.1:17763300-17778244 GCF_002007445.2 Ailuropoda melanoleuca | reverse complement strand
GGGAATGAACATTTTCAAGACAATAGTACCAACTTGTTCAGGAAGTTTGCACCTGTGTGCACTTTTGCCAGCAGTAGACTAGCTAGAGCTGGTCTTGTGGCCCCTGCAATGATTACCAGTGATTACTTTAGGGAGGCAATTAGGATATTGGTTAAGAGCACAGAGCTCCATTCTGCCACTCAGTAGCACAGTCTTTAGCAAGTTATTAACCTTTCTGTGCATCATTTTCCTCATCTGTAAAACTGGGATCAAAATAATAACAAATTTCAGAGTGTTGTAAGGATTAAATGAGAAAACAGATTTAAAGCTCTTAATATAGCACCTGTCACATAATAAGCACAGAGTGCCCACTCTTATTAATCTTGCAAATGATTGGTACTTTGATAGGCAAAGTATATATCGCCATGATTTTGATGGGCATTAATTTATCCTTAGTGAATTTGAACATTGTTTCACAAGTTTCTTATTCTTTGTTTTTTGTATGATTAACTGTCTTGTCACATCCTTTACTCACCGTGGTAGCCACGGAGATGAGCTTCCCAAGGAACCATGTCAAACAAAAAACTGTTGCTCCTGGAGCTGAGCATGCTGTCAGTCAGCCCCCTCAGCAGTCAGCCCCCTCGGAGATTACTTTAGCTGCAGAGGCTGTCAACCCAGAGATCATGCCCATTCCTAGGGTGGAGCACATTCAGTGAGTGATAGATGTGGAGTTATAAAGGAATGGACATCTTGGCCCAACTTGGGATAATTCTGAAAGGCCATTCTCGCTGTAGAGCCCAACCTTCCCCCCACCCTCAATGCTCCCCCAAAGTGGAGTTAGCTGTCAGGTCTATATCAAAGCTCCATTTCTCCTTCTGCCTGATCCTACTCCTCCCCCACAGATATTTATTCCAAGGACCCTTCCAATTAAGGATCTAAACACTAAACTTTGTCTCCATGTTGCTTTCTAGAGAATCCAAACACTGACACCCATTTTTGTCTTGAGGTCTGTATTTTTTCTGGGTGATTTATTATAGTTTTCTCTATATAAGGCTTATAAACATTGTCCTATTTATTACAAAACCTTTTTCTGCTACTTTTTGTTATTTGATTTTGTTTCAATGTGCTTTTTTGACATACAGAAGTTTTTAATGTTCAAATTATCAAGTATATCACTTTTATTGTTTTCATTTTTTAAAAAATTCTTATGTGATTTCATTTTTAACACTTTAAATCATTGGGAAGACATGTGGGTCGAAGATATAAGTTGAGGATGGAAAAAAAATTGTGCCCCAATTAATCAAATATAGAAACACTATTTTATTAAATAAAATTTCCTTCACTGGTACAGTTTATTGAGTTACATTTTTAAAGTTACATTTGTTACTTAAAAATTATTACGTATCTTGTGAGTCATTCCATGACTATATTGATCAACTTTAGGCCAGTACCACGTTACCTTGATTACCACAGCTTTATAGCGCATTTATTAATTTTTTAGGATACTCTTTTTAGGATATTCTTTTTAGGGTACACTTCTTTTTCAAATATTTTTGTCCACTTTTACACATCATTCTCCCAAATGAGACTTAAAATCATTTTGTCAAGCTTCTATCTTATTTCTCCATCCCCATCAAAATTCCTCTTGTGAGTTGGAATACATTTAATTGTATTAAGCCTAAAAATGAACTTAGGTTATGGTGAACAAACTCTGTAAATTTACTAAAAACTATTGAATTATACACTTAAAATGAGTGAGTTTTTTGGTATTGAAATTATACTTCAGTAGAGCTGTCTTTAAAAGAATGAGTTTTCTATGCAGAAACGTTTTATTTTTAAGCCTTCTTTATACATATTTTTAAAGATTTATTTATTTACTTGAAGTGGAGAGGGGCAGAGGGAGAGGGAGGGAGAGAGAGAACCTCAAGCAGACTCCCTGTTGAGCACTGAGCACTGAGCCCAACATGGGGCTGGATCCCAGGATCCCAAGGTCATGACCTGAGCTGAAATCAAGAGTCGAACACTCATCTGACTGAGCCACACAGATGCCCCACCCTTCCTTATATTTTTAATGATGTTAGCTGTCTTCACCTCCAGCAGTTTCTACCTGTTAACCATTTTTATTTTTTTTTTAAGGTAGTCTCAAGTGAGATACTGTGATTAAGTCCAGGGGCTGTGAAATCCGAAGAGTAGAATGAGCAATGTGGCATTCGTGAGATAGCCGCTAAGGGGATAAAATGGCAGTAGAATCACTAGAACAGGTTTTTTTCTCCAGTAGCCCAAGCACCAGTGTCTTTGGGGCTGAGCAGCTCACGTGGCTATGTAAAATATCTTGGGGGGAGACAAGAGAGCATGGGAAAAGCTACAGACTGGGTCCCTCCCATAGAGGCATGCCACTTTAGATGTTTTGAAGAACATACTGCTAGCCAAACGAACCATGCCTGTCATCTAAATTCAGCCCGCTGGCCTCCAATTTGTAGCCTTGTTTTATGGTCACCTGAAATTCATATTGAGTTGCCTGCCCTGAGAATTCATCAGCAACATGACCATAAAGGGAACAGAAATTCATCATGGTAACTGCTGAATTAGAGGGAGCTGGCATTTCTCCATAGGCCCCCTCTAACCCAGAGGTAGCTTTTTAAGGAAAAAATACATTGGGAACCTGGGAGAGCTACTGTGTATGAGAGAAGTCATGGAGATTCTGTGCTAGCCCATTGACTTCTTTTCTGTGCCTGAGTCCAGGCACACATGATTCTTGTGCTGCTGCTTGTTCTTCACCAATTTTCCCACAATATCCACTACACCCACTTGAAAGACTTAATTCATACTCTAAATTGAAGTTAGAAAATGATCAAGATGTTTTCCAAATTTATTTTTAATTGAAATATAATTGACACATAATATTACATTCATTTCAGGTGTAAAACAGTGATTCAACAAATCTATCCATTATTCTATGCTCACCACATTATTCTATGCATCTGTGACCATAAAAAAACTATTGCAATACCATTGACTATATTCCCTATGCTGTCCCTTTTATCTCTGTGACTTAGTCATTCCTTAGTGAAAGTCTGGATCTCCCGCTCTCGTTCACCCATTTTGCCCTGCTTTGACAAACATCAATTTGTTCTCTGTATTTATGGGTCTACTTCTGCTTTTTTTGTTTGTTTTGTTTTTTGGATTCCACATATAAATGAAATCATATGGTGTTTGTCTTTCTGTGTCTGACTTATTTCACTTAACATAACACCCTTTAGGTCCATTCATGTGGGACATGGCAAGATCTCATCCTTCTTTATAGCTGAGTAATATTCCATTATATACATATATAAATATAAAAAATATACTATACATTATGTAACATAATTTATAATAAATAAATATATATACCACAGAAGATGATCAAGATTAAAAATTCATTCCTTGACTTCTTACAATTATCAAAATAAATTTCTTCCTGCTAATATGTGGGTAGTAAATCTTGTGCAATGCTTTATAATGTAATCTTATATCATAAGCTTTTTGGTTAAAAATTATATATATACAATTTTATAATTTATTAACATATGTCTATTTTAGTAAATTATAAAAGGCCAATTATATTTTTTTACACAATTTCTGTATTTTTATATTTCAATTGACATGCACGTCTTTTTCTTGCCCAAAGACTCTTGCCCAATGGCTCAGTGAAGGAATGGATATGAATTCACTCATATGGGTTTGTGTTAGGTTCTTTCTAATTAGAAGGTGCTTGTATCTTGAAATGATACATAACCTCACTAAATGAAAACACTACTATTTAGTATATCAATTTAATCTTTGACAATTAAAAATCTTAGCCTCCTCTTAGAGTTTTTTAAGAGAAGACATTTTGTTTGCATGATCTTTAGGATTGCCCAATAAATTATATTCTCTTAACGTAATATGTTCTTTAATATTTTTCTAATTGTGAATATCTTTATTTTTGTTTTATTTGAAAACATTGTATATGTTATACAAATGGAAAAGTAGTGACCAGTATCACTAAATTTTATAGGTAATACTTATCTTCTTACAAAAAATTTCCTACAGCTTAATATATTATGTATTGCTATTATATATTATATATGTTAATATTAATGTATTATTATATATTATTATTATCTTTATAATTGATCTAGTTGATCTAATTACTTGAATTTTATGTTTATCTTAGAATAGGTCTCTTTCAGGGTCACAATAGTCTTAAGCTTCCTTTTATTTTATTATATAAAACATTTCATAAAATTGGTTTTAATTACTGTCACCATTAACCAAAATCTTCTCTGAATTATTTAAATCTTTAAATTACTTAAATTATGGTAAAATTAAATTCAAGGCTTTAAACTTTATTTGGGGATTCACTTCCTACCCAAATTTCTCCTTCCTTCAATGTTATTATAACTATACCTCAGTCTGTATTTTATCACAGTGTTTCCAACAGATGAATAATTATCAACTAATGATCTCCTGAGTTACATTTCATAACCATGACAAGCTTCCAGAAGGTGAATTGCTGAGAAATTTAAGAAGGTTTGACCAAAGTTACAGACAAATTGCTTAAAAAAGGATACGTTGACAAAGATCCTTGTGCTGTTGCATTTAATAGGAGGAGTACAGACCATTTTTCTAATAACACACATTTCAACATAGACAAAAAAGAAGGCATCATCATCATCATCAACCCCTACCACCCCACATCTTTACATTGACCGCCATTTAAAAAACTCAAAACAGGAACTCTACAATTGAATGACATCTTGAACAAGGTTCCCCATCTAAGTCCTCTACTAAGACACAAAGGTATTCCAGCCCCAAAAGTTAGTAGTTAGTAGTCTTTGCTGTCAACATCTTGATGGCATTTTTTTTTTAAATAAAGAGACTTACTTTCAAAGTACTTTCAATGTCTAAATGAGCTGTTATCTGTAGCACAGCTATATCTTCCTCTTCCTCAGAATTAAGGTTACTCCCTAAATCAAAAATAAAAAATTCTTAATCACAAAGGACTTGGCATATTTTAGAACGTAAGAAGACAGCACCGTAATTAATATTTAAAAGATATAACAAATATTCTGACAGGTTAGTTTGAATAAATGAAAGCTTCCAAGACAGAAAAATGTATTGTTTTTGAAACTACTAAATATGAATTCTGAGTATTTTTCATTTGCTGTAACTATTTGTCAAAATTTGATAAAGTGAACTTTGCCCTCAAGTAGTTGGTAGCTAGAGCATAAGCAAGAAGTCTGCTGCCATAGCTGATGGGAATTTTAATTAGGATGGAGAATAGATGTCTAGGGTTGGGGATAGACTTTCCCTCCAGTAGCAGTCTAAAGAAATAATATTGGATTTCTAACATATTACTGTCATTACCATTTTCAAGGGGGGAAAAGTGTGAAAATTCAGGGAAGAAACATTAAAACACCTGTACTCCCTATAGCAGATGAAATCCAAAAAGTTCTGGACCGAGAACAATGCAAAATAGTAAGTCACTCTTTCTGAATTACAAAAGGATTGTAGGTCACAACAAGCAATAACAGATTAATTTATAAGATGTACATAAAAAAATAGAATGAGTGTGTTCATACGCATCCTTAATAATTTTCATCAGTGGACTGTTTGATATTGAATTTAGTTTCTGATGCCTTGAAAGAGTCTTCCAGTTTTAGAAATAATAATTTCTAACATTTATTCTTGGGCACCATGATAAGTACTTTATATTTACTACCTAATTTAACTCTTATATACTCGTTTTTGGAGATTAAATAACAGCTACTAAGTGGTAGAGGTTGGATTCAAATCTGACTATTTACTCTTTATATCACAGGGATTCAAAAATCAGATACTTACTTCTAATGAATTTGGAGTAATAAGGATCTCTCATCTGAAAAATCTTGCTAACCCACCAAATGAAAAAAAAAAACTGAGACAAAATATGTGAAAGAATAATTTCAGACATTGGACATAAGGCGGAGCAGGACAGTGGTACCTGAGAGAAGGCGGGGGAAAAAAGAAGGTAAAACCTATAATTGCCCTGGTGCCCTACTTGGGGAGAGTCTTTAGGCCACAACACAGGAAGGGAGCAGAGCCAGTGGTCTGGTTGGTGTTGTCTCAGTGGAAGGATCCACACTGGGAGTATGGAGAAGCAATAGCAGCTAAAGTTAGCAGAGAACATTATCAGGTTGAAAAAAGCTGCAGAGAAAGAGATGTAGACATCTTCACAGGCTTCCTCTCTAGAGTACAACTGCTGTATTCATGTGAAGAACCTATTTGAGCCCAGGGGAATTAAGGAGGGCATGTGTTGCATGGTGCACTGGATGTTATACACAAACAATGAATCATGGAACACTACATCAAAAACTAATCTAATGATGTGCTGTATGGTGACTAACATAACATAACAAAACAAAACAAAAAAAAGAACCACCTGAAAAGATTAGAGGCAACAATCTCCAGCAGTTACACAGGGTCAGTAACAGTACCTGTTCCCACCAGCCAGAGTGATAAAAACAAAAACAAAACTTTAGTTGATAGGGCATCTTCGGTGGGAAAAATTAGTCCTAGACTAAATGCTGCCTGCATCTCACCTTACAAAGTTTAAAGGATGCCTCAAAAGGATCAAACTGGTTACAAGTAAACTAATGGCATTCCAGATAAAGCTCAAGGTTATTTATAGGAATACAAAATATCCAACACCCAACAAAGTAAAATTTATAATATATGATATTCAATTAATAATTATCAAACAAGCCAACAAGCAGTAAAATGTGACTCATAATGTGGAGAAAAATCAACCAGTAGAAAGAACCAGACAAAAGAATTATACAGATGATGGAATTAGCAGACGTGGACATTCAAAGTTATAATATACTTCATATGCTCAGGAAGTTAGAGAAAGGATGTGTCGTGTTAAACAGAGTCATAAATATATGAGAAAAGACTAACCAGACTTCTAGAGATGAAAGCTACAATGTCTAACGTTAAAAATACACTTGATGGGATGAACAGTAGAGTACATACTGCAGATGAAATGATTACCGAACTTCTCCATTTCTGTTGAGCAGCTCTCTTGTGACCAGTTTGAATGACAATTGGGCATAGAGTTCTATCGCTATAAATTAAATACTGGAAAATATTTTTTAAAAAGAAAAAAGAAAAAAAAACCCTTAAAAACAAGCAGAGATAAAACCCCATACGTGTGTAGAGAATAAAAGGTGAGAAGGATAGTGTATTTCTTGTAAGAAACAATACAAGCCAGAGGACAGTAGAGCAACGTACTGAAACTACTGAAAGAAAGAAATGATTATTTCATGCCTTGTTATTTTTTGCCATTCCAACTGGTATAAGGTGTATCTCATTGTGATTTTGATATGTGTTTCCCTGATGGCTAGTGGTGTGGAACCTTTTTTCATGTGTCTGTTAGCCATTTGTATGTCTTCTTTGGAGAAGTGTCTGTTCATGTCATCTGCCCCTTTTTTGATGAGGATATGCAGAAAGGGGAACCCTCTTACACTGTTGGTGGGAATGCAAGATGGCTCAGCCACTGTGGAAAACAGTATGGAGATTCCTCAAGACATTAAAAATAGAGCTACCTTACAACCCAGCAATTGCACTACTAGGTATCTACCCCAAAGATACAGATGTAGTGAAAAAAAGGGGCACATGCACCTCAGTGTTCATAGCTGCAATGTCCAAAATAGTCAAACTGTGGAAGGAGTTGAGATGTCCTTCAACAGATGAATGGATAAAGAAGATATGGTTCATATATATTAATTTAATACAAAGTATATTTTTTAAAAAAGATTTTCTTATTTCTTTGAGAGAGAGAGAGTGCATGAGCTGGGGGAGGGGCAGAGGGAGAGAAAATCTCAAGCAGACTCCCCACTGAGCATGGACACCAACATGGGTTCAACTTCACGATCCTGAGATCATAACCTAAGCCAAAATCAAAAGTCAGATGCTCAACCAACTGAGCCACCCAGGTGCCCCTCAAGTAGATTTCGGAATACATAATCCAAAATGTTTATGCCCTGAATAACAGAGTAAATCAAGTAAATGAAGAAAAAACTTATAAAACAGCAAGAAGACATAGAAAAATCCACAATTAGATTCAGAGATTTTAACACCCCTTCTCAATAATTATAGAGATGGAACAACTATTAGATGGACAATTCATGGGGCACAGAATATTTGAACAATACTATCAACCAGTTTGATCTTACACTTACAGAACACTAAACCCAACAAGAGTAGCATATGCAATGCACTTAGTACGTTGATCAAAACAGACCATATTTTAGACTGTAAAATAAGTTTCATTAAATTTAAAAGAACTCAAATCTTCTAAAGCATGTTTTATGAAAATAGAATTAAATTAGAAATCAATAACCAAAAGAATTCTAGAAAACTCCTGAAATTTGGAAACTAAATAATTTAATTCTACATATTCCATGGATCAAAGAAAAATCAAAAGTAAAATTAAGATGAAAGTAAAAACACAATATATCAAATTTTGTGGGATAAGGCTAAAATAATGCTTAGAGAAAATTTTATAGCCATAAATGCCGATTAGAAAATAAGAAAAGTCAAAATCATTGACCTCTGCTTCTCTCTTCAGAGACTAGAAGTGCAAACTAAAACCAGTGTATGCAGATGTAAGGAAATAATAAACATGTGGGTAGAAATCCATAAAATAAAAAACCAAAAGAGCAAATCAATGAGACCAAAAGCTGCTTCTCCCAGTAGGTCAAAAAAACAAAACAAAACAAAACAAAAAACCAGATTGATTAGAAAAAAGAGACCACAAATTATCAACATTAGGAGTTATACAGTGACAGAAATAGATGCTATTTATGTTTTTAAAAATGAAAGAATATTATGAAAAATTTTATGCCCAAAACTTGACAATTTAGAGTAAATTGACACGTTTCTTGAAAAACATAAACCAACAAAATCATTGTAGAATAGATAACTAGAGTAGCCTTATGTCTATAAAATAAATTGAATTTGTAGTTTAAAATCTTCAAAGACAGTTTTAGGCTGAGTTAATTTCACTAGGGAATTTTACAAATTTTGAAAGAAGAAATAATACCACGTCTACACAAACACTTCCAGAAATTGAACAGGGTAGAACACTCAACAATTCATTCTATGAGAGCAGCATTAATTAGATATCAAAACCAGAAGAAGATACTAGAAGAAAAAAATATAGACCAATATAAACATAGATGCAAAAATAACAAAAATTTTCTCATAGATCTATTAGTATTTTTAAAAAAGTGATAATACTGTATGACCAAGTAGGGTTGATCCTAGGAACACAAGGTTGGTTTAACAATTGAAAATCAATCAATGTAATTCATCATAGTAACAAACCAAGGCAAAAAAAACCCCCCAAAATACAAACAAAAAAAACCAATCGTCTCGATAGATACTGGAAAAGCCATTGNTTTTTTTAAAGATTTTTTATTTATTTATAAGACAGAGATAGAGACAGCCAGCGAGAGAGGGAACACAAGCAGGGGGAGTGGGAGAGGAAGAAGCAGGCTCATAGCAGAGGAGCCTGACGTGGGGCTCGATCCCATAACGCCGGGATCACGCCCTGAGCCGAAGGCAGACGCTTAACCGCTCTGCCACCCAGGCACCCCTAAATATTCATTTTTGATAACAATTCTCAGCTAACTATAAATAAAAGGGAAGTTTCTCAACCTAATAAAGGAATCTAATAAACCTACTGCTAGCATATAGATCAATGGAATAGAAGAGAAAATCCAGAAATAAACCGATAATTATACAGCCAATTAATCTTTGACAAAGCATATCCAAGAATATCCAATGGGAGGGGGTGGGGGAATGGGATAGACTGGTGATGGGTAGTAAGGAGGGCACATATTGCATGGTGCACTGGGTGTTATACGCAGCTAATGAATCATTGAACCTTGCATCAGAAACCAGGGATGTACTGTATGGTGACTAATATAATGTAATAAAAAAATTAAAAAAAAAAAGAATATCCAATGGGAAAAAGACAGTGTCTTTGACAAATGGTGCTGGGAAAACAGCAACATACAAAAGAATGAGACTGGATCACTTTCTTATACTATACACAAACATAAATTCAAAATGGATTAAAGACCTAACTGTGGGAACTGAAACCGTTAAAATCTTAGAAGAGAACACTGGCAGTAATGGTAACTTCTTTCAGCCATAGCAACTCCTTTCTAGGTGTATCTTCTGAGGCAAGGGAAACAAAAGCAAAAATAAACTATTGGGACTCATTAAAATGAAAAGCTTCTGCACCATGAAGGAAACAAACAGCACAACTAAAAGGCAACCTATGGAATAGGAGAAGATATTTGCAAATGACGTCTGATAAGGGTTAGTATCCAAAATCTATAAAGAATTAATAGAACTCAACATCCCCCCCAAAATAATCCAATTAAAAATTGGCAGAAGATAGAAACAGACATTTCTCCAAAGAAGAACATATAGACACATGAAAAGATGTTCCTTATCATTTATCATTAGGGAAATGAAAACCAAAACTACAATGAGATATCATATACTTATCAGATTGGGTAAAATCAACAACATAAGAAACAACAGATGTTGGCGAGGATATGGAGAAAGGAGAACCCTCATTCACTGCTGATGGGAATGCTAACTGGTGTAGCTACTCTGGAAAATAGTACAGAGTTTCCTCAAAAAGCTGAAAATAGAACTACCTTATGATCCAGCAATCACAGTACTGGGTAGTCCCCCAAAGGATACAAGAACACAAATTCAAAGGGATATATACACCTTTGTGTTTATTAGCAGCGTTGTTTACAATAGCCAAGATATAAAAGTGGCCCATGCCCATTGATTAGTGAATGGATATGGAAAATGTGATTTATAGACACAACAGAATATTATTCAGCCATGAAAAATAATGAAATCTTGCCATTTGCAATGATATGGATGAAGCTAGAGAGTATAATGCCGAGCAAAATACGTCAGTCAGAGAAAGACAAATACCATATGATTTCACTCATATGTGGAATTTAAGAAAGAAAACAACCAAGCAAAGGGGAAAAAAATAAGAGAGAGAGAGAGAGACCAAGAAACAGACNAAGACAAATACCATATGATTTCACTCATATGTGGAATTTAAGAAAGAAAACAACCAAGCAAAGGGGAAAAAATAAGAGAGAGAGAGAGAGACCAAGAAACAGACTCTTTTTTTTTTTAATGTTTTTTTATTACATTATGTTAGTCACCATACAGTACATCCCTGGTTTCTGATGCAAGGTTCGATGATTCATTAGTTGTGTATAGCACCCAGTGCACCATGCAATATGTGCCCTCCTTACTACCCATCACTGGCCTATCCTATTCCCCCACCCCCTCCCCTCTGAAGCCCTCAGTTAAGAAACAGACTCTTAACTCTAGAGAACAAACTGCTGCTTACCAGAGGGGAGGTGGGTGGGGGATGGGTTAAGTAGGTGATGGAGATTAAGGAGTGCACATGTTATGATGAGCACAGGATGGTGTATGGGACTGATGAATCACTAAATTGTATATCTGAAACTAGCATAATGCTGTATGATAACTAACTGGAATTGAAATAAAAACTTAAAGTAAATAAATAAATAAACAAACAAATAAATAAGGAAATAAACCCTAAAGCTAGCAACATCCTTAATGATTAAAATCTGAAAGGCTTTCCCATAAGATCAAGACAAATATATCCTTTTATCACTTCCATTCAACATAGCACCGGAGGTTCCAGCATGGCTATAAGGAAGGCAAAATAAAAGACATCAAAATTGGAATGGAAGGAGTAAATGCTATTAGTATTAACAGATGACAGAACTGTCTATGTGGAAAATCCTCCAGAATGTATAGAAAATTTTCTAGAAACAAAAAGTGAGGTTGGCAGTGTTGTAGGATACAGGACAATANTATCTGAAACTAGCATAATGCTGTATGATAACTAACTGGAATTGAAATAAAAACTTAAAGTAAATAAATAAACAAACAAACAAACAAATAAATAAGGAAATAAACCCTAAAGCTAGCAACATCCTTAATGATTAAAATCTGAAAGGCTTTCCCATAAGATCAAGACAAATATATCCTTTTATCACTTCCATTCAACATAGCACCGGAGGTTCCAGCATGGCTATAAGGAAGGCAAAATAAAAGACATCAAAATTGGAATGGAAGGAGTAAATGCTATTAGTATTAACAGATGACAGAACTGTCTATGTGGAAAATCCTCCAGAATGTATAGAAAATTTTCTAGAAACAAAAAGTGAGGTTGGCAGTGTTGTAGGATACAGGACAATAATAAAAATTCAGTTTTATTTTTATACACTAGTAATGAGCAATTGGAAGTTGAAATTAAAATAATACCATTTAAAAAAAAACCTCAAAAATGAAATATTTAGAGTAAAATTTCACAACAAATGTGTAAGGCATACACAAAATCTATTAAACATTGTTGACACAAATTTTAAAAAGTTTAAAGACCTGGGAAAACTAAGAATAATTTTCTCGGTTAGGAAAACTCAGTATTCTTAAGATGACACCGTTAAGTTGATCTGTAGTTTCAATTACATCTCAATTAAAATCCCAGCTGGCATTTTGATAGAACTTAGCTGATTTTTAAATTCATAGAGAAACAAAAATGACCTAGAATAGCTAGAGATAACCACAAAAAGATAGAACAAAGTTGGAGGATTTACAGTATCTGTTTTTAGACAACGTATTGNCATAACGCCAGGATCACGCCCTGAGCCGAAGGCAGACGCTTAACCGCTGTGCCACCCAGGCGCCCCTACAGTATCTGTTTTTAGACAACGTATTGCCTTATTACATTAATCAAACAATATGACACTGGCACAAAGATAGAGAAATAAATCAATGGAATAGAATAAAGAAGCCAGAAATAAGCTCAAACATACATGACCAAATTCTTTTCAAGGATGGTTCAGTGGAGAGATTATAGTAGCTTCAAAATACGATGCTGGATGAATTAGACAGCTATATGCAAAAAAATGAAACTTGACCCATACATTGCAACATACAAAAATTAACTCAAAATGGTCCATAGACCCCAAAAACCGTTAAAATGGCTAGAAGTAAATATAAAATCTTTGTGATCTTGGGTTGAGCAATGATTCGTTAAATATAACATCAGTAGTATAATCCAAAAAAAAAAAAAAAAAAGAAAGAAAGAAAGAAAAAATATATTGGTCTTTACTGAAATTAAGAAATTCATTTATTTGATAGATGGAATGAAAAAAATGCAAAAATAAGCCATGGACTAAGAAAATATAGTTGCAAATCATATATTTGATGAAGAAGTTATATCCAAAATATGGAAAGAACTCCCCATAATTTGACAATTGTTAATAATCCTGATATAAACACCAGGGTGCATGTACCCCTTCAAATCAGTATTTTTGTATCCTTTGGGTAAATACCCAGTAGTTCAATTGCTGGATCATAGGGTAGCTCTATTTTTAACTTTTTGAGGAACCTCTATACTGTTTTCCAGAATGGCTGCACTAATTTGCATTCCCACCAACAGTGCATGAGGGTTCCCCTTTCTTCACATCCTCACCAACATCTGTTGTTTCCTATGTTGTTCATTTTATCACTAAATTATACACCTGAAACCAATGTTACACTGTATGTTAACTAACTGGAATTTAAATAAAAACTTGAAGAAAAATAAAGTAAAAAGAAAAGAACTCTCAAAATAAATAATGAAACAAATGACTTAATTAAAAATGGGCAAAAGATTTGAACAAATACTTCTCCAGAAAAATATATGGATGGCAAATAAACAAACATATGAAAAGATGCTTGACATAATTAATCATTAGGAAAATGACACCACAATGAGAAACCACCACTCTCCTACTGGAAAGAATCTAATAAAGAAGATTGACAATCGGGTTGGTGAGGACGTGGAGAAACTCAACTCTGGTATACTATGCATGGGATTGAAAATGGGAAAACAGGGGCGACTGGGTGGCTCAGTTGGTTAAGTGTCCAACTCTTGGTTTCTGCTCAGGTCATGATCTTGGGGTCATGGGATTGATTCCAAGCTGGGCTTCACTCAGTGCGGATTCTGCTTGAGATTCTCTTTCTTGCTCTCCTTCTGCCCCTCCCCTTGTTTGCTCTCTATTGCTCAAATAAATAAAATCTTTAAAAAAAAGTGGGAAAACAGTTTGGCAGTTTCCTAAAGGTTTTAACATTTACTTATCATAAGTTCCAGATATTCTACCAAGAGAAATAAAAGTGGAGAAATAAAGGTCTTCACCCAAAGACTTTTACGTGAACATTCAGAGCAACTTTATTTGGAATACTTAAAAACTGGACAGAACCCACATACCCATCACCAGGTGAATGAATAAACAATTTGTGGTATATCCTTATAATGAAACACTACTCAGTGTAAAAAGGAACAGTTATGGATTTATGGAACGGCATGGTAAATAACAGAATCATTATGTTAAGTGGAAGAATATAGGTCAATAAAAGTACACACTGTATGATTCTAGCTACATAATATTGCAGAACATTCAAAATCAGCTTGGGGGTTGCCTCTACATAGGCATTAGGGAGTAGGAAGGGGCAGATGAAAGGGAATAATGTGGGCCACCAGGAAAATTTGGTGGTGGCTGTGTTCACGGCCTTAATATGGTGTGTGTACAAGTATTAAAGTTATCAATTATACTCTTCAAATACATGAAGTTTATTGTATGTTAATTATATCAAATAAATCTAGAATAAGCATGTAAGAAACAAATATATGTTACTCTAATGCAATTGAAAATCTTGGATTATAATCTTGGTCTGTCTTATTTGACTTCTCTTGTGTCATTAACCACAACCGTATGAAACATTATTAAAAAAAACACTAGGGCTGAACCGTCAGCTAGCAGTACTCCCC
>NC_048222.1:17720503-17763170 GCF_002007445.2 Ailuropoda melanoleuca | reverse complement strand
TTTTTAGATTTTATTTATTTATTTGACAGAGATAGAGACAGCCAGCGAGAGAGGGAACACAAGCAGGGGGAGTGGGAGAGGAAGAAGCAGGCTCATAGTGGAGGAGCCTGATGTGGGGCTCGACCCATAACTCCAGGATCACGCCCTGAGCCGAAGCCAGACACTTAACCGCTGTGCCATTCAGGCGCCCCTATTAGTGACTATTCTTAAGCAAGNAGCAGGCTCATAGTGGAGGAGCCTGATGTGGGGCTCGATCCCATAACTCCAGGATCACACCCTGAGCCGAAGCCAGACACTTAACCGCTGTGCCATTCAGGCGCCCCTATTAGTGACTATTCTTAAGCAAGATTATGTTTTGGATCATAATTATTATTTATCAATAATTATAGAAGCTAAGATAGCCATTAAATAACACTTCAAGCAGTATCCTATGTTTTACAATTAAAGTTACTTACTCAGTATGAACATGATGGAACTTTGAGCTTTCGTTCCATAAAAAATATTTTAAAGAATCTTTGCAGGGTAAGAATTGTATAGTGATTTTTTTTTTTCCTGTCAGGGAGAAGCAATCTTGCTTCTGGGACTCATGGTAGTTCAGCTTCTCCCTCTGACTTGCTGTATGACCATGGGCAAGTTTATTTGATCTCTGCAAGACACTCTAAGCTCTTGTATTGCCTCCATCCTGAACAAATTAGCCACAGAGGTTGGAAACACTGCAGACTGGAATTAAGAAATGTGCCTCTGGATCAACTGTATCCATTTCTGCAAAGGACTATTACATAATGCCACAAATTAAAAAAAAAAAAGGAGGCAAACATTTTCTCATATTGAAAAATAAGCATTGGGCTGTCTTGTTCCTAGGATTTCCTGGATAGGGAAAAATCATGTTCACCATTGCTTTTTGAGGATTCTTAAATTTAAAATACAGACCCTCACCTGACAGCTGTCTCCACTGTAACACCTGAATATGGGCACCTTGCCAGAGACCACGCTGTTTGTCGGTCTTAGCAGAAAGATCCTGCAGTAAGATTGTCTACACCCACAAGGTCAACTGCCATAGAGAGGTGAGACAGGAGAATTACTATCTTAGAGCAGTGCTTCTCAAACTTCAAAGCGCACATATAAGGAATCATCATTCAGAAATCCTGTTCATGTGCAGACTCGGGTTTGGTACAGAGAGGCCTGAGATTTGGGGCTTCAGCTGGACTTCTGGTTGATGCCATTGCTACTGGTCAGTGAATCACACCTTGAATAACAAGGTCTTTGACTTTTGTTGGGCCCATTGCTGGGATGTGAAGATTTGCTATTCTACCTCAGAATAGCTGATAGAAAACTTGTGGATCTGAAATTATATGAACCAGTTAGGATTAGGATTGGCTACATGTGCCTATTAGTAGGTTCAACAAGCTAACTTCTTTTTCATGTAGAAGTCATGAGGCAAACGGTCCAAGGCTGGTACCGCAGCTCCGCTGTGTACAAGACCCATGTTCCTTCTATCTTGTTGCTCAGCTGTATTTAGTACATCACTCCAGGGGCCAAGATGGCTATATGAGTGGCAGCTGTTTAGTTTTGAGTTGGCGAGAAATAACAAGATACTGGAAAAGGCTATGCCTTATACCTCTACTAATATTTCTTGGAAGTCACATGAACATTTTCTACTTACGGAGAAGAAATGTCATTTACATAGGCTGAATCATCCTCATAGCCACATCCAAGCGCAAGGGAGTCTGGGCAGAAATGTGCGCATCTAAAAAATGGGGTTCTGTGTTAAGACGGGATGTTGGGCTTTGGGAGGAAACTAGCAGTTCCTGCTGCAGTATTGCTGTATTGATTTTGATTAAAGGAGCTGCATTTTAAAGCTCAGCCCACCAATTAGCCATGTAACCCTGAACTTAACCTAGACAGATCTTAGGGTTTTTGGTTGTAAAATGAGAGGTGTGGACCAGGAGACTGAAATAGCAGGAAGGTCCTAGATGGAGAAATTAAGTGGAACCTTAACCTCATGGTTAGGACATAGTGGATGAACTCACTGGCGTGTTTGCCAGGCAAAAGTAACATCTAATTCCACCTACCCTCAGGTAGAGCTGGCTCTTTTGTAATATACCCCTCTTGTATTCTTTAATCCAGTCTGCCCTCAATGTGCAATATGGTTTACTGTGGGTATTATGTCTTATTATTGTCCTATTTCCCTTCCTTCATAGGGATAGCACTTGCAAAATATTTACTACATAGAAAAATGCTATTTACGTAGAAGTTTCTGCTGATGTTTAAGGGAGGGCCCTGATTTCCCCTTCTGACTTGAAGAATGAAGGTCATATGGGTAGAACTTCGAGGAAAATACACAAGTGTGTACATTTTTTTTTTTCAGATGACATTATCTCTTCTGGCTAAGTGAAAGAACAAAGTTGACAAGTACTGAAGATCACATTTAACTTTTGAAACTTAGGAGAGGGGTTTCATCAGAATATATATGTTGTACAATTTAAAGAGTTCTTTGAAGAGTAGAAAAAAATCACAGTCTTATGAAGATTTATTGTATGTTTTGCATTAAACCATATAATATTTCATAAGATTCATGTGGTTTATGAAATACCATATTCTAACTAGAAAGCACCCATGCCTAATCCTGCTGAAGCTATTATCACTGAGTGTGTATGTCTGGTGGTTTATACATATATGCAACCCTGTGTAGGGAATCTGTAATAATCTACATGAAGGCATTTTATGAATCAATTTTTATCCTCTTTTATAGAGCAAATGAGACTCTAGGGACTTGTGTATTTATTAAATTGAGTTTTCCTCGCTTGTTCATAAAAAATAAATCTATTCTTCTTTTTAAAGCAATCTCCATGCATAAAACTAGAAACTAAGAAATCACATTTTTTTGTTTTGGTATTTTAAGAAACAAAAAAGCCTCAAAATTACAAGAACTTCCAAAACTTTACAAAATTGAGATGTAGATATTACTATAATTTGAGGTAATAGTATATATGCTTTTAATTTTTATTAAAGAAGTCCTTTTTTTTTTAAAGTCTTTATATCATTCAGGAGGTGCCTGCTTGACTCAGTCAGTTGAACCTCTGACCCTTGGTTTCAGCTCAGGTCATTTTCTCAGGGTTGGAGGATTAAGCCCTATGTTGGGCTCTGAGCTCAGTGGGGAGATTGCTTGAGAGTCTCTCTCTCTCCTTTTGTCCCTGCCCCTGGTTCTCTCTCTCTCTCAAATAAATAAACAAATTAAAAAAAATGAATAATTGAAAGTCTCCATATCATTCAGAGTTCAGCTAGGAGACCAAAAAAAAACCCCCCCAAAATCAAAAAACCAAAAAATACCCTCAAAAAACAGAAACAAAAACAAAACCACACACAGTAATTCAAGTAAGTGAAGTTTATTATAAAAAAGTAATTGGTAACTAGAGTTTAACTACTAAGAGGTAAAGAGAACTTGGAGGAATTCAGAAGGAGCAGAGAGAGTCGCTAAGACAGAGGACCCACGGAAGGAACACATTTGGAGAGGGTGTGCCACAGCCCACTGGATGGTGGAGAAGCTTGCTGACGTACTTCAGGCGGGCAAGTGGGAAACTGCCAGCTGGGATGCCAGTGACACTCACCAGGAATCAACTAGAGCACCAGGGGAACCCTCAGGGAAGCCATCTACTAGGGGTCTTCCAAACGGTCTGGGATACGGACTGGGGGTGCTGCAGAAACCAGCCAGGTAACTGAGCACCCCTGGGTGCCCCAGATGCAGGCTGATCCTGCAGGCGCCAGAAGTGAGGGGAGCATCCTGAATAGAAGAAGGGACTCTTTTCTCCCCCAGCAGCCCTCTCTCACCCTCTACTGGCAAAGTTTAGCATGAGGCCAGTAGACGAAGAAATGTTTGGAGGGCCCAGCTTCAATATCACAAGGGAGAGTCATGAAGTGTGAATTTGGACCTGAAATTTAATAAGTTGATAATTGGCACAATCACTGTATGTTTTTTTAATTTTAGTAACTGGAAACAAATATAAACTATTGAAAATGGAAAAATATGATTTTCTTTGCCATGGTAATCTGAAGAATAACCACAACCAGTAATGTAGGGAAACAATATTTGTTGAAACAAATTCATGAAAACATACCATAATTCAGAAGGGATGATCTACGGGATCAAATTAAAGCTTTTTAACCAAATTGAGGCATTTTAATCTGAAAGATCTGAGAGATTACTGTCTAGTTCCCTCACTCATAAAATTATGGGGAGCCTAAAACCCAGAAGAATTCAATAATTTGTCCTGGGCTAAAGAACTAGTTAGTAAAAGCAACCATGCATTTGTTCAATGAATATTTATTTAGTAAATGCTCCCAGGTGCCTGGTGTGGTTCTAGGTGCAGGTGAACAGAATATATCCTGAGTTCACAGATCTTACACTGAAGCTGACAGAGGCACCCAACAAAAGAATAAACAAACGAATACACAATAATTCAAGCATTAGACAAGTGTGATGACAAAAAAGCAGGGTGAGAAAAGAGAATAATGTTGATGGGAAGGGGGAGACGGGGCTATTTATTTATTTAAAAAAATATTTCATTTATTTATTTCAGGGAGATTGGGAGAGAGAGAGAGAGAGGGAAAGAGTGCAAGCATGAACGAGGGGAAGGAGACTCAAACTCCTGGCTGAGTGGGGAGCCTGATGTGGGGCTCGATTCCAGGACCCTGGGATCATGACCTGAGCTGAAGTCAGATGCTTAACAGACTGAGCCATGAAGGGGCCCTGAGGATGGGCTATTTATATTGGTGTCATTTGAACAGAGATCTGAAAAGAGTTGTCCCATCTCCCAGTCCTGAATACTCAAATAAACAATGGCTTTGAGCAAATTAAATATATTTCTTAGTTACATCATACCTTTTGTATTTGTATTCATGTTGGTATGGATAGAATATATTTGAATCCACTTAGCCATCAAGGGTGAATAATGCCATTGGGCTTTTCTCGTGTTTTCTCTTTATAAAGGGACCTACAGTTATCTGTTCACACAATGTTTGAGTTGGTAACACTTTAGGAAACTTTAGGCAGATGTAGGTTGCAGGAAATCTGGTTACAATGGACCCAAGCTATAACTCCCAACCTCAGACTGACCACGTATTTTGACAAGTTTCAACAAGTTAACTAGATTTCTGTCTGTTTAGATATTAAACATGTCTTAAGGGCAATGTTGAAGATGTTGAAAATCATTCAACAGTGTCCTACATAAGATGATATTTCAGCACTGAGATATTTTTTAATTATGTAAGTTTCCACCGTATATGTAAACAGGGAATAAACGTTGCTGAAATAACACTAACAATGTTGCAATTTTGCGCTTTAGAAACTATTTGCACTATGTGCACTGAACCAAACTACATGGAGCTGAACATTTGGTGGTAAATGTGTGATCAGGCCATTTCCTGACAAATAGAGCTGAGTTTAAAATCAGCATAACTGATATCACTGTCAGACTATAAAAACTTTGTCTTAAGTAGGTAAGGTAGCCACAGATATGCAGCCGAGTCTGGGAAACTAAAAGAAAAATTATTTCATGATTATTCTGAAAATGTCCTCAAATTTTAATTTCATTTCAACTGGCCCTTTTGCAATACAACCCGACTAATCTTTATTTCCCTATAATTGGTCATTCATCCTGTTCTAACATTTTTGGTTGGCAACCCCGTTAATCAATGTAAACTGAATTGCATTCATGTTCTGATTTGTCAAAAATTTTATTATTTCAAAGGAGATTAAAAATTCTGCAGTTGTTGAAAGAAAATTTTTTGATTTTCAACTAATTCATTGGGTTCTTTTTGAGAATTCATTGGTTATTAAAATCGCTTTATTGAATTGGTATTTAATAGCATGTGACTATCTGTGGCATTTAGTACAAATTGCAATACAAATGGAGATCTGAAATGTGTTCATTACCATGTTCAGATCTCTGTTTTAGAGATTTTGTCATTAACTCAGCACACTATTTGTAAGGGGGTTAAACTCCGAGACCAAATCACTACAAAATTCAAATCATTATATGATGGAAATAATGACGTAAAAGTTCTAAAATTCTTGTATATCTTTTAATTCATGTGAGCTCGGAAGTTAAGCTACTGCCTCTCAGTGCTTACCTTCAATGATCAAATAACCAAAAACTCAGACCGAAAAAATATTTCCTTTCCTGATTAAAAAAAAAAAGAAAAACGTGTACAGTATAACAAAAAAAGTACAGAGCCTACCAGAAAACTGCCCCTTATAATTTTCTCTTAAATCTCATCCTAATAAGTTTTTAGTTAGTTTTCTAAACAAATCGGGTGATAATTAAATGTGCCTGGAGGCCTCCTAGACACGTCCAATTACTCCCCTCGTGGAAATCTTCCCCTCAGTTACATGATGACAGACAACCGCTGGGCTTGGAGTTATGTTGGCCACATTAAAGAAAAAAAAATATTTTGTACAGAGCAATGAATGAAAAGGACAAAAGTTTTAAACAAGTTCTTCATCTCTTTTTACTTCTCAGTTACATACCTTATGTTGAATAGCCAGATCATTTTATTATTGCAAATGCCACGGTTGTAATCTTTTATTGCTTGCAGTAGAGGCCTACAGCATTAAGTTAGTATAAAATTACATATAGTTTAATATATCTGTACAACACCTTTAAACAAGCTTCTCTAGGCAAGAAGGTTATCCGTCTTATAAATCTATTATTCCATTGTACATCTTGATAGCCTAGCATTGCTCCTAGCCATGTTTAAGCATTAAATAGTGCATTATTATTTCACATAAATCAACCAGAGATGTGTGAATTCATAAATTTTGCATTTGCACAGACAGTATTTTAAACGTTTTACTGCTTCGTGGGAACTCTGAGCACAAGCCTGTACACAAATCAGGACCTGAGAAATTTCAATAAAATTTAATATCACAATTACATCTTCTCAAAGTCAATGCATGCATATTTTAGAAGTATTTTAACTGAGTCCAAAAATAAAAGTAAAATTTGAAAGGTGGCTTTTTGGTTGCAGGTTTGTCAGCTGTTGTTATAATAAGTTAATGAGCACTTTGGCTTTTTATTCTTTACAGCAAAATGGCACAAAGAGGATAAAGCCTTATAAAACTTTGAAATGAAAGAAGAACTATATTAAAATCAGAAATCGTGGTAATTGTCTGTAATTTGCAAAAATAATGCAGCTAGAAGGTAGTGCAGAATTGATAAGCATACAGCTTTAGAGTTCGAGGCTGAAATAAATTTTAAAAAGTCGTAACTTAGACTACAGGTTACGAATGGTAAGAATGAGGACTTTTCTGGGTGTTTTTAGGTGATTCTGATTTGGAAGAGAGCTACATTCTTTTTCTTATTTCTAAGCATTTTTTTTGGTGGGATGATACTTTTTCCTCAAAGTTTTCATTATTTTCCCAGCAAATGTTCCTTTTAAGGTTTTGTTTAGTAGGAAATGCCTATAAAGCTTAGTGCACAGGAGTTTTGGGTTCCAGGAAGATTTCTACGTTAGCATGTGTGTGGTGAAAATTACATTCCTGTTGAAATAAGTCCTAATGCATATAATTAACTGAACAAATGCCACACTAATTTGAAAATGACACATTTATCACCTAGAAACAGGTACTGTAGAAAGATAAATTGCTGTGAACATAGAACTTGCTTCCAATCATCATCAAAATCTGTGAAGAAGCTGATAAGAAAGAAAAGAAAAGAAACATCCTCATAAATTTTTTTGGACTGCTCTTCACTGAGACACTTTTCAGTTACCAGTGGGTGATTCCTGGGGCAATAAGTGATCAAGTTTAGGTAAAAATAACATCCTACCTTGGACCTTTCCTTTTGTAGTGAGTGATTGTTTATGATGAGGATTTATTACATCAGGAAACCAGTTTCTGTTTTCCTTTATAAACTTTAGATATTTTCTCTGCCATTCTGAATTTGCCCTTTCTTTCTTGATGTACTGCAAGTTCAAACCCAAGGTTAACAGTACCAGATGATCATTGTTTAGAGATTAATCTCTTTAGGGTGATAAGCAAAAGACAGACTCAGGGAGTCTTTAGAACCCTACAGCTACTCAGAGTAATGACAAGCATTACCATACCCAGGCCAGCTTTGCAATGTTAAAGAAAGCAGATCTAGTTACCATCCATAAAAAACTAATGGAAACTTCTCTCTTACTCTGATGAATGTTGAAAATGGAGTGGCTTAAATAAAAAATCACTTCCCTTATTATGATGTTTGACTATTTAGCATTCATTGGTTTGGGGTCCATTTAGTTTTTGATGGTATTGCTCTTCCTAGTTCCCTTTTTCCCTGTGAAAGTTTCATCTTATTGTCTGGGTCTAGACTATCAAGGATATAAGGAAAAAAATGATTCATTATAGAAATTACATTTTCTGAGCTAAGCCAGAAGGCACTGTCTTTATTTTAGCTCTTGTATAAGCAAGACTTAGTGTTATGTATATATTTTATGTGTATATAATGTTGACTTAGCAATATATATATTTATACCACACAAGTGGCCCGTGCTACCATTACACAAATCCCTCTATTTTTCAAAGGCTATACGGAGACAATTGATGGCTGAGGAAGGAGCATGTATAAACAAACATGTTTAAAAATTCTCAGTGTGTGTCAGCACCATTTAAATAAATATGTGTTTTTTTTCATAACACTAACATTACTGGTTAGAGGGGAAATTAGAAAGAAGGGATGGACAATGAATATGTCGAATTCTAAAACAAAGAATTTGCTCCATCTCACTCTTTTTTAAAGAAATCTGGTTGCAAACATGGATGTTTCTATTTGAAATAAAAATGGATTCTTTTGTTTGCTAAATTCATGGGTTTATTTTCCACTGGAGACACCACAATTAAATTTTTAAAAATAGGAATGGGATAGGCCAGTGATGGGTATTAAGGAGGGCACGTATTGCATGGCGCACTGGGTGTTATACGCAAGTAATGAATCAAGGAACTTTACATCAAAAACTAGGGATGTACTGTATGGTGACTAACATAATATAATAAAAAATTATTATAAAAAAATAAAAATTAAAAAAATAAAAATAAACTTTAGCACATCATAGAAAGCACTGTCTTTGTGTTTTATTGTTGTATCTTCTGTTTGTATGTTTATTACTTCACCTCAAATAAAATGTTCAGGTTTAACGAAAAACGAAGATGGTGGGCCAAAAACAAATCAAGAATTGATTGGTCTTAATTTTCATAAGTTTTGGCTCTCCCTATCTATTTTGTTAGACATGTTCATTAAAGATGTATTGTAAGCTGTTATAATGAAAAGTGCTATGTCTTTTACACTATTCATCTCCTCAAATGAGCTATATATTAATAATCCTTAGATTTTTATTAGAATCGGTGAGCTAGGTAATAGGAGTAGGATATTGCCTTTTATTAAAAACAAAGTACCATATTTTCTAGATAAAACTGACCACCACAGGAAGGTAGGCAATGTGATTTTTTGTTTGTTTGTTTTCTCTTTATGATGACTTGTTACTGAGTGAGTTATATGTGCTGGAAGTAGTATGATATAGTAGACAGAGAGACTTTGTATCACAGTACCTTGGTTAGAGGACAGATTCTATCACTTAACATTTCCCTGTAGACATGAATAGCTGCCCACCAAACTTTCCTACTCTGACTGACGGCTGGCAAGGATGTATCCTGCCAGAGTACCTGTCACAGTGTCATTCCCCCCCATCCCTTGTATGCAAACGTACAGTTGGGATATTCAAACCTGATTCCCTTTGACTCCAATGACAAGGGCTTGTACCACTGGATCCCCACCGACAAAGTGATTAGTGCCATTTGCCCCTTCAATATAAAAGAATGGAAACATCAAAGGCCCTGTCTCAGCTCAGGTTCTTCAGAAAACAGAGCATGAGTTAGGGATTAGAGTGTTGATGACTGGTTTGAAAGATACAAACTCAGGGCGCAAAAAAAAAAAAAAAAGTGGGAGTAAGGGGTGGGGAGAACAACAGAGCAAAGAGATGTGAAGTGTCACTGCAGGTGCTCTCCCCTCAGGGCAAGGCACAGGGAGGCCCTGCAGGCTGCTTGGCAGGTACATCTGCCTAGTACAAAAGATTTCTTCCGGCAGGTTGCAGAGAACGTATATCCCTGAATAGCGGTGGGAGGAAAAGCAAGAGCGTAGCTACCAGCACACCCCTTCCCACTCTCATTTCCTATTGTTCCCAGTTCTTCACTAGAGAGGACTTCACTTCTCTGACCTTTTGGGTTGCATCACTTGAACACTGGATGGACTCTTGGGTTGCCAGATCACACAGCATGCATGATGTGGTGTTTATCCAAGTCTGGAAGTGACTTACAGGCGTGGCTGTACAGTGAAAGCTAAAGGGTAGGGCCCGGCATCCCCAGGGCTGATAGCTGGAAGGTCCAGGCATCGGAATTGCAGGGCTTCACTGGAGGAAGATGATGAAGGTGTAGGAGTCAGAGAGCACGAAGGAAATAGGAAAGACATGAGATCTGTATCTGAAAAGGAGCCTTCAAAGGATGCATTCAACTACTGTTTATTAAATGCCAACAGTGAGGAGCGCCCGGCCGGCTCAGTCAGTAGAACATAGGACTCCTGATCTCAGTGTTGTGAGTGTAAACCCCACGTTGGGTGCAGAGTTTAATTAAAAAAAATAAATGCCAATTGTGTACCAGGAACTGATAAAGAAATAGTAATAGAAGAAAAATAAGCTAAAAATTCTCTGACTTCATGAAATATACATTCCAGTAGAGGACAAAGAGAAAAGTAAGATAAATAAGTATGATACATGGCATCATGGAAGAAGACCGATTTGGAAATATGGATAAAAAGCGTTTGTAAGCGAAAGTGGTCAAGAGACTCCTTACTGAGAGGATGGCTTTTGAATAAAGACCGAAAAGAAGTGTGGGGCAACCATGGCAATATCTGGGCATGAGCAAATGCAAAAGTTCTGATTTGGGAATGTGTTGGTATATTCATGCAAGAGCAAGGAGGTGAATGGGGCTGGAGAGGAGTGAGAAATGAGACTAATATGAGATAAAGTGTAGATCATCTTGAGCCGTGTAGATTATTGCAAAGAATTCATCTAACGGATCAAACATTTTAGCCGGGTTGACTCATTTGTTCATCACAACAGCACTGACAAATAGGCAGTTTTATCCCCACTGAATGTGTGAGCAAACTGAGCCTCACAATGGTCAGGTGAATTGTCTGAGGTCATAGCTAGTAAAAGCTCACATAAGAATTACTGGGATCTTCGTTATTAGGAGAAACAAACATCCTTGGGCAAAGAAAATCTGCTTCGGTTCCGCTTATCTTTCAGAATCAAAATACCTAAGTATTCTCAAGTACTGAAAATAATGACAGACCATAGCTTTCATGAGATGCTGTCCTCATTTATTCCTTAAATAACACCTATGATGCTTTTTCATTTTGCAGTTGAGCAAACTGAAGTATTTTAGTTACTTACCCAGTGACACAATTGGAAAGTGATAACTCAAGGACTGAAGTATGAATGTTTTAGAACCTGTGCTGTTAGGATGACACATCCCCTCTATAAATATTTTAGTTATTATTGTTATATACCATATTTTCTTTCTCAGAGTCCTTATCTTTCTTTCTCTTCAATTTTGAAATACAACCGTACTATGCTTTGTCCCTTTCAGATAATTCATTTGTGGTCTATTATAATTTTTTTCTATTTTGAAGAATAATACATAATTAACAACTTCTTACACTTCCTTGACTGTTTTATATTGTATCTCTAAAGTTGTGCCAAAATATTTTCATCTCAGTGGTTTCTTTTTATAATTTTTATCGACATTGTTGCTTTTTCCCCTTTCTTAGTGAATTACATCTTTTGTAAATTTTTCAGCATGTATCAGTCAGTGAATAGGAAACACTCTCAGCTTATCTTCATGTGAATTCCTGTTTATTTTGCCTTTGTTTTTGAGTGATAATTTAGACAGGTAGAGAATTTTATGCTGACAGCTCTTCCTCCCTTGTTTTCTGTCATCCATTGATGAGAAAGGATGACAGATGAGATGTCATCTGATGAGAACATTGCTCATCACTCAGTTTTTCTTTTTTGTTTTTATGCACTCTCTTTGGATTTTCTCTGTTTTTTGAACTCTACAGTTTCATTACAATGTTTTGATGCAGATTAAAAGAAGAAAAAAGGAATCTGCTCAGATTCCTTTTTCCTTCTTCAATAGAAAGGTTTATTACTTGCTCTGTTTCTGGAAAACTCACATTCATTTCTTTGGATATTTCCTTTCCTCTGTTCTCTCTGTTCCTTCTTGACCTCTGGAACTCTTACTAGATATACGTTATTGGATATCTTTCTTTTTGTATTGTTCATATTTTATCTCTCTGATCTTTCATCAATTCTCTCATCATTTGTACCTAATCTGCTATTTAACCAATATACTGAATTTTAAAAAAAATTCAATTTTATTGGGGTAAAATTTACATACCACAAAATGCATATATTTTAAGTATAAATATTGATGAGTTTTGAGAAATGTGTACACCTGTCTCGTTATCTAGATAGTCAAGATATAGAATATTTTCTAGTCAAGATATAGAGTATTTTCCTCATTCCAATTGCCTGTGTTCCTTTGCAGTGAATTCCCTCTATGGCCTGTCTTAGGCAATAACTCATTTATATTACAAAATTCACTTTGCCTATCGTGGAACTTCATAACAATAATCACATATAGTATGTATACACTTGCATCTAGCTATTTTCAACTCAAAATAATGTTTTTGAGACATGCTTGTCTGGATCAACTCAGAAGGGCATGTGACTCTTGATCTTTGGGCCATGAACCTGTTAGGTATAGAGATTACCTAAAAAAATTTTTTTAAATCTTTAAAAAATTTAAAAAAATAATGTTTTTGAGTTTCATCCATATTATTTTTATCAAAAACTCATTCTGTTCTTGTGTTTTATGATATTATATTTTATGAATGTACTACAATTTGAATGGTGGATGCCTGAATTTATTTCTCTTCATACATTTACTCCCCTTCACCCCATAAAAAGAAAACCCAGAAATCCAACTCATCTAACAAACCAGATTTGCAAATTCAACTATACCTAACTCACACTTTCAGCATTACGGAATAGAAAAACAACAAGCTTTCAAATGATGTCTAAGTAGAATAATAAGCCAAATTCTAGAATGTTCTTGCTGACACTGAGCATATAGACAGAGAGGGAGGTTTAAAAGACTCCATAAAGAAGTGTAGATGGGTGGAGACACTTAGATCAAACACATAAATCACTCTCAGAAGAAAAAAAGTCACAGAGGAAGAGGCAAAATACTGAACACAGAGCTGGGATTTGGTAGTTTACTCTACTGTCTACAAGGAAGGGCCTTCAAAATGAGTGGGACCAGAAACAGCATCCTTGAGGAATCATTATTCTTAGGATAAACCAGATATATAGAGAAGGAATGGTATCCTTTAGAGATGTGACAATGAGGCAAAGAAGGAACTAAGAGGAAAGAAATTAAGAATTTTGAAAAAAATTGTGAAAAATTGGTAATAACCTTACCCACTCCTTATTATTATCCATGAAATTATAAGTATCTGTGTTTTATTAAAATAACAGAAGAGGGCACTCTTGAACTAGCAACCCCATTCATGAATTAAAGGGAAATAGGAAAAAAACAGATTACAATTACACAAAAGTACTGTAAAATGATAACAGAAAATCTAAGTCAAATAATTTCAGCTGTTGAATATTCTCCTTACCCAAAAGCCATAAAACAGAAAAGTTTAACATGATTCCTCAAACTGAAGTAATATTCCCTAAGCATTCGGAGATATGAGAAAAAAACCCACAAAAACCTTGAATTAGAAGTTCAGAATCTAATAACATAAATGTATAAAAAGTCAGGATAAAATTAAGTAAGAATTATTTGAATTCAGGAATTAGAAGAAAAAGAAGAAAAGTATATCAGAAATGAAGACTACATTACAAGGTATACAAGGGAGAATAGATTCAAATAAATATTTAAAATTAAAAGTATTGCTTCCATCCTAACAATGACAGAAAACCAGAAAACTAGAAAACCAAATCTATAAAACGTCTCTGGTTTATTCTGTGAAGGGAGCTAAGACTGAGTGTGCTGGTAAGAAGACAACAAATATAGACAGTAGTTGAACTGGCTGAAAGATAGGAGTAAAAAAAAATCACTTTCTCACGAATGGGGTGAGTGGGTGATAGGAAAATTCTTTGCCCTGGATTTTATATTATATTTATACCTATACCAATACCATTAGGGCCTGCTACTTCTAAGGGAGGGGAAATTCCTGCCTAAGGCATAAGTCAGAGTTCTGCTGTGGCATAGAATGAATGGAAACCCCATCAGTGAGAGCCTGACATTCAGAGCTTTCCATTTCCCAGGAAGAGCATGGAGAACAAACAACAGCAATATATCATTGGAGGAAGGACAAGAGGGTGGAGAAAGAGCAGCCATAGAGTGGAGGGTGTGGCGGGATGACCGAAAGCTGAAATGGGACATAAATACTAAGGAAAACCTCTGGCAGCCCAAGTCCTCAGCACAAGACAATGTAATCTACCACTAGAAGAATTAAAGCATATGATACAAGAAAAGTAACCAGAGCAACATCAAAACCCAAATCCTGCTCAACACATGACTAAATTTTTAAAAATCCCAACCCTAATGACCTAACAGTCATTAATGACTAGAGCTTTATGACAGAAGAATAAATATCATATGTGATACTTATTTCATTGTGTACCATTGTACACATAATATTCTACACACTATGTCTCTATGCTTCTACACAGTGTTCAATAAAAAGGCATACAGTACACAGAAAGCAAGGAAAAACAATCATTTGTCAACAGATACAGCAATCAACAGAACCAGATCAGAGATGATCAAGACGTTGGAAATATTTGAGATTTAAAAATAACTATGATTCACGTGTTAAAGGATTTAGTGGAAAAAATGGATCACATGTATGAACAGATGAAATATTTTAGTAGAAAGTCAGAAACTATGATAATATAATGATAAAGAAATGCTAGAATTGTATCCACATACACGTGGCACACACACCATCATAGATAAAGAATGCCTTCGAACAGTTCAGAAAATAGCCTGCCAGCTGAGCAAAATATCAGTGAGAAAAATATCAGGAATGTATTATTATTTAAAATCATCTAGGGGCGCCTGGGTGGCTCAGTTGTTAAGCGTCTGCCTTCAGCTCAGGGCGTGATCCCAGAATGCTGGGATCAAGCCCCACATCAGGCTCCTCCACTGGGAGCCTGCTTCTTCCTCTCCCACTCCCCCTGCTTGTGTTCTCTCTCGCTGGCTGTCTCTATCTCTGTCAAATAAATTAAAACTCTTTAAAAAAATAAAATCATCTAAACTAACATATAGAGGGGAAAAAAAGTGAGAAAAAAGGAACAGAGCATCCAGGAGCTATGCAACAGTATTGGATAGTCTAACATATCTTTACTTCAATCCTAGAAAGAAAAGAGTGAAAGGTAGGAAATGGGTAGAGGAACTATTTGAAAATATAATGGATAGGAACTTTCCAAAAAGAATGAAAGATATCAAACCACAGATCCAAGAAACTTTAAGAAGCCTAAACAGGGCACATATACACACACTAGTCAAATCATCCTAAACTGCTTTTAACCAAAACAAAAATACTGAAGGAAGCCAGAGAAAGAAAAGATCAACTACATAAAAGAAACATACTGTTTTACAGACTACTTGTCGGTAACTATGTAGTAACATAGAAACTGACAAATCGACCCTAAAATATTTATAAAAATGCAAAATATACAGAATAGTGAAAACTTTTTTTTTTTGAAAGTAGCAGTGTTGGAGTACTCTCACCACCTGATTTTAAGACTAACTATAAAGTTACAATAACGAAAATAGCATGAAAATGGATAGAGACATTGATTAGTAGAATGAATAGAAATAGACTCGCACACATATAATCAGTTGATTTTTCACTAGATAATTCAGTTGTAAAGGGGTATTATTTTTAAAATATGGCACTGGAGGGGTGTCTGGGTGGCTCAGTTGGTTAAATGCATGACTCTTTCTTTTGGCTCAGGTCATGATCATCAGGGTCATGGGATTGAGCCCACACCGGGCTCCAAGCTCAGTGGGGAGTCTGCTTGAGATTCTCTCTCCCTCTTCCTCTGCCCCTCATCTCACTCACTCTCACACACTTTCTCTCTCTAAAATAAATAAATAAATCTTTAAAATAATATATGGCATTGGAACAATTTGATATCCGTATAAAAAAAAGAAGCAAGCCAACAAAACAAAACAGAAACCCTCAACCTATTCCTCATACCAAATACAAAATGAACTTGAAATGAAAAATAGGTCTAATGTAAAACTCAGAGCTGTAAAATCCCACAAGACCCTAAGCTGAAAAACATAGGATAGATTTTTGTGACCTTGACTTAAGGACAGTTTTCTTAGACAATACAGAAGGCCCAAATCATAAAAGGAAAAAAAAATACCAAATACATAATTGAAAAAAAAGCCTTCTCCAGAATATATGAGGAATTTTTATAACTCAGTAATTAGAAAATAGGGAACCTAATTTAAAAAGTTGGCATAAGATTTAAGCAGATGGTTTACCACCATGGAGATATGGATTGCAAGTAACTACATGAAAAGATGCCCAATAACATATGTCATCAGAGCAATGCAAATTACAACTACAATAACATATCACAACATACCTATTACAACAAAACAAACTAGCTGACAATACCAGGTGCTGCAATGAATAGAGACCAACTGTAACTCTCACACACTGCTGGTATTAATGAAAATGGTATAGTCACTTTGAAAAAGCATTTGGCAGTCTCGTATAAACTTAAGTTGCACTTACCAACAACCCAAGGGTCCTAGACCTAGGTACATACAGAAGAGAGAAGAAAACACACATACACACACACACACACACACACACCTATATCTGAATGCTTATAGTAGTTTATTCACATTTGCACCAAATTGGAAACAACACAAATGGTCATTATCTGGTTAATGTGTAAATAGTCTTTTGTTCTCTTCCTAATTCTTTTCATTAATGCATCAAATAAATAACAAAAGCAACAGCAGAAACTCTTTTTTGACATATTTTTCCCTTCTCCATTTTAACAGTATAATAGCAAAAAAAAAAAAAAAAGGGGGAAGAAAGAAATTTTGCAACAAAGTATGGTTCTCAATTTTCCATAATACTATTTGTGTAGGTATAACTGTGTCCATATCGTTGGCCCTTGAACTTCAAAGGTTTACAGGTTTGAACTGCATGGGTCCACTAATATGTGGATTTTTTCAATAAATACTGTCCTATAAATATATTTTTCTCTTTCTTAACATTTTCTTAATATTTTCTTTTTTCGAGCTTACTTATTGTAAGAATACAGTATGTAACACATAAACAGCATATGCGTTAATCAACTGTTCATGTTACTGGCAAGGCTTCTGGTCAGCAGTAGGCTATTCATAGTTAAGTTTTGGAGGAGTCAAAATTATATGTGGATTTTCAACTGTGTGGGGGTCAGTGACACAGCCCTTGTCTTGTTCAAAGCTCAACTGTATTTGCAGAATTTGTTAGGAACCTGGAATTCTCTCATAGTAAAATATCAGAAGCTGAACTTCATCCATTGCAACATGATAACTACTGAAATTTTGTTATCAGTTAAAAAAATTGATTACAGAAAGTTAAGCTTTTATGCCATTTTCTGAGTATTGCATTTGTGTGTAGTTTTAAAATCATTAAAAACATGCTATAAATCATGTCAAAAAATACTAATACTGCAGCCCTTTGGGATGGCAAATGATGTACAGAGGAGACTTATTCTTGTGCCTGTTCCTTTCAACTACTCCCAGGAAGCATGTACTGGCTCGTGAATGGCCCTGGACAAGGGCATACCTAGAAATGTGGAGGCAGCAGAGGGCTGTCAGAATCTTCCTAGCTCAGGTAAACTGATCCCTGGGCTAGACTTCTTGGCAGGACCTTTGTGATAGCTTTTTTTTTTTATACGAGATATTGTTCCCCTATCCCTCTATGTTCTAACATTTTCTTTAACATGGGCACAAATTTGAATTTACAACAACTCAGAAAAACAATTAAGCTTTCAAGGAATTCCTGTTTTTAAATTAGAGTACACTTAGGTATTTTAACTTCCTTAAAATGACGTCCATATGTTAGTATGACTTCATTTCAAATACCTGGCTGGGATCAGCAGTGCTGGGTTGGGTGCTCAAAGGTAGGGCTTGGTGAATTGGAGATCAGGGCAAGCCTGGAGAGATTGCTATTTTGAGAAAATCTGACCAGCAGGGAGGAGAATGCTGAAGTCTGTTCTATAGATGGAACTTTGGGATATTGAGAAAGTCAGCTGATTTTTCCCCCTATTTCTCCTTTATTAATATTCCCCATTTTCTACAAATTCTCCCAGAACCTTGAATTCAAACCAGCCTATTAAATAACAAGGGATAGAGAAGTGAAACAAACATCAGTTGAACCCCTAGATTCCATAAAAAAGAATGACATTTAGACCATATACTCAAAACCTTACCATGTGCTTTTTATTATCTTATGTAATCTTTTTTTTTTTAAGTAGGCTCCATGCCCAGGGTGGAGCCCAAAATGGGGCTTGAACCCATGATCCTGAGATCAAGACCTGAGCTGAAATCAAGAGTCTGATGCTTAACTGACTCAGCCGCCCAGGATCCCCTGTTATCTGACACAATCCTCACAAAACTCCAACGCAAGAGAAATGGGAAGTTTTACTTGTATCGTGAGCTAAATAGACTTGGCATGATAACCTAACCATGGCAAATACTGTTCTGTGTCTTTTCTGGAAATATGCATTTTGGATTCTAGATAACAAACAAACCTTTGGAAACAGAGCTATTTGAAACTGCCTGTAGTTGCATTCTGTCAGTTATGTGCAAAATTTAAACAAGCACCTTGTGCAATCATCTTCTTAGAAGAATCACAATGTTCCAGGGAACAATAGTAAACACTACCTTTGGGACCATACACCCAACACTTGCTTTTCCATAGTCTCTCTACTCTTTAAAAATCCTCAAGTTGAAACAAGCAAATATACAAAAACAGCCCTTCTTATTCATAATCTCCAAATGCCACTCAGAGATAGGGTACAACTTTTTGAAACCCTAATCGGCAACTAAACCTATGGATAATATCTGCGGGGGTTCACATCTATTTAATTCACTAACCATTTAATAAAACACCTTGGATGTAAAGTCATTTAGAACTGTGATACATGGAATCATACGGAGGCTGACTTATAAAAAACGTATACCACTTCTTTTCTTGACAGACTGTTCAAGGAACCTCAGAGAACTGAAAACTTCTATAAAGAATAACCCTTGTCTCAAGATGAAAGTCTTTCACTGGGATACATGTTTAATTACAAGCCTCAAATAATTGCAAAAATGCAGTAGACTTATTTGTTATTAAGAGATGAATAGATAACCAATTTTCTAATATTTTTTCATAGAAAAAAATTTTAGATTAGAAACTGGGATATAATTTCCCATACTTTCATATTGAAAATTATAGAGCTTGCCTACATTTTGAAAACATAAGTGGTTTGAGAGTCATATCTCAACCCATATTTCATAGGAGAGGGGGAGGAAGGTACTTAGTACTTTAACAGTAAGATCTTATCGTGTTTCATTCAAAATGTTTCAAAACAGTTTTCATTCTCCCCATAATCTGAATAAACCAGGAATTTTGAGGGTATTTTCATAAAGAGTTTTGAAATGTAGCTAATTTGGTGTTTTGTTAATTGAATATCTTAAAATAGTAGAGTTCAGAGACAGAATGGAGGCCCATCTGTTTTCAATAGAAGTAGAGAGACATTTCTCCATCCTCCCAAGTATGTTCACATAGACAGACTAGTGGGGTGTATTGCTGCGGATGTGGTTGGTAAACTCCAGAAGTAGGCAGGAAGCATGAACGGAATGAGGAGCCCTGGGAAAATACAAATTCAGGCTACAAAGTTTGAGAAGTCAAAGGCAGCCACTATACGCCAGAATCTTGGAAAGCTCACAGAAAACACTATTTTTCTGAAGGGCTGTAGGCAGCTTATTCTCCTCACTGCCACCCTCACCCTTGCACCCTGCCATCTCATAACTCTGGGCCCATTTAATTGGCCTTTTGCTCATTTTCAGGGCTGTGAGTTTTAATTTGTTCCTTTAAGCTGGTCAGACCATATCAGACCCTTGACTCTCTACCAGCTTTTGGGGAGCAAATCTTCCTAGCTCTCTTCTCTTCAGCCAGCTTTCCTATAAAGGACCCAGCAATTCTGCCTTGAATGCCTTGTCCTTTGAATTCCTATCAGCCTTAGGATCCTTATCAAATGTAAATTGTCTAAAGAGACTCCCCAATTTCGTGGTCGGTCTGATCTCACAAGAATGCTCATACCTATGCCCCACTCCGTCCAACCTCGTACCACTTTGTGGCACCTGTCATAACTGTCATGGATTAATTACCTGCACAATTATTTACAGTCTGCCTCCCTTGTTAGAACTTAAGCTCCCATGGACAGCAACTGTGTCTCCCTCCTCATTTCTATTCCTAGTGTCACTGCTAGGGTAACTTGCCAATATAGATGCTCAAATAATGTTCACTGAGTGAATGAATAAAGGGACGTTTCTCCTTCGAGAAGATCACCCTCATTTATATCAGCTGGCAGAGCTATCTCTAGTCCAAATGGGAAATTTTTCTTGGGTCCTGTGCTGTGCCTCTTCATTCTTAACCTCTCCATCTCTGAGCTTTGTTTAACTCTTAAAATATAAACCTGAACAAAGACCAAGGCCCTAACATGTACTTACAATCCTGTCTGTAAGTTACAATTTACATTTATTACACCAATTTGAGATCATTCTGAGTGAAGTATGATTATTCAAATTATTTTTACTGTGATACAAGGCATTTAAGCCTATGTTAGAGAAATACTAGGCATTTCAAGATAGTTTACAAGGCTTAATAAAATATACTATTGAGAATTCTCACTTATAAATGCAAATTTACGTATGTCATATTAAATTTATAATTAAGGTACTCATTACTGCAAAATTTTATTTATTTTTCATTACTGCAATATTTGAAATGTGAAGTATGTTCCCAAAGCTTTTCTTAGAGGTGTTTTTGTTCAATGCTGCGGCTCAAAGTGTTTCACAATCCTTAGCCTTCAGTTGATATTGATTATATTTTGGTAGTAAATAATTTACAGATCCCTTTGACAATTTCATTCTAACAATATCAGAAAAAGCAGATACATCTATTTTTTGGTAGAAATGTGCATGTTTCCTAGTGAGAAAAAGACCACTAGACTGGAATTCAGGAGCCCGGGATTTCAGTGAGAGTTTTGCTAATAAATGGCTGGGTGTCCATGGGTGAGGCAGCGAAGATCCCCTGAGCCTCCATTTCCTGGTGTATAAAATGTGACATAGTTTAGTGTCTTCTAAGCTGCATTGTTCTGGATACCAGTTCTGCAAGATGTCAGTCAGTATTTCGTGATAAAAATGTGGGAAAATAAATGTAGGAAAATTGACATAAATGAAGTTAGCTGGATTTTTTCGTCTGAGATTTCTTAGGACTCCTTATATATGATCTCCAGAATTAGGCACTTTATGTCTTATCTCCAAAGTGATTTGGCCATGGGACTCTTTTTAAAGAATTATCTATCGACAGTTATGGCTAGTCAATAAACTATCTAAAATCCTTAAAGTCCTAGTGGAAATGTAATTTATGGCTATAATAGTCTTTTTTTAGTGAAAATAACAAAAAAGGAAAGATGAATAACGGTGAGGAGAAGGTGAGATTCAGATATAAAGGGAAATTTTGTTAAGTACTCTTGTTTCTGTTTTTAATTTTTATATGATGAGAGGGGTTCTATATGTCTTATAGATTGAATCCATCAAATATACTATTTTAAAACTATTTTTCTCTTTATAAATTGTAGAAGCACAGAAAATGATAAAGAAAATGTGAGAACAGAGGATTATAAGGAAAAAGAACCCACCATGGTAGGCAAGTTCTTGAGAATGGGAATGTCTTGCCCTCTTGTCCCTTCTTGATGACGTAAGGCAGAGTTGTGTTGGCAAACGCTGTCATATGTATCTTCTCTGGATGCATAGGAATGTCTCTATTGTCTGCCCAAATCCCCTTAATCTCGATCCAACCTCTTTCATCCTAAGACTCCCAGCTCTTAGTGGGAACTGATGATAGATCTTCAGCCTGACATCAAGTAAATGGCAATAACAACCACAAATCCCACGTGTCAAATGCATGCTACTGAAGGAATTTAATCACAGAAGAAAATCTTATCAATGGGCAACGTGAAATAATGCTGTAGAAATGGAATTTGGAGGTTGCTCAAAGAGATACAACCTTGTGCTTTATGATAGACTTGAGGACACAGATTTCAGTTGCATGTAGTGGAGGCACATTTCATGCCTATTGACACTGCTGCTTGATCTACTATCACCAGCTTTGTCAGCTACAAAGATCCCACCAGGAGCTTGGGTGTCCTCACTTATGGCCACCGTCTGTCAGTGGTGACGCATTTAAGAGCTAAAGAACATGTTTAGGGCAGAGACAGACCTGACTCGGTCACTAGGCACCTTTACTGGGGAAAGTGAAAGGCGGGGATGAAATAAGTCTCTAAAATAAACACACACGCTACAACTGTATTTTGTTTTGAAACTTTTGTTTAGACTCTTCTTTCATTTCCCTCCAGGTATAGCTTGGCTTACCCCTGTACTCCTAAATTAGGTAATTAATACACATGAATTAACATCAAAATGAAGAATTCTGGTTAACATCCAACTTTGCTCTTAGGTTTTATCACCTATGACTGGCTAAAATTGACACATCCTATGAAAGTACGGTAATGCTTTGTTGAAAATTATGTATTTCATTTTTTGGATATAGAAGATACAAAGTAAGTCCAGGAGGCATACATAACTATCCTTAAATTTAGCAGTATTTTTCCATGTAATAAGTGAATGATTTCGGTTTATCCCAGCATACAGCATTTAATTTCTAGGTGATTCCAGTGCAGTGAAAGATCTCATTCTGGACAATTTTTAATTCTTTTTGATAAAAGTTATTAATTCACTTACCCATACTAAAGGAAGTAATTTGATCCATGGGTTGTTTATTAAAGTATGGTGAGTGGTTATATCAGAAAAATAAAAGCCATCAAAATCTATTTCTTTCTTTCTTTCTTTCTTTCTTTCTTTCTTTCTTTCTTTCTTTCTTTCGAGAGAGCTTGAGCGGGGGAAGGGCAGAGGGAGAGAGAGAATATTTTTTACATAAAGATTTTATTTATTTATTTGAGAGAGCTAGAGAGAGCACAAGCAGGGGGAGGGGCAGAGGGAAAGGGAGAAGCAGGTTCTCCACTGAGCAAGGAGCCCAACACGGGGCTTGATCTTAGGACCCTGGGATCATGAGCTGAGCAGAAGGCAGACGCTTAAGTGACTGAGCCACCCCATGAGAGAGAGAAAATCTTAAGCAGGGTGCATGCTCAATGCAAAGCCTGACATGGGGCTTAATCTCAAGACCTTCAGATTATGACCTGAGCCTAAATTAAGAGTCCGCTGCTTAACTGACTGAGTCACCCAGGTGCCTCCAAATCTATTTCTTAATCGAAAAAGAAAGAAGTAAAAACATGAGAGGCCAAGTTCCAAAAATTCCCTTTACCCGAAATATTTTGGTAACAATAATATATTTTGAGTATTTCCTTTTAGGAGCTAAAAGGAAACCTTTTGAAACCTAAGTCATGAGAGTCATCTCACGCGTCATAGTAATCCTCTCGGATGAGGACAGACAACGTGTGGCACACATTGACTCTTTTCACCTTATTTTTTGAGGACAGCTTGCAGGACAATTTAATGGCATTGCCTTTATGAAAACACTGTTGGATGACTACATTGTGCCCTAAAGACATCTACCTTCCTTTATCTTCAATAACAGCAATGTTCCTTATTTGGTTCACGTGATGTGCAGTTCACATCTGTAATCTGAAATCAAATTTCAATCTCCTAATAATTTTAAACAAAAAAAAAGTCTTGTGGGAAAACTTTTGAAAAGAACTTGGCACACCGGCTTAAGTTTCTTTGTTAGTACTGGCGTAGGTCATTATTAAACTTTTGTTCAGCTATTTATTACTACTTTATAAAGTCACTAACCAGATTATCCATTTAGTAGGATAAGAAAGTCAATTCTACATATTCTAGGTTATATTATTTTTGGAATAAATTATTCAGATGATCAATTGGATTCTTTAATTATGTAGGCTTGGCCAACAAGTTACCTCCTTAAGTGAAATTCAAGCAACACAAAAAAGGAAGGTTGACTGCACATAAGAAGTTCCTTTTTGTTTATTTCTGCTAAAAAAAATAACCTTGGTGGCTTCTGTGACTTGAAATTCAGCCTAACTTTCAAAGAAAACTTAGTTTTTTTTATCAGAAAACATCTCCCTATAGGCTAATTGCATATATTGGAAGGGAACTTGATCTTTTTTTATTCTTTAAATTACAACTCATTTATTTAAAGGAACACTTGTCAAAAGAAAGCTTTAAGTAGTGAGTTAAAAAAGCAGTGTTAAATAATTGAATTGACTGTGATAAAACTGCCTTAGTTTAAATAGACTAGTCTGTTTAATGAATTGTGCTTTTATAGGGTGAGATAAATCTAATGCGAACTCAAGTGGCTACACCAGAAACACTGAATTCGGATAGCTTAGAAGAAAGTCGAGATGAGGCATTTATAATAATGCAGTTACAGGTGATTTTATTAAAGTTGTCCTTGATTACGGAACAGTGTTTTCTGCCAGGTTAATAATAATGAACTTAAAATATTATCAAGAATCTTACACACATATTGAACAATTCATATCACTTGAAGAGGAAGTCCTTTATTTGTTATTTTTTCTCATGTAAAAATAATAACTCGAGCCTTAATTAGGAACACAGCACTTAACTTTGAATTTTTAGGTGGAGACTTAACTTGCAAACCTTCAACATTGTAAGAAATCATTCTGGCAATGAGATCGTGGCAGGAAATTAATTTTGTATTTTAAAGTAAATTTGGCAGGTTTACTTTCCTGTTTAATGTTGAAAAGGGTTTTTATAACATACCATTAAGCTACCATGCAGTCAGCCTGTGTAGCAAGGTTTGGTTATCACTTCAAAAGAGAAACTTAGCTGGAACATTTTGTAGCCCTTGATTATACTTCTTGTGTTGTTAAGTGTTGAAATACATTTTATGTGCTTAAAAACAGAGAGGCAACGTAAGGGGGAAAAAACTAGACTAAAACAAGTACAAACATAAGGATCTGTTCTCATCAAAAAAGAATCATGAACTAAGACTGGATGATGGACTAGGCTGGCAATTCATGTTCAGATTGGTGGAATGGTGGAGACCAAATTCTTTGTTACATAGGTCAAGGCTGAGAGGAAAGCGTAGAGGAAGATATTATCGGTTCACACATACCATTGAACCATTCCACAATTTAAGAGCTATCTCTCCTTTTTATCTGACCTACGAAATTCTTATTTTACTACTTATTATCTAAGAAGTAGCTTGTTAACTTAAGGCAAAATTCCTTTCACCATCCGCACAGAGACTTCCTGCTTGGTATTTAAGTTCTCTGAGGAGTTCCTAATGATTGCAGTGAAAAATACGAAGTCAAATTTAAGTTTAAAATATGTGACAAGTTTTCAATATGTAAAATCCTGATTTTAAAGTCAAGGTCTAGTTTATACCAGTGAGCGATTTGGGAAATAATTCGATTACAAACCTGATGCTCTTTAATTTTAGGATATTTCATACAGACTTTTTTATAATTAGGCTTTTTTTAGGTTTTATTTTAATTACAGAAGTTATACATGCTTGCTACAGAAATTTAAAATGACAGAGAAGAAAGTAAATAATACTCATAATTCTATTTATCATACATTCCATAGCAATTTGAGTGCCTGATATGTACAATACATATTTTGTGCCTTTATGGAGTTTGTGGAATATTAGAGATAACAGATATCAAACAGATCGTCACAAAAAGGATTATATGATTGCAACAGACTCCAATGCTATGAAAACAGAGTCCAAGATTCTCCTGGGATGCATAAAGTGGGGAGCTATTCTAGACTAGGGGGAGGGTGGTGTGCTGGGGGGAGGTGTTCTAATCTGAGGTCTGGGCAGAGCCAGGGTAAGAGGATGGGAGTGATGAATGGAAGAAGAGCATTCTAGATGGAAGGAACTGCAGGTGGTCAGGCCCTGAGGCTGGAAAGCCATTGGCATGTTCCCAGAGACCCAAATGCCTGGAGAGTGGTAAGCAGAAGGGAAAGTGACACAGACAGAGCAGGAACAGCGGGTCAGACTGAAATCACATGGCACCTTTTACATCATATGAAGGAACTCTACTGTCTTCTAAAAACAACAAGAGATAAAAAAATATTAACAGTTTGAATCAACTTGTTCTCTCTTGCTCTTTCTCTTTCATTATTTTTTAGAGCATCAGACATTACGTACCATTTGTAACTTGCTTTTCTCACTACTTCGTAATCTATCATCTATATTTATTAAATGTTTTTCCACAACGATTTTTTTGTAGTAATTAGTTTCATGATATGGATTTTTCAGTTTACTTAGCCACACTTCTATTATTTTATACCTTTGAATTTTTCATTGTTTTAGAGATTATTAACACTGATGTGATGACCATTATTGTGGAGACATATTTGTACACATTCGTAACTGTTTCTTTGGGAAAAATTCACAAACAGCTCAACAGGGTTTCTCTGTCAAAGGATAAGGACATTTGCAAGCTTTTAATATGAGTTGCCAAACTGCCTTCCAGAAAGATTGGAGCAATTATTTCCATGGTAGTATAAAAGACCATCTGTGGCAAATATACTTCGCCTAAATTATAGAGATGATTGGGGGAAATTTTCAGGTTCTATGAGATAGTCTTGAATTGCTATTTGCAAAACTGGAATTTACTTGGAGATTCTTATTTGATAATTAAATTTGAGCCATGTGCCTGAAAATCTATAAAATTCCTGACTTCCTATCTGATTGTTTTCAGTTGAGAATGAATCATGGGCAATGATCACTAAAATATGTTGTCAGCTTCAAAGTTTGTAGGTGACATGAAGTTTTTTTTTTTTTTTTAATTTGTATAGGTAGTGAAAAATTTTAACATACATAAGACTCATATAGAAACTCCAAAACTAAAAATATGAATTTGGCACAAATTATTGAGATTAGCAATTAAACTATCTTTGAGGCTATGTCCAAAAATACAAAGGATAACACAAATACATTCAAAGACAGATTTTAAAAGTGTCAGGAAAAATTAGAAAAATATCCTTTACTCAGTATGATTAAGTCTAACCTCAGATGCTCCAAGCTATTTTTAAGCAATTGCTTGAAATTTTCAACACCAGGACTGATATGCTATCACTGGGTTTCTCACTAATTCCAACTCTGACTCTTGGCAATACACCCCAGCTTTGATCTGCCTCCGGCTCTTTGGCTTCCACATTCAGATTTTGTTCTCTCTAGATTTTACTCATTGCTCTCCTTAATGGATTTTGGCTTCTCTTGATGTTCTGGGTTTCCTTACTCTGTACAACCTCAGATGGGAAGAGCTTCCTTATCCTCATGCCCCAGCTCATTCCACCATGGCTGTCGGGAGGGCGCACCCCTGGGAACTGTCAATAGGACAGCCCTGGCCTTGTAATCTTTGAGTTGGGACAGATATTTGAACAAATAAGGTATTTATTGTCTTAAACTGCTCAAAGAGTTGTGTAAATTTCCCAATAAACCATCAGATATTTATGATAATTTCTTTCGTGCAATTTGGGGAAAAATACAAAATAAAAGACACCTTTCCTATCTCCATGACATTTATGGTCAATGCTTACAATGACATGTAACTTAGAGCTAACAAATTAATATTTTATTTGAATTAATAAGTGGGGATACCATATTTTGTAGCACAATCACCCTGAGAGTGACACAGACTTGTGTGTTGCCGACATACATAATTAAGTGCTAAATTACGTGGCTAATTCAGCAAAGGCTCTAGGAGTTCAAGGAGGGAGGGAGAGATCAATGTGTGTTTGAGTAGCTAGAGAAAGTTTCTTGGATAAAATGGGCCTTGAAGAGTAAATATTATTTAAGTAAGTGGAAAGGAGAAGACAGTGTTCAGAGGAAGGGAATCATTCTGGCAAAATGAAGGAGCATGACATGATGCCTAGATACATTTCAATGGTGTGTTCAAGTTTTCCCAGACTTTGTGCTGTGATAATTGATAAAGTGTGTTTTTCTTTAGACATAAAATGAATGACCCAACTGACCCCTCCATCCTTTGTTGGGGATGTACTTTTTAGCTCTCTTTCCTAATAATGACAATGGCTTTATTCTGCCTCATCCTCTTTTATTATTATTCATGTGAGGCTCATAGAATGAGATCTTGGAAAATTATTTCTAAGCAAAGCTAATAGACTATAAGCAAATCAAATGGAGCAAATAGTTATTTAATCCTCCCATTTCTTCAGCCTCCTGGTTATTTTTATTCTTTCCTTTGCATTCACAATCAAATGCTTATCACAAAAAAATTAGCATTCACAATTATCTTTTAGTTTTCCTTTCAGTTCCTTATTCAGGGCCCTCTGACTTCAACCATGGAATAGGATACTGTTCTCAGTTGGTCTGATATCATTTCTCTCTTCCCAGTTCATAGACAACACAGTAACTAATATATTTTTTAAAATATCACTTTTATTTCAGGACATTTCCTGATCAAATTCCCTGTATCAGTTTTCCATCACCTGGAAGGCAGCGTCCTCCACAGTCCAGCCCTGTCGTAGCTCCCAGTAGGGCCCCACAAGGGCCATCTCACCCAAAGGTTGTTCATCAAAAACTCGCCAGTGTGTTCACACATCCCTTTGTCCCATTCCCCAGTGTGGAGTGTTTCCACTTCTCCCTTCTGAACTCATCATGGACAGTTTCAATATGTACTTCCTTCTTTACTAAGCAAACGGTCCTCTAGAGATCCTACTGCCTGACTGACTCCTTTTCTGACCAGTCTTGTTTCCAGACCTTTCTTCCACTATGTTCCAAATTGAAATTAAAACATAGGTGGCACGTACAATCTATCTTGTACTGTTATTTATATTCTTCCATATTATCTGGTTGATCCAATTAAAAGATAATCTCTTTGAAGACAGAGATGACTTTCCATCTCCCACTCCCACATAGTAGGACTTACTTATGACATTTGTAAGTCCTGGATCACATTCGATTTGTTTCTTAGGTATTCTTTAAAGTTCATGTGCCTCACTGGTAATAGGAAAAAGAAGAAAAAAGGAAGGAATGAGGGAGATCTGCTTTTCATATACTGGCTACTCCATTTGTCAAAATTTCTCCAGGAAGTTCACACTGTTCAACCATTGCATTCACCTTGATCCCTTCAGTAGCATTTCAAAGTTTAATAACTGAAACTACCACTTTTACGGTGGTTCCTACATGCCAGGCATTCCACCAAGTGTTTTACACGAATTATTTCTTTAACATTTGTGCCATTCTAGGAGATAGATATTATTATACACATTTTGCTGAGGAGGAACTGAAAGCTTTCAGATCAGTATCAGAACAAGTAGATGGTTAAGACTAAGATTTTAATTCAACTGGGTTCAATGCTTTTTTTCTTTCTTCCCCAAATTTCTGTTATCAAGAAGATTCATCAGTGGATCAAAGTGGAATTCAAGTACTTCTGTAAAGCTGAAAGAGAAGTATCGTGATTTGGGAAGAATATTTTCCTTTTGGAGGGAAGCCTGATTCCTTGATGATAGGAGCTAGATGAAAAGCTTGTCCCTAAATCAGGGTAAGCATTTGTCCTGATCACGTAGAATATTGAAAGGTGATTGGCTTTTATAGCTAGACATGACATTTGTTGGTGCATTGATCTGTTACTTCCAAGTAGAAATAATTCTGCTTCCAAGTATAAATATTTTCCTGCTCCTAGCCATAGATTATTGATTTCCATGGAAGATGTGGGAAGCCACTGGAAGTAGAATATAGAAGATTAGAAATGGAACTCTCTGAAAGGATGAAACATTTTAGAAAATTGATGGAACAAAGATTTTTATTATCCTGCTGCTTCTTATTCGGTCACCATGAACTTTCTCCCCCTGTAAAGGAATCTATCTTCCCAAGTAGGGAAAAATGATTTTAAAAAGATAAGCCTGAAAAAATTAATTTAAACTTAGCCATATTAGGGTGGCATTAAGGCACTCCCGGGTATATTTTATTGGTCCATTAATATAGGCCCCGAGTGGTTGAATACACCTAAGGCATGTACTGTATTAATGAACCAATAAAACATGCCCTGGAGTGCCTTAATGATATATTACAACCATTTCTATTACATACATAAATGCACTATTTGCTGGCTGTCTCACATAGTTTTAAAGAAAATCTTCAATTAACCAAAAATATTGCATCAAGAACTCTTACCCACAATAAAAAAAGAGCAACAAAGAATCCTGTAATTAACTTACTGGGCTAGTTATCCATGAGGTGATTCTGGATTGATTTAATCTTTGGAGCTTTTTCATTATAATACTTAGGAAGAACTAGTTCTCCGGATTTAAAAATTAGATACTTTTAGGAAAAGAAACAGATGAAAGCTGACAGAATTCATGCTGATCTCCTTTCTTACTTAAAGTATCCAACCCTGGCTTGTGGTTATGACATTAAATAAGTTTTAATGACTCGATCCAAATATTAGCCTTCTGTGTCCACACTGAAAGAATATCTGTTAGGCATTTGGAGAAATTTTTTGCAGAGCAATAAGGAAGGCAGCACACCCATAGGCAAATATGACAGGATTACGAGCAACACATGGGATCGTGTAAAAATGACTTCTCCTGACCAGTGTGGTGTCTCACTTATTCAACTCAATATCAGCTCTCCTGTTTTTTCACTGAATCCATCAACACGGACACATTTCTGTGAGTGGGAGAAGGGGAAGGAGGAAATGGAGAGGAGGAGATATAATGATGATGATAATGGGTATCATTTGTTTAGAGATTATTATACACCAGACAATGTTTTAATGATTTTTATATCTATTATCCTTTAGTCTGTGCAACAACCCTGTGAGGGAGCTGCTGTCTGGCTTGTGGTATCGATGAGGTATCCAAAGTAAGAATAGAAACTCTTTCACATAGGAGAGCTTGGGTTTGATCCAGGCCATTTGAATACAAAACCCATACTCAAAGCTTGATGTGGCCACTAGGAGAAAAAGAGAGAAATATTAAGTTAATGCTTTCTTTGATTGTGAGCACCTTTAGAGTAAAAGTCATTTCGAGACCCTGTACACCAACATATTACATTCTACGGGACATTCTTTCTCTCTGCTCCCTCTTTAGAGGGGCACACAGGTAGAGGAGAGAGAGCTGGTTGACCTGAAGGAGTCTCATAGCAGAGACTTTGAGGATGCAAAGTGACTTGCATGGAGCAATGATCTAAACCTGGTGGGACTGGGTGCGTTGCCATTTGGTTAGATACCAGTGGTGAGAAAGAAGATAAGGTGTCAGTGTCTTAACTTCTCATCTTGGTGAGAAAGTGAGGGTTGAGAGTCAGACATTCTCCCATCTCCACTAATGCTCAGGTACTAATTAGATGCCCTGAAACTGAGATGCCACCCCTGGGATAATAAGTGAGTAGAGAAGACCTTCAGGCTAGTCATAGGTGGAGAAAATACTGCACTGACTGATTAATCCAGCATTTGACCATGGGACTGATTGGGGGACTCAGAGGATAGAAATTAGTTGTTAAAGAAAATATAAAGTAAAAAAAATATTTTTTTGTATGCACATGTTTGAGGTCCGAGATTATTAGCCTCAGTTTTTTTCATAAACATTTTAATTGCTACAGATTTGCAACCTAAGAGAACCTGACCATGAAATGTTTTAAAAAGTCACCAAAATGACTGCAGTTATAGTCTGTTTTAGAGTCATAGGTTAGGCATCAAGTCATCATAAAACTGGCCTTTTTGAGGAATTGCATTTGAGCTTAATTTCTTCTTTAAAAAGATCTGTAAAATACTAGGAATTTCATTATTTTGTCAGCTTTTTTCTGACCCAGTTTCCCCAGCTGGATTTCACAATCCTGGATAACAGTTGCTGACAGGTCTTCTCTGACTCCATTTGATTTTTGCTCATAGTTTATATTTGCCATGCACGTTTTGTAGTCCAACGTTATAATTCTATTGACTTCATTTACGGAAGGTCTTAATCCCTGTGTTGAAAGATACACTGCAGTGTTGTTCACTCAACTGTTAGAATGCATGCAAGAAAGTTGGTAGAATCAGCCCAACCACCTTAAAAATTCTGAAAAATATACCAAACAAGTTATACAACAATATCTTTAAAAATCCCACATATATTGAGAAATAATTGAACCTTCTTTATTTAAAGAGGTTACTGAAGCTTACTTTTTAAAGACCATTAGGTTGGTGTTATTTATCATGAAGTAATAATTTAATACCAGACAGTAAATCCACCGTACAATTTCACTAGGTAAATCACTGTACTAGGTAAATCACACGCAAGGTCACTGAGTTTAGTAAGTGACTCATCTGTTGGTTTATGTTCAATTTGGGAACCAGGACATCAGCTCTTCTGCAGAGCTGACTGGATGAGTCAGCTCAATGTGGTCAGTATCATGTAATAAAGCAGCACCAACATGTGTGACATAACGGTAATGACTGGACATTTGCAGTGAGCTATTTCGTGGATATGTAATCTCACTGTTTTCACTTTTAAAAAATTTTAATGCTGGTTTTGCTGATGGGGACATCTTTGTTGACTCTAATCACAGCAACCTAAATATGTATGTTGCTTTAAACACTTCTGAAACAATTTTTTTTTAAAAGATTTTATTTATTTATTTGACAGAGTGAGACAGCGAGAGAGGGAACACAAGCAGGGGGAGTGGGAGAGGGAGAAGGCTTCTCACTGAGCTGGGAGCCCAATGCAGGGCTTGATGTGGGGCTCAATCCCAGGACCCTGGAATCATGAGCTGAGCTGAAGGCAGACGTTAAAGGACTGAGCCACCCAGGCGCCCCATTTGAAGCACTTTCTTAGGTAATTTATCTTGCTGAATACTTTCTATAACCCTAAGACGTAGATGTGGGCCATATCATCTTCATTTCCAGATGAGGAAATTGTTACTCAGAGAGTATAAGTGATTTACTTAAGGTAATTCGCCTGCTAAGTGGCAAAATGCATTAGAACCAGGTCTTCTCATGAGTACTCAAGTGTCTTTTTTACTCTCTTCCTCACACCAAGACTTGGATATCACCAGGTCAAGGCAGTGGGTCCAGAGATCAAGGTGGAGGTTGGGCATGAATGCTGAGAGGGAAACAGAGGAAAGGAAAAACTGTTGAAATAATGAGCCACATCTGTGTTAGGGGCACAGATATTTGCTTTTAACTTTGTACAACACCATGGGATAAACGAAATGCTTCTGAGTGAATAAATTTTATAGAGCAGAGATTCAACTGCATCTAAAATGAAAATGGAGCTATGATTTGAAGATCAGATGAGATTTTTATTGTCTCATTTATTCAGAAAACTTTAGATATCCTGGGATCCTAATTCAATAAATATTGATTCTACCCTATTAACATAAAATAGTTTTTAGTGGAATATAGGTGATGATTCACACTAACACAAGTAGGAGGTAGTCATTGGACAAAGGGTAATGAATTGGACATGGTGCTAGTTCTGAGTTTAACACCAAATTCTGCAGCCTCACTTGTACAAATTATTTGACTTCTTTGTGGCTTAATTTTCTCAATTGAAAAATGAGAATACCACAACCTACCTCATAGAAGTGTTGTGGGGATTAACTTATAAATTACAGGAGTTAGTCACCATTGGATAGATGTTAGGGAATCAGTGAATGCTCCACAATTGTAATGTAGTAGCACATGCATGTAAATTCACGTGCATAACCCTAGACTGAGTGCCCATTATTGTCATCAGATTCTCAAAGGACTGGTAGGTGAACTACACTGTATGTGAAAAGGATCTTAAGTTGTGGAATATTATATAAATATTAAGATTCAAGGATAGGTGTGCCTGGGTGGCTTAATCGGTTAAGCGTCTGCCTTTGGCTTGGGTCATGACCCCATGGTCCTGGGATCGAGTCCCACATTGGGTTCCCTGTTCGTCAGGAAGCTTGCTTCTCCCTCTACCTGCCACTTCCCCTGCTTGTGCTCTCTTTCTCTCTCTCAAATAAATAAATAAAATCTTAAAAATAAAAAGATTCAAGGGTAAAAAAGCAATGCTCAGGAGGGAAAAACAAAATGGTAATTTTCAGCAGGAGAAAAATGTCTATTGGTCTCTAACAAACGTGGACTGGAATTCTAGAAGATGATTTGGTAAGTCTAATTTACATAAAATATAAATTACCTGTAATGGCAAAATTATTTTAAATATAGGCTTGTTAAATGGTGCTTTTGAATATATTCCATAGATGATAATCTCTAGTTTACTAGTTTCTCTTTCTTTTTGAAATTGTAATGCATATATCTGAGATCCTTTCATAATTTTCCTTAGGTGATGCTGTTGAACACTTCAGTGTGGGATTAAACAAGTTTTCCCTGGTTCTGAGTAGTTAAATAATCTGTTCACCTCTTACCTTGACTTAATGAATTGATTTATAGCATACTTGAAGCATGTCAGCCCTTACCTCCTACAAAGATCCAGTATTTGGAATTACTAATCAATTCTCAATAAATGTTATTTTTATGGAGATTGTCCTTTCAACACATTAAGCAAAACCAAACCCAACCCCAGAGTAGAGTTGAGGGAGATAATGTGAGGAAGAAGAAATAATATCAAAGATCATACATTAGAAAACTACCCTAAAGTACTAAAGAGTCAGTACTGCATTTAAAAAACAGGCCGGGGGGCCCCTGGGTGGCACAGCGGTTAAGCGTCTGCCTTTGGCTCAGGGCGTGATCCTGGCGTTATGGGATCGAGCCCCACATCAGGCTCTTCCGCTATGAGCCTGCTTCTTCCTCTCCCACTCCCCCTGCTTGTGTTCCCTCTCTCGCTGGCTGTCTCTATCTCTGTCAAATAAATAAATAAAATCCTAAAAAAAAAAAAAACAAAACAGGCCGGGGTTGGTCAGTGGAGCAATAGATATGTAATTTGGATGGTACTATTGCTCTCTCAGACATAAAGACATCATTGTCTGGGAAAAGAATTTTATTGTGTAAATAATGTTGAGATGACAGTGGAATTTAGATCTCTCAGCCTTTTCCTTGATTTTGGCAAGGTTGAATGTAGTGGAAACCACAGTGGTTCAGGAAGAATGCCATGTTAACGATGTGATGTTTTATTACAGAAAAACAAAACCAGATGGTATAGGCTAGAATAACGTATCAGTCAGTGTCGCAGCAGGGAATAGACGATTCATTCCCAAGAATAATTCAAAGAGTATTTAATAATGGGGTCATTTATGAAGATGTAGGTGGGATATAGGAGAACTATCAAGGTGAGGTATCCCAACACTAATCACCCAGAGCCTATTTCCACCCATAGGCCTGAAGAAGGGAATTACCTGGGAGGAGAGTTTTATAGAGTCACCACATTGTGGGGAGCCATGATCATTGTGGGGGAAAACCAACAACTCAAAGTGTTGCTCCCATAGAGAGAGAAAGAGGATTATAAATACTCTGTTCCCACTCTCCTCTTTCCCTCTAATCTCCTGCCAGGTCGCTAGTGGTTGCACTCAAGCAAAAGCCAGAGGGCAAGATAGCTCATTGGTATGTTCTTAACAGGCTGGCTTCCTGCAGCAGAAGAGGAGGGAGAGTTTAGTTGAGGGGGTGAATGGAAGATATCTCTTACAGTTATGCTGAAGGGACAAAAAACTCCCCAACTTTGGTAGCTTACAATCCCAAAGTCTTCTCACCCAGTCTAAATGTTTAACGTTTTCTCTATTCGCTATGGAATTTGTCAGGGGACGAACATGTAGTTAGAGGCAGCTAAACTTAAAATATCTGAAACAACTTTCCCATCAGTATTCCTGGAGGTATTCAGAAAATATCATCAGTTAACCTTCTATCTAGGACTTATTTCCAGAAGTCTTTGCTTTTCAGGATTCAGATAAAAGGGAGGGTAGTTTCTCACTCCCGGAGTATTTGTCAACTAGCATCAGGCTCTATATCCAAAATAGACTCAACATCCAGTTTCCAGAACAACTCATAACAAAATGACTTTTCCTTAGTAGAGATGAGATTACCATCACCCCGCTCCTCACCAGCTCTGTGTTAATTTGGTTTGACTTCCAGCTGCTGGCAACTATTTCCCTTTGCCTGAAGGGCTTCCTCTGGCCCATGGAGCCTGCTCTGCCTGGGCATGCAACAGCCCCCAAGTGCTGGGGAATTACCACCATTAAGGAGCAGACCTCAGTCAGACCCAGAGGAGTTCCCTCACCCATGGATGGGATGGCAGTGAGGTGCACATTCTAGAGAATCCCTTAGTTTCCTAAGGCCGTAAGACTGCAGACACTTCAGGGCAACTTGCTTGATAAAGCACCTTTTATTGCCTGCCTTCCTTTCCTTTGCTCCCTTCCCCTTTCTCTTACCTCAGGAAGGTGTCTCCTGCTATCACCTTCCAAATAAATTCTGAGGACTCAAATCTTTGTATCAGGATCCGCTTTTGGGGGAAGAGAAGCTAAGACAGTGAACTGTTTCCTTAGCTACACGTTTCCTTTTACTTATACTGCGTTGTGGGGCCTTAAAGGGCGTCAGGAAGTCTTTGGGCAAATATTGCTGGTAGGTAAAGAGGATCTAGGCAAGAGACAAGTCAGATAGCCTAACGTAGTAAAATGAAGGCCTTGAGTATAAAGCCTTTCACTAAGGGTGATGTGAAAATATTGCAGAATTTTAAGACTTAGAAATTCCTGACATTAGACATCATTTAGAGCATTAAAAAGTAAAACTGTCGACTGTCTGTTGGAAAATAAGCTAAATATAAAATATATTTTAGAGTAATCCACTTTATATATGTGTTTTGAAAAAGATTTCATGCTTTAATCTTTTAATCGGTTGCCAGTTATTTATTAGATGGCTGAATTAGTTGCAAGTTCTCTGTCTCCCCGACTTTAGCCAACATGCATGGCGGAAAAGAGACAGGATGACTGTAATAAATACCCCATTCAGAAAACAGAAAATTGCATTATACGCAGTAATCGCTGGTCTATGGTTATGATGAAATCCTTTTGGACAGCTGTTATGAAGTCCTGGCAGTGAGGGATGTTCTTTGATTAGAACTCGATTTTGCTCTTTGAGAGGAACTTCCTTGTTCTCTGTGGTCTCTGGTTCTGCCATCTGGGAGGTTCTTGCTGGTCCATTATGTGGCATGACCACATTTGTAGTGGGTGTTGAGGGCTCTAGAGTTTTTTGCTGAGTACTTCCTGTCGGTAGGAGTTTTGTGGCTTAAGAGTTGTTTTAATGCTCAGCCAAGGGCTTTTAAAAAATAAATAAAAGTGTGTTTTCTATTTTTGCTACTTTATCAGAAATGATCATTTGGGGTGCCTAGGTGGCCCAGTCCGTTAAGCGTCTGCCTTCAGCTCAGGTCATGTCTCAGAGTCCTGGGATCAAGTCCTGCTTCGGGCTCCCTGCTCAGTGGGGAACCTGCTTCTCCCTTTCCTGCTTGCCCTGCTTGTGCTCTTTTTCTCTCTCTCAAATAAATAAATAAATAAATAAATAAATAAATAAATAAAATCTTTAAAAAAAAAAAGATCATTTAGAGAAGGAAAGGAGCCTAGATGTAGGCTTAAACTCCCAAACTCACCAAGAGAAGAAAACAAATCCAATAATAATATTACACCAATCATGAATATTCTCTTTATGTCTAGCAACATTTATGCTTTGTGTGTTGGGGGCAGGGGCAAGGGAAGAAAGGATTAAAAATACACATTCACAAATAAACATCATTTACATAGATTTACAGTAAAATATATGCTATACACATTTGGCCAAAAAGAGGTTCAAAATTATTTATCAAGATTTTATCACATAGGTAATATGTATAAATAAACATTACCTCTTAAATTTCAAAGAATTTCAGGGCAGGGTTTTTTTTCGAAAAGCCACATCAATAAACTAATAAACAAATAAATGGAGACCTAATCAGCCAAAGACTTTTAAGTTTTAACTCATAGTTGTTTTGGCAATATAGCTTCCTTTAAAATCACTAAGACTTTCATCTCTTCGCTTGCACTAAGTTCAGTGTGCCAAATCCCACACCTACAATTCTTTGTTAGAAATCATTATTATATCTGATTTATTTCTTTTATTTTTCATCACAGTTTTTTTTTTTTTTTCTCAAATCAATGACATTTACATTATGACCATCAGCCTTGAGTTGGGGGCCTGGCTCAACCTAAACTTTGTCATGCAGTTGTATCTTCAGATCTTTAATGATTCAATTAAAAAAACCTTATTCTTTAAGGTTTGGAAAAAGCATTTCCAGCTCTTCAAAGATTAACATTTCTGGGTGCTTCCTTATTCCCTTTCATTTTTATGTGCACAACCAAATATAAAATATATTTTAGAGTATTCCATTATATATACACACACACACAATGGAATACTCTAAAATATATTTATATATATACACACACACACACAATGGAATACTCTAAAATATATATAAATATATATACACACACACACATACATATATATATTCTATTCATTCTCTCTCTATATATTTGTAAAAGATTTAATACTTTACTTTAATCTTTTGTTTATTTTTATTTATTTAAGTAAGCTTTATGCCCAAGGTGGGACTTGAACTTATGACCCTCATCATGAGCCAGCCAGACCCTCCTGCTTTAATCTTTAATATACAAAGACTGCCAATTATTTATTAGATGGATGAATTAGTTGCAAGTCTTTTCTGTGGTCATTTCTTCTTCTAATAGCTTACCAAATAAAGCTACTAATATCTAATGCATGCTAATATAATTCTGTTTTCCAGTCTCTTTTGCTAGAGCTGCAGGCTAGAAGGTGTGGGGTTTGCCTCTCCAAATACCATCAGTATCACTGTAACTGAATATTTTCTCACTGCCTAACTTGACAATTCATAATTCCAGCCTCTGATATTAGTTTCTTAGTTTTCTTCTGCCAGTAACACAGATTTTATATTTTTTGTTACTGCCCACTCTGAAATTTCTCTTTAAGATAACAGTAATTATAGTAGCAGGTAAATTTTGAAATATAAGGAACTTAATCCAACAAGATGTTGGTTTCTTGCTCATGTAAAACCCAGTAGTTAGAAGGGGCTGAGGGGTTATGCTTTATAAAGTGATCTAGTGGTCCACACTAGCAACACTCTATTGTTTTAAAGATATAATTTTCAAGGCATTGACATGTAGCCAATAGACAAGGAAGAGAGACTAGATATTTGTTTATTGGAGAGGTTTTTTTTTGGTTTTGTTTTTTCATTTTGTTCCTCTCTCATTATCTGTATTCATACTAAGAATCAAAAGCAAGCAAAGTTTGGTTTCATCTGCTCCAAGAACATTTCTTCCTTCTTAGAATGCGCTTTACAGGAGGTTTTTTTTAGTCCAGCTGAGAAGCAGTACAGATTATTTCTGTTACATTGATTTGGCTTGAAATCAGGCACTTGGTCATAACTAACTCTTAAGGTAGCTGTGAGCCCAGAAAGACAACATGCAGATTTTGATGAACCCATAACATTAGAGTATTCTTTACTACACTAATCATTGTTATTTTTAAAATTGACTTTTTCATTAGAGTGCTTTATTATTTACACGTAAGGGCCATGAAGATCATATTCCATTAAGAATTATGATTTTTAAATTTCCCACATTATGATATTTAGTCTGAAATAAAATGAATAACTTTAATTTTATGCATGATATGGTAGGACAGAACATGAATCTGAAAATTAAAAGATTAAACTTGTATTTGAAACCTGGTACAGTCTGGCTGTTTATCTTGGGCAAATTTATCTTCTTTAAATTTCTTTAAATTTCATTTTCTTGTTCATACATTGAATGAACTGTACAAGGTGAGCAGCTGTCAACATTTTATATGACAAAAATTTGATTATCTTTCCTCCCTCCTCTGTCATTATTTACAGTGTAAGTAATGATTTATCAGACTGCAATTCTAATTAATCAAAGATACAGATAGCTGCCAATATATACCTTCAGATCAGTGTGATTTGCCATTATTATCACAATGACAGACATGGCTATTTTGTTAGGATAGATGATGATAAGGTAATTATATTCAAGAGGTACTATATTTTATGTCACTGGGTTTGTATAGGCAAACTATTTTCTAGAATTTTTGAGAAATTTCAAGTTAAATAGTGTACATACTATCACTGATGGCTAACATAATTAAATAATTTTTTCCTAATTTGATAAAAAATCTACTTTTTTGTTTTGTATTAAGATATGACTATCATGCATCAATTCTTAGATATACATTGTACATTTTAATACATGGATCCAAATTTCTTATAAATAAGAAAGTTTTCTTAGATTATATTTTTCAGTGTTTGCTTATTCCATGGTTATGATTTTCTTCATCAGGACCTCCAATTATACTCATGCTAGGTCTTCTTTGTCCTATGTCTATCTCTCAAATTATTTTTTTATCTCTTTACTTAGTTTTTTTTTTTTTTTTAAGATTTTATTTATTTATTTGACAGAGATAGAGACAGCCAGCGAGAGAGGGAGCACAAGCAGGGGGAGTGGGAGAGAAAGAAGCAGGTTCATAGCAGAGGAGTCTGATGTGGGGCTCGATCCCACAACGCTGGGATCACACCCTGAGCCGAAGGCAGACGCTTAACTGCTGTGCCACCCAGGTGCCCCTTTACTTAGTTTTTTAACTTCTTTTTTTTTCTATCTTCTACTTTCCTAACATTGCCTCCTGAGTTGTCTGTTTACTCTTATATTACTTTCAATTGAGTCTTCATTTCTAAACCCATTACTTTTATTCCTAATTCTTTTGTGTGGTCTTTCTGTCCTCATTTCTCATCTTCCTGTTTTTTTAGCTGTCACATTTCCGAGTTTTCTTGTTTGTGAATTTTTTGTTCTTTAATAGCTTTTGCCATTTAATTAATTCTCTTTTATTTTCTTTGAAAAATTAGGTTACACTAATATAAAAATATGTAACATAATGTATAAAACATGAAAATTGCTTTATGGACATATTTTGGTGGTGAGTCTTCATGTTATACGTATTTTTTCTTCTATGCTATCTATGTATTTATTTAATGTTATTTATTTTACATATTTATTTAATACTGGAGTGGTCACAATTCCTTTCTGTTGTTCATATTGAAGTGAGTTGGGGATTTCTATACTTTTAGAAAAGATTCCTGAGTAGGGTGTAGAAGTGGGTTAAGCCAGATTTTCTACTATTTGGCTCTTCTTTTGTACCGCTCTCTTCTTGTTGTTGGTGCAGAATATTAATAAATATGGTTTCTACATAGAGCCAAGTTTTCAGGATTTTTTGATACCTGTTTGGTGTCCTCCACCATTTGTATCTGAATCTTCTCCTCTTTACACCCTTAGTTTCTGACCAAAGAAATTTATGTTTATTCCAAGAAATTTTACTTCAGTCCAGGGTTCTGTTTTTTGCCGGGTATTTCTGATAGACCCAAGAAGAGTCTTTTAAAACAAAGACCATAACAAAAAACAAAGAAGAACATTACATATGATAAAGAGGTCAAACCAGCAAAAGGATATCATGTTTGTAAACAGTTATGCACCCAACATAGGAGCATCTAAATATATAAAGCAAATATTAACAGAAATAAAGGGAGAATTAGACAGCAATAATAGTAGGGAACTTTAATATCCCACTTACATCAATGAATAGATTATCCAAATATAAAATCAATGAGGAAACACTGGCCCTAAACAAGATATTAGACCAGATGGATTTAATATATACAGAACCTTCAACACCAAAATAGCAGAATATACATTTTTTTAAGTACACATGGAACATTCTCCAGGATAGATCACATACAGGCCACAAAACAAGCCTCAAGAAACTCAAGATTAAAATAATATTATATATCTTTTCTAACCACAATGGTAGGAAACTAAAAATCAATTACAAGAAGAAAACAGAAAAAAGAAACCCACAAAAATGTGGAGACAACAACATAGTATTAAACAATCAATGGGTCAACAAAAAAATATCAAAGAAGAAATCAAAAATTTTTTTTCAGGGGGGAGGTTAAGATGGCGGAGGAGTAGGGGACACCTTTTTCAGCTGGTCCCCTGAGTTGAGCTGGATAGGTACCAGACCAGCAGGAACATCCACGGAATCAGCCTGAGACGCAGGAAGATACATCTGGATCTCTACAAATGAACATCTCCAGCGCTGAGTATCGAGGTACGAAGCGGGGAGCCGTGAAACCGCGCACAGATATCGGAAGCTAAACAGAAGGGGGAGGGAGCCGCCGTGTCAGGGCGCCGGGAAGCGGTAGCCACCT
>NC_048222.1:17467223-17719978 GCF_002007445.2 Ailuropoda melanoleuca | reverse complement strand
TGGCCTCGGCCACAGAATTAATACATATGGATGTATCCCAATTATCAGAAATGGAATTCAGAGCAACAATGGTCAAGATGATGAGTAAACTTGAAAAAAGCATCAGAGAAAGCGTTGCTGAGAATATAGAATCCCTAAGGGCAGAAATGAGAGCGAATCTGACAGAAATTAAAAACTCAGTGGGCCAAATACAGTCAAAACTAGAGGCTCTGACGGCCAGGGTCACCGAGGCAGAGGAACGCGTTAGCGAATTGGAGGATGGGTTAGTAGAAGAAAAAACGAAAATAGAAGCTGGTCTTAAAAAAATCCACGCCCACGAATGTAGATTACGGGAGATTACTGACTCTATGAAACGATCCAATGTCAGAATCATCGGCATCCCTGAAGGGGTGGAGAAAAACAGAGGTCTAGAAGAGATATTTGAACAAATTGTAGCTGAAAACTTCCCTAATCTAGCAAGGGAAACAAGCATTCGTGTCCAAGAGGCAGAGAGGACCCCATCCAAGCTCAACCAGGACAAACCTACGCCACGGCATGTCATAGTGCAATTCGCAAATATTAGATCCAAGGATACAGTATTGAAAGCGGCCAGGGCAAAGAAATTTCTCACGTACCAAGGCAAAGGTATCAGGATTACGTCAGACCTGTCTACAGAGACCTGGAATGAGAGAAAGGCTTGGGGGGGCATTTTTAAAGCTCTTTCAGAGAAAAACATGCAGCCAAGGATCCTTTATCCAGCAAAGCTGTCATTCAGAATTGATGGAGAAATAAAGACGTTCCAAAATCGCCAATCATTAACCAATTTCGTAACCACGAAACCAGCCCTACAGGAGATATTAAGGGGGGCTCTATAAAGGTAAAAAGGCCCCAAGAGTGATACAGAGCAGCAAGTCACAACCGATACAAAGACTTTAAAGAGAAATGGCATCATTAAAATCATATCTGTCAATAATCTCTATCAATCTAAATGGCTTAAACTCTCCCATAAAACGCCACAGGGTTGCAGATTGGATAAAAAGACATGACCCATCCATTTGCTGTCTACAAGAGACTCATTTTGAACCCAAAGATGCATTCAGACTTAGAGTAAGGGGATGGAGTACCATCTTCCACGCAAATGGACCTCAAAAGAAAGCTGGAGTAGCAATTCTCATATCAGATAGACTGGATTTTAAACTAGAGGCCATAGAGAGAGATACAGAAGGGCACTATATTATTCTTAAAGGAAGTATTCAACAAGTGGATATGACAATTATTAATATATATGCCCCCAACAGGGGAGCAGCAAGATACACAAGCCAACTCTTAACCAAAATAAAGAGACATATAGATAAGAACACAGTAATAGTAGGGGACCTCAACACCCCACTATCAGAAATAGACAGAACACCCTGGCAAAAACTAAGCAAAGAATCAAAGGCTTTGAATGCCATACTCGACGAGTTGGACCTCATAGATATATATAGAACACTACACCCCAGAACCAAAGAATACTCATTCTATTCAAATGCCCATGGAACATTCTCAAGAATAGATCATGCTCTGGGACACAAAACAGGTCTCAGCCAATACCAAAAGATTGAAATTATCCCCTGCATATTCTCAGACCACAACGCTCTGAAATTGGAACTCAACCACAAGGAAAAACCTGGAAGAAACTCAAACACTTGGAGGCTAAGAACCATCCTGCTCAAGAATGACTCGATAAACCAGGAAATCAAAAAACAAATTAAACAATTTATGGAGACCAACGAGAATGAATACACAACGGTCCAAAACCTATGGGATACTGCAAAGGCAGTCCTAAGGGGGAAATACATAGCCATCCAAGCCTCACTCAAAAGAATAGAAAAATCTAAAATGCAGTTTCTATATTCTCACCTCAAGAAACTGGAACAGCAACAGAGGGACAGGCCTAACCCACTGACAAGGAAGGAGTTGACCAAGATTAGAGCAGAAATCAATGAATTAGAGACCAGAACCACAGTAGAGCAGATCAACAGGACTAGAAGCTGGTTCTTTGAGAGAATCCATAAAATTGATAGACCACTGGCAAAACTTGTCCAAAAACAAAGAGAAAGGACTGAGATTATTAAAATTATGACTGAAAAGGGAGAGGTCACGACCAGCACCATTGAAATTGCAAGGATTATTAGAAACTTTTATCAACAGCTATATGCCAAAAAACTAAACAATCTGGAAGAGATGGAGGCCTTCCTGGAAACCTATAAACTACCAAGACTGAAACAGGAAGAAATAGATTTCTTAAATAGGCCAATTAACTATGAAGAAATTGAGTCAGTGATAAACAACCTTCCAAATAATAAAACTCCAGGCCCAGACGGTTTTCCTGGGGAATTCTACCAAACATTCAAAGAAGAAATAATACCTATTCTCCTAAAGCTATTTCAAAAAATAGAAACAGAAGGAAAGCTACCAAACTCATTCTATGAGGCTAATATTACCTTGATCCCCAAACCAGGCAAAGACCCCCTCAAAAAGGAGAATTACAGACCGATTTCTCTAATGAATATGGATGCCAAAATCCTCAACAAGATCCTTGCTAATAGAATCCAACAGTACATTAAAAGGATTATCCATCATGACCAAGTGGGATTCATACCTGGGATGCAAGCATGGTTCAACACTCGCAAATCAATCAATGTGATACATCATATCAACAAGAAAAGACTCAAGAACCATATGATCCTCTCAATTGATGCAGAAAAAGCATTTGACAAAATACAGCATCCTTTCCTGATTAAAACCCTTCAGAGTGTAGGAATAGAGGGTACATTTCTCAATCTCATAAAAGCCATCTATGAAAAGCCTACTGCAAGCATTATTCTCAATGGGGAAAAGCTGGAAGCCTTTCCCTTAAGATCAGGAACACGACAAGGATGCCCACTCTCGCCACTATTATTCAACATAGTACTAGAAGTCCTTGCAACAGCAATCAGAAGACAAAAAGGGATCAAAGGTATCCAAATCGGCAAAGAAGAAGTCAAACTGTCTCTCTTTGCAGATGACATGATACTCTATATGGAAAACCCAAAGGAATCCACTCCCAAACTATTAGAAGTTATAGAACAATTCAGTAAGGTGGCAGGATACAAAATCAATGCCCAGAAATCAGTTGCATTTCTATACACGAATAACGAGACTGAAGAAAGAGAAATTAGGGAATCCATCCCATTTACAATAACACCAAAAACCATGCGTTACCTTGGAATTAACTTAACCAGAGACGTAAAGGACCTATATGCTAGAAACTATAGATCACTTTTGAAAGATATTGAGGAAGACATAAAAAGATGGAAAAATATTCCATGCTCATGGATTGGAAGAATTAACATAGTTAAAATGTCCATACTACCCAGAGCAATCTACACTTTCAATGCTATCCCGATCAAAATACCGAGGACATTTTTCAAAGAACTGGAACAAATAGTCCTTAAATTTGTATGGAACCAGAAAAGGCCCCGAATCTCCAAGGAACTGTTGAAAAGGAAAAACAAAGCTGGGGGCATCACAATGCCGGATTTCGAGCTGTACTACAAAGCTGTGATCACAAAGACAGCATGGTACTGGCACAAAAACAGACACATCGACCAATGGAACAGAATAGAGAACCCAGAAATGGACCCTCGGCTCTTTGGGCAACTAATCTTTGATAAAGCAGGAAAAAACATCCGGTGGAAAAAAGACAGTCTCTTCAATAAATGGTGCTGGGAAAATTGGACAGCTACATGCAAAAGAATGAAACTTGACCACTCTCTCACACCATACACAAAAATAAACTCCAAATGGATGAAAGACCTCAATGTGAGACAGGAATCCATCAAAATTCTAGAGGAGAACATAGGCAACAACTTCTATGACATCGGCCAGAGCAACCTTTTTCACGACACATCTCCAAAGGCAAGAGAAATAAAAGATAAAATGAACTTATGGGACTTTATCAGGATAAAGAGCTTCTGCACAGCCAAGGAAACAGTCAAAAAAACTAAGAGACAGCCCACGGAATGGGAGAATATATTTGCAAAGGACACCACAGATAAAGGACTGGTATCCAAGATCTACAAAGAACTTCTCAAACTCAATACACGAGAAACAAATAAACAAATCATAAAATGGGCAGAAGATATGAACAGACACTTTTCCAATGAAGACATACAAATGGCTAACAGACACATGAAAAAATGTTCAAAATCATTAGCCATCAGGGAAATTCAAATCAAAACCACACTGAGATACCACCTTACGCCAGTTAGAATGGCAAAGATAGACAAGGCAAGAAACAACAATTGTTGGAGAGGATGTGGAGAAAGGGGATCCCTCCTACATTGTTGGTGGGAATGCAAGTTGGTACAGCCACTCTGGAAAACAGTGTGGAGGTCCCTTAAAAAGTTAAAAATTGAACTACCCTATGACCCAGCCATTGCACTACTGGGTGTTTACCCCAAAGATACAGACGTAGTAAAGAGAAGGGCCATATGCACCCCAATGTTCATAGCTGCATTGTCCACAATAGCCAAATCATGGAAGGAGCCGAGATGCCCTTCAACAGATGACTGGATTAAGAAGCTGTGGTCCATATATACAATGGAATATTACTCAGCTATCAGAAAGAACGAATTCTCAACATTTGCTGCAACATGGACGGCACTGGAGGAGATAATGCTAAGTGAAATAAGTCAAGCAGAGAAAGACAATTATCATATGATTTCTCTCATCTATGGAACATAAGAACTAGGATGATCGGTAGGGGAAGAAAGGGATAAAGAAAAGGGGGGTAATCAGAAGGGGGAATGAAACATGAGAGACTATGGACTATGAGAAACAAACTGAAGACTTCAGAGGGGAGGGGGTGGGGGAATGGGATAGACTGGTGATGGGTAGTAAGGAGGGCACGTATTGCATGGTGCACTGGGTGTTATACGCAACTAATGAAGCATCAAACTTTACATCGGAATCTGGGGATGTACTGTATGGTGATTAACACAATATAATAAAATAAAATTAAAAAAAAAATTTTTTTTTCAGACAAATGAAAACGGAGACAGGCACTTCCAAACTCTTTGGGGTGCTGCAAAAGCAGTTCTAACAGGGAAGTCCACAGCAATACAGGCTCACCACAAGGAACAAGAAAAATCTCAAATAAATCATTTTATATCTGAGGGAACTAGTAAAAGAACAAACAAAGTCCAAATTTAGAAGGTAGGAAATAATAAAGATCAGAGTGGAAATAAATAAAATAGTGACAATATAAAAGATCAATGAAACTAAGAGCTGCTTCTTTGAAAAGACAAACAAAATTAACAAACTTTAGTCAGACTCATCAAGAAAAAAAAAAAGAGAGATGGCCCAAATAAATAAAGTCAAAAATCAAAGAGGAGAAATTACAGACAATATTACAGCAATATGAAGGATAGTAGGAGAATACTATAAATAGTTACATGTCAACTAATTAGACAACTTACAAAAAAGGAATAATTTCCTAGAAGGGGGTAATCTTCCAAGGCTGAAATCATGAAGAAATAGAAAATCTCAATTAACCAATTCCCAATGATGGAATTGAATCAGTAATCAAAAAGTCCCTACAAACAAAAGTCCACTTTCAAATGGCTTCAGAGGTGAATTCTACCACACATTTAAAGAGGAGTTAATATCTATACTCCTCAAATTATCCTCAAAATTCGAAGATGAGAGAAGCATACTTCTGAACTTATTTTATGAGGTCAGCAACACATGGTACCAAGAAAAGACAAAGACACTACCAAAAAGGAAAATTCCAGGCCAATATCCCTAATGAACAGAGATGCAAAAATCTTCAACAAAATACTAGTTAAACAAATTTAACAACACATTAAAAGGATCATATACCATGACCAAGTGGTATCCATTCCAGGGATTCAGAGATGGTTTGACATCACAAATCAATCAACATGATGATAAACGCCACTAACAAAGTGACGGATAAAATTCCTATGATCATCTCAATAGAGGCAGAAAGAGCATTTGACAAAATTCAAATATGTTTATGATAAAAACTCCAAAAATTCAACAGAGGAAACACACCTCAAAATAATACAGACCATATATGACAAACCCACAGGTAACATCTTACTTAATGTTGAAAAGCTGAAAGCTTTTCCCCTAGGATTAGGAATGAGGTGCCCACTATTGCCACTTTTTCTCAACATAGTATTAGAAGTCCATATACATACAATGGGATATTAGTCATGATAAAGAATGGAATCTTGCCACCTGTGACAACAGGGATGGACTTAAAGTATATTATGCTAAATGATATAAGTATGACAGAGAAAGATAAATAACATATGACTCACTTATATGTGAAATCTAAAAACCAAAACAAATGAAAAAAAAAAAATCCCAAAACAGAAATGGACTCCTAGATACAGAAAACAATCTAGTGCTTGCCAAAGGGGATGTGGGTGTGGACAGGTAAAATAGGTGAAAGGGATTAAGAGATACAAACTTCCAGTTATAAAATAAATAAATAGCAGGGATGTAAATTACAGCATAGGATATGAAGTCAATAATATTTGAATAATTTTATATAGTGACAGAGTATCTAGAACTATTCTGGTGATCATTTCATAATGTATAAAAATATTAAATCACCATGTTGTATACCTGAAACTAACATAATATTGTATGTCAATTATAATTCAATAAAATACTATTAGAAATGTCTGACACTTTCTACTCAAATGTATTTATTTCCAGTTTATGCCCTTGTCAGTAATTGGAGCAAAACTTTGTGCTCAGATTCACTCCACTATATAATTCATCATTTATTCAAACAATTTCTGAGCTAATGAACTACGCCAATAATTGGCCTGATGCTGGGAGACAATAAAATTTGTTTCTGTTTTTAAGGACCTTGTAATCTTATTGAAAAGATAGGCATCACACTTGCAACATTCAATGGCATCAGATTTAACAGAGTTGTAAAACAAAATAGAACTGAAGTTAAAAGGGTAGAATAACTACATGAAGGGTTCATGAAAGCCTTCTTGGAAGAGATGAAGCTTGAATTAAGTCTTAAAAGATGAGTAGGTGTTTCCAGGTGGTGAATGTAAGAAAGGACCTTCCAGAAGAGATAGCATGCTTATCATTGTGGTAAGTCTCATTGTGCTTAGAAAGTGGCAGTGAGGGGTGCCTGGGTAGCACAGTTGTTAAGCGTCTGCCTTCAGCTCAGGGCGTGATCCCAGTGTTTTGGGATCGAGTCCCACATCGGGCTTCTCTGATGGAAGCCTGCTTCTTACTCTCCCACTCCCCTGCTGTGTTCCCTCTCTCGCTGGCTGTCTCTCTGTCACACAAATAAATAAAATCTTTAAAAAAAAAAAAAAAGAAAGTGGCAGTGACGTTAGTAAAACTGGAATTTAGAATTGTGTTGGTGGCTCAAAGAAAGGGGACAAGAGTTTAGACGGAATTAGCAAAGGAACACAAGGCCAGACATATGGTGGGAGGGCATTTGGAGCTAAAATAAGAAATGTGGTCTAGGGGCGCCTGGGTGGCGCAGTCATTAAGCGTCTGCCTTCGGCTCAGGGTGTGATCCTGGCGTTCTGGGGATCGAGCCCCACATCAGGCTCCTCTGCTGGGAGCCTGCTTCTTCCTCTCACACTCCCCCTGCTGTGTTCCCTCTCTCACTCTCTGTCAAAAAAAATAAAATCTTAAAAAAAAAAAAGGAAATGTGGTCTAATGCTATATGCAGTAGGAGCCAAGAAAGGTTTTTAAGTAGCAAATGACATAATTAGATTTAATTATTATTAAAAGTGCTCGTGTCAGTCAACACCTACCAGCTTGGCCAGTGGGTTCTGAGACAGGAAGCGGTTCAAAGAACCTAGGCAAAGAGTGATAAAGTTGAGAATTAGGTACAAAGGATGGAGCAGAGGCCTGGACTTTCTATTTCTAGCTGTTTCCATTACAGATCCCACAATAAAAGTCATGTTCAGACCCTAAAATGCTTTTAGAAGGAAACATAGAGTAAAATAATAATATGTGACCTTCATACTAAGATTAAAACCTTTCAATTGAATTTTAGCTTTTACCAAAGGAGCATATACTGAATGGTCTCAACTTTTGGTCTGCCAAGTTCTTTTTATGTGATGAGTATTCAAGAAAGAAGAATATTTTCTTTCCAAAAAGAGTGTTAATGTCTACTTGAAACACCTCCCTAAATATCTCCAACATGAAACAATTGGCATAGACATATCCAGATCTTCTAGAACAGTCAGTGCTTTTGATGTAAGACAAAAGCAGTCCATTGAAGAAGTGTCTGTTCCCGTAATGCTCACCAAAGTCAAGGCTCAGAGCACAAGTTACTGTTATCTCTTTCCTGGATTTTATGTGTTCAAGAATATGATAATAAAAAAGAAAAACAAGCTCTCTGGTAAACCACATTTCTAGTCTCCTGGACTGTAAAGTTCACAGCAAGTGTCTTTCTCTTTTGAAATCAGGGTATTCTTGAGAACCAGAAGTGTGCAAGACACAGGCCTGTGGAAGACAGGAAGGAGGGTAAGAGAGCATAAGAGGTGTTCTGGGCTTGGGCCTCATGGCTCTGTAGGGTACCTGGATCTTCAAGCCTACAGGCAGGCTACAGAAGGCCTTTCAACTCTCTGAAATCATGGAAACAACAATGGTGGATGTGTGGATTTTTCTGGGGAACGTGTTATTTGCTTTTATCTGATTCCCCAGCTTTAAAGAGCTGACTGGATTAAGAAGTTGTGGTCCATATATACAATGGAATATTACTCAGCTATCAGAAAGAACGAGTTCTCAACATTTGCTGCAACATGGACGGCACTGGACGAGATAATGCTAAGTGAAATAAGTCAAGCAGAGAAAGACAATTATCATATGATTTCTCTCATCTATGGAACATAAGAACTAGGAAGATTGGTAGGGGAAGAAAGGGGTAAAGAAAGGGGGGGTAATCAGAAGGGGGAATGAAGCATGAGAGACTATGGACTCTGAGAAACAAACTGAGGGCTTCAGAGGGGCGGGGGGTGGGGGAATGGGATAGACTGGTGATGGGTAGTAAGGAGGGCATGTATTGCATGGTGCACTGGGTGTTATACGCAACTAATGAATCATCGAACTTTACATCAAAAACCAGGGATGTACTGCATGGTGACTAACATAATATGATAAAAAAACATTAAAATAAAAAAAATAAAGAGCTGACATTTGAAGGTTTGACTGGACACAAGCAATGACAATATAGATCAGTATATGATAAGAACAAAAAGAGTGGTTCAAATAATAAGGTTTTGCTACTTTGGAAGACAGAATTAATTTGTCTCAATGGACTTTGAAGTGATCTATTTAGTCATGTATATTTATAAAGTTTGTTTAAATAGTTATACAATGTTGGGCACATTTGCCTCTTTGAGTCTCAGGTTTTTTTTTCATTATCATGTCCTAGGTTTGTTGTGATAATTTACATAGAACAGTTTGCACAGTGTTTGGGAAATGTTTTAATTGCATATTTATGACAAATGCAGATATGACATTTGTTATGCATGTGTATGCATAGTGGCTATAAATATAAAACTTAAGCTTAGAGAATTTTTGAGGATCAGTCATATTTCATTTATGATCATCTCTTGGAAGCTGAAGAAAGAAGATTAAGTAGCAAGAATGTTTACGTTCTGCAAGTACTATTTTTAAGAGGGCAAACGTTAGGTTCTGGTGTTAATCACCTATTGCCATGCCATGAATGAAGAATTTGAGTCAATGACAATCCCCATTGGAAACCTTTGGAGTGAATGAGTCAAAGTGACATGACATGATAAATTAACTAATTTTGGGGAGAACGTACAACCAATAAGGATCAGGCCCTACTTCTGATGACAAGGACTGTAAGAACATTCTATAAGAAAATTGAACCCTGGTCAAATGAAGGCTGCTTATTTTTGAATCTTGCTTGTTGAGTGATACTGGGAGACTTAACTTGATTCTTCAACTTCTCCCAACGCAAGTAACTGAAATGTGGGGCAGATGGAGCCCTGCATTAGAAAGCCAAAATTAGAGGGTTTGATCACTACATGGCCTTTTCCACCAACACATCTGAGGAAGGAGGCCAGTCTGCACATGGGTCTTGCTTTAGGACCCAGGCAATTTCTTTGTCTACTGTCCTCCACTGATTAGGCCTCTGGCTCTAGAGCTTGAGTTTTGAAGACTTAATTTAACTGGAGGACCATGACGGGTGTCCTTTCTTTCTCCTGGTCGACCTCATTCCTTCATTATTTCCCTGGCTAGCTTACAGGCTACCTAGAAAACTTCATGCCCCTTTTATTTGATTCCTTTGTACTGATGTATGTATATCCTCTCAGACAGGCTTTCCCTCGGACAGAAAAATATTTTGGTAAGCCAAAACAAAACAACTTACCCACAAGACAAAGTGATTACTAGTTGGAGATCTGGGTGGAAGATATTAGCCAGCTGTGAAGCAGAAACACATTTTTCTGTATGTTTTTTCATAATAGTATTCATAAAGTCATATGTAAGTTGGATGGCATGTGGTTAGAGCAGTAAGGAGAGAAAGTGTGCTGGAGGGGAAAGAGCACGGGGCTGTGCAGCCAGGCAGGCTGTGGTTGAGAGCCAGGCCGTGGGTTACTCACTGTATCACGGTGGAGCATTTACTTCTTAGAAATGTCATCTCTGTGAAATGTGAATGATAACGCCTAACAGAGGAATTTTAAGGATTAAAGGCAAAGTGGGTAAAGTGCTTGGCATCAGTGAATACTGAGTAGATTAGAAGTATTTTATTGTTCTGTTAACATTTTATTCTGCTCTGCCTTAAAGAAACTCCATATTAAGTGCTTTATTTTTATGTATGCAGGTCATGTTTGTCAATCATGTGATATGTACATAGTGGTAAGTGCTGGGAAATAAGGGAGTAAAGCAGAATCCGCACATTCAAAGGCATAATAGTCTACCCATCTTGGGGTGTTTGTGTGCACGTCCAAAAACTAGAGCATGATTCCTTGTCTTGTTGAAAATTTTACCTAAACAAAATGAAATGTATGAGTTGGTATTTTCACTGTGTCTGTATGATGTAAAAATATGCAGAAAGCTTATATTTAGGAATGGAGGGTATGGGGATTCTAAGGAGCTGAATTTTGAACCCAGAAATACACCAGGGGCACAAAAGTGATGAGCTGTGTTTGTGTGGTTTCCTCATGGTATGCTCCTTCACTTCCCCAACAATAACTTAACATTTTTCACATTGGATTCTATCTGAAGTCAATCTGACTTGAGTTTTAGATATTAGGATCTTCCTTTCATTCATTTCTTTCCAAAATACCAAGTTCCCTAAATAGATTTACAAGTTTTTAAAAAGATAATCAGCCTTTTCACAATGGGTTTGCTGCCAGAACACTGGTGTTGTAAAAACCACCACTAAACCTAAACCAAAATGGGAAAGGAGATGACTTGTATCAACATCACTGTCTTGGATGCGTAGATTTGGACAAGTCTACCAATATTGGTCATCTGATCTACAAACGTGGTGGGAAAGAAAAAAGAACCATTGAAAAATTTGAGAAGGAGGCTGCTGAGATAGGAAAGGCCGGTTCAAGTATGCCTGGGTCTTGGATAAACTGAAAGCTGACTGTGAACCTGATATCACCATTGATATCTCCCTGTGGAAATTCAAGACCAGCAAGTATTATGTGACCATTGTTGACACCCCAGGTCACAGAGACTCCATCAAAAACATTATTCCTGGCACATCTCAGGCTGACTATGCTGTCGTAATAGTCACTGCTGATGTTGGTGAATTTGAAGCAGATATCTCCGAGAATGGGCAGACCCACAACAAACCCTTCTGGCTTATACGCTGGGTGTGAAACAACTAATCGTCGGTGTTCACAAAATGGATTCCACTGAGCCATCCTACAGCCAGAATAGATATGAGGAACTCATTAAGGAAGTCAACACCTACATTAAGAAAATTGGCTACAATCCCGAGACAGTAGCATTTGTGCCAGTTTCTGGTTGGAACTGTGACAGCATACATTCTGGAGCCAAGTGCTAACATGTCTTAGTTCAAGGGATGGAAAGTCACCCGTGAAAATGGCAATGCCAGTGGAATCACACTGCTTGGAACTCTGAATTGAATCCTGCCACCAGCTCATCCAAATGACAAGACTTTGCGTTTCCCCTCCAGGATGTCCACAAAATTCATCGTATTGGTACTGTCCCTGTGGGCTGAGTGGAGACTGGTGTGTTTTTTTTTTTTTTTTAAGATTTTTAAATTTATTTTAGAGGAGGGGAGGGACAGAGGGAGAGGGAAAGAGAATTCTAAGCAGACTCCAAGCTGAGCATAGAGTCCCATGGGGGCTCAATCTCATGACCCTCAGATCAGAGCCTGAGCTAAAACTGAGAGCCAGATGCTCAACGGACTGTGCCACCCAGGTGTCCCAGAGACTGGTGTTCTTAAACTCAGCATGGTGGTCAACTTTGCTCCAGTCAATGTTATAACTGAGGTGAAGTCTGCTGAAATGCACCATGAACCTTTGAGTGAAGCTGTTCCTCGAACGATGGTGGCCTTCAATGTCAAGAACATACCTGTCAAAGATGTTTGTTGTGGCACTGTGACTGGTGACAGCAAAAATGACCCACCAACAGAAGCAACTGGCTTCATAGCACAGGTGATTATCCTGAACCATCCAGCCAATTCAGCATTGGATACGCACTTGCACTGGATTGTCACACAGCTCACATTGCTGCATGTTTGCTGAGCTGAAGGAGAAGATTGACCACAGTTCTGGAAAAAAGCTGGAAGGTGGCCCCATGTTCCTGAAATCTGGTGATGCTGCCATCATTGATACGGTTCCTGCCAAGCCTATGTGTGTTGAGAGTTTCTCTGACTACCCTCCTCTGGGCCATTTTGCTGTTCCTAACAGGAGAAAGATGGTTTCTGTGGGTGTCATCAAAGCAGTGGACAAGAAGGCAGCTGGAGCTGGCAAGATCACCAAGTCTGCCCAGAAAGCTCACAAGGATCAGTGAATATTATCCCCAACACCTGCCACCCCAGTCTTAATCAGTGGTGGGAGAATGGTATCAAAACTGTTTGTGTCAGGGGCGCCTGGGTGGCACAGCGGTTAAGCGTCTGCCTTCGGCTCAGGGCGTGATCCCGGCGTTCCGGGATCGAGCCCCGTCAGGCTCCTCTGCTGAGAGCCTGCTTCTTCCTCTCCCACTCCCCCTGCTTGGTGTTCCCTCTCTCGCTGACTGTCTCTATCTCTGTCAAATAAATCAATAAAATCTTTAAAAAAAAAACAACAAAAAACTGTTTGTGTCAATTTGCCATTTATAGTATAAGACTGGTTAATAATAGCAATGCATTGTAAAACCTTCAGAAGGAAAAGAGAATGTTTTGTTTTTTGTGTGTGCGTGTGTGTGTGGCAGTTTTAAGTTATTAATTTTTTTAAAGATTTTATTTCTGTATTTGTCAGAGAGAGAGAGCACAAGCAGGGGGAATGGCAAGCAGAGGGAGATGCAGGCTCTCCGCTGAGCAAGGAGCCCCATGTGGGACTCAGTCCCAGGACCCTGGAATCATGTCCTGAGCCGAAGGCAGATGCTTAACCGACTGAGCCACCCAGGTGTCCCATTAAGTCATTAATTTTTAAAATCAATACTTTTTAATAGAAACAACTTGACCAAAACTCTGTCACAGATTTTGAGACCTATTAAAACAAAAGTTTAATGAGAAAAAAAAATTTTAAATGTAAAAGATATAATCAAATTTTGTTCTGGATCAGTGTTCTGTTTTTGTTTTTGTTTTTTTTTTTCCAATACCCAAGAAACTTTTTAACACCTACTTTACAAAATATGCAAGTAGTCATCTATTTTGGGGATGGAAAAAGAGGAGGTGGGAAATGAGATGTCTGGCCTACCCTCTTGTTATTTAGGCATGGGGATGATTTGTTTAGTGATTCTGCCACAACCGTAAAACAGCTTTTACATTGTGTTGGCTTCTCTATGTGTTTTGGAAGAGAATAGTGTGCTTAAAATCTTGTTTAAATTCTTCAGAATTAAGTGTATATTTGGGGAGGGTGGAAAAGAGGCATTATTGAAAGAAAAATGTTTCTAATACAACTTGGAAGACAACACAGAAAAAGAACAAAATGAATCAATAATTTTATTTTAGAATTGAAAGGGATTTTAGAGCTCATCTTGTTTAACTTCCCTCTGTATAGATGAATGAAATGAGTTTAAGGATCTTGTTGATGGAAGATCATGCAAACTAAGATGACTTCTAGAATAGGGCTTGGCTCCCCATAAGTGTTGTTATGGGATTACAGTGCAGGTCTCATAAATACCAGCATGTTGCCATTACTTCTTGTGAGGACTGGTTGTATGTACGAACAAAGTGTACGTAATACCTGATAGGAAATCCTAGTGCCCTAAAGTAACTGTTCAACGATGATGCCTTTGCTCTCTTTAGACCCATGAAACGAACACACATTTCTAGCTCCATTTAATAAAAGTTCTCCTTGAGGGCACTAACTCCTGCTCTTCTGGAAAAGCTCACCCACCTCACATGGGTAAACAATTCGCTTCTTTACAAGTTTTGTTTACTCACAATCCATAAACAGAATAAATCCTGCTTTGTGTTATTGCTGTTATCACAAAATTAGACAGAGTTCACTGGAATGAATGGCGGTTGACTGTTGCTAATGTAGGTATCCGTTCTGCACAGCTTCATAGAAAGGAAGAACAGGTTGACCAAACATGTTAGATTTATGGTTAATTGACTGTGATTATTTAATTGTGATTACTCCGAATACTTCTGCAGTGATGGAAACCTACTAGTCATTATGGGTGGTTTAAAAATAAAGCAACCCATTTCATAGTACATAGGTAAATGTTTCTGAGTTTTAAAAAAAATTTTAAAAATTTTAAAAATTCTAAAAAATTTAAAAAAAATTTGCATTGGCTTCACCTATATTCACCCAAACTATGTTCTTTCTACCTTTACTTCATTACCTTCCTCAGCATATTGACCTTTAATTCCTCCAGAGACCTAACTTCAAGGTAAATTATACAAAAATAATTGTTTTAAAGATTTATTATTTTCAGAGAGCAACAGTGAGCGGGAGGAAGGGCAGAGGGAGAGAATCTTTCATGGAGATTTCCCACTGAGTGCAGAGCCCAAATGGGGGGCTGGATCTCACAACCCATGAGAACATGACCTGAGCCGAAACCAAGTTTTGGACACTTACTCCACTGAGTCACCCATGTGCTCCTATATGAAAATAAATTTTGAAAGAAACCAGTCAGACCCAGATTTATGAAAAACAAAAATGGAATTTAGGTGGTTAGAATCCTGTTGGTGTTCTTCATTATCTTTTCTGTTTTTCAAACAAAATTTTCTTTCTTTTTTTTTTTTAAAGATTTTATTTATTTATTCGACAGAGATAGAGACAGCCAGTGAGAGAGGGAACACAAGCAGGGGGAGTGGGAGAGGAAGAAGCAGGCTCATAGCATAGGAGCCTGATGTGGGGCTCAATCCCATAATGCCGGGATCACGCCCTGAGCCGAAGGCAGATGCTTAACTGCTGTGCCACCCAGGCACCCCTCAAACAAAATTTTCTTATTACTGTAGTTAAGTCTGGTTAGATTAGTAACTCTATTTTTAAAATATATTTATAATTGAAGTTGTTGGATTTTATTCTTTGGGGCTTGCTTTCTTTCTTTTCTTTCCTTCATTCCTTTCTTCCTTTGTTTTTCTTTCTCCTTTTTTTGTCAAACACAATATGCAGGAAGAAGAAATAGTAAGAGATGACCATTTATATTCCAGTTACTTTACTCTGGAGAATTCTCTCCTCCCTATCTATGCCCTAACCAAAAACTGCAGATGAAAGAAAATCTCCAACTGTATGTAAAATTTTGGGAATATTGCAACATATTGATGGATCCTATATAATTTTGAAGCATCAGTTCTTTATTAAGGCAAATTTATTAAAATTTTCCTAATATTAGATCATACAAGAGCAGATCTGCTTTTAGTGATATTACTCATATATACAATATATGCAAGGTATAGCTGTAGCAAATCGTCACGTTGTACATCAGAAACACAACATAGACAACTCATTTCCATCTTCTCCAGGCCTCAGTCCCCTTATCTATACCGGGATGGAAGAGGGGGTGGAACAACTTCTAAGGTTAGTTCCTGTACAAACTTTTTATGGACCTATTTTTTTAAGGATTTATTTATCGTTTTAGAGCTACAGCACATGCTGGGACGGGCAGAGGGAGAGGGAGAGAATCTCAAGCAGACTCTGGGCTGAGCACGGAGCCCAACGTAGGGCTCCATCTTATGACCCTGAGATCATGATCTGAGCGGAAACCAAGAGTCGGATGCTCAACTGACCGAGCCAGCCAGGCTCCCCTCATGAACCTATCCTCAACACGTGAACTTTCCAGGAAACCTGACAGTGAAGAACACCGTTACCAGAATATTCACAAGAGAAATACTTTTTCTGTGGTTTAGAATTTAAATCTAAAACTGTTGATGAAGTACATGCAGAGGGCTTTAGCTTAACTTAGGAAATTATGGCTGCATCTGCTATTTCCTATGTTGAACACTTACACAGGCAATCCGTTGTGTGTTATTTATTTCCTGAAATGCCTTAGTCCTTAAAGAGCAGAACAGAATCAGAATATCCTTCTAATATTACTCTTCACAATGTAAAAACTTTGATTATGACTGGCCTTGTTCTTGTCTTTTAAGATGAAAGAGCCTTATTTTTCAAATGCCCTCACTTTGCGGTATTCTTGCATTTTGGGGTGTGTCTATGGCCCTCCTCCAACTTCATCATGGCCCTCTTTTACAGTTATGTAAGAAATTGTTAGGTTAATTTCCAGGCCTGGAGAAATGACGATTCTGTACATTTTGAGTTTTATTAGAGTAAAAATTTTGCTGGTCCTATATTTATTTATTTATTTGTTTGTTTATTTATTTATCTATGTAGTACATTGGGGTGCTGGAGAATGTAGAGGAAAAGCATCACACAGAAATACATACCCAGACTAGAGTGGCAGGACTTACACACACACAGAATTCAATCCCTTCATAGTTCTATTGTTTTAAAGCCCATAAAACCTTTCACTTCCCTTCCTTCCGATCAGCTCTCTTAGGGCTTCCCTAACACCACGCCTTCCTTGCCAACTCTCCCGAGACCAATCTGCCTCTACTTTTCTATCTCCGTGCCAAATACAGTCTCTAGCCTCTATTTATTTTCTTATCAGTGAAAATTCGAATCAGACGTTGTCACAGCTGTTTGGGTGCTTATTTTTCTGAGCGCCTCTAAAACCCATGAAAGCAGAATTTGTTTCTTTCTTTCTGCTTTCTTCTTTGTACCCCTAATCCTAGCAAAGTACCTGGCATGCAGCAGGAACTCAGGGCTAGTAAATACTTGCATCAAGAAACACTGTGTGCCCTGAACACCATCTGCCAATGACTTCCTCACTGTAAGGATTGCTGGAAAGCTCGTGTGCTAAGAATAGGTTCAGAAAAAGTTTGTGCAGGAAAGAACCTGAGGAATCATTCCATCTTCTTATGGCCATTTACAGATGAGGAATGATGCCTGGAAAAGATAAAAATGAGTTGTCTCTTTTGTGTTCCTGATTTGTACATTTTAAAATAGAAAAAAAAACCCCCAGTAATATTAACATATAACAAGTAATATTCACAAAAGAGCCAGATGATATTTCTCCTATTTTCCCCAGCTTCACGAGGCATGATTGACAAATAAAACCTGTATGTATATCTATATTTATTATCTATCTATCTATCATCTACCTATTATCTACCTATACCTATCTACCCATACCTATAACTATACCGGTAGACTGATAGATAGATAGGTAGGTTGATAGGTAGAGTACAATGTAATGATTTGATATAGCTATTCATTGTGAAATGATGACCACAATCAAGCTCATTAACACATTCATTGTCTCATATCATTGAGCAACAAACATTTAGCTACTTGGGAATCAGAACATTTTACCTTTTAATCATTTTGTTGTTATATCTATTGGCTTACCTCTGAGTGCTTAGGGTTGGGTTGGCTCACAGATGGGATTTAGGGTATTGTAGCCAGGGGCTGTCGTGACAGAGACTGAGAAGGCTGCATAGAGACCCTTGAGTAACAGGGCCCGTGGGAGCAGAGGTCTTTGCCTTCATGGCCATCCCAAACAGGGTGGATCTGATGGGAGATCTAACCTGGAGAAAGCAAAAAGTTGGATCCTTGCAGGCTTGATGTGTGGGGGACAGTTTCTCCTTTTCTGATATTAAGATATTAGGATATTAAATTAGGATTGAAACAATGGAATACCAGAATATGCAAGAAATCCAGCCAGGAACTGGCCTGATAGGTTATGTATTCTGTCCACGGGAGTCTTTGTGCTGCCCTTCAGAGGTAACAGACTTGTGCTTGACCCATCAGCCTATGAATCTAGACTAGGAAGAAACATCACCAAATTTTGCTAGTTTGAGTATTAGGAGTCTGGTGGTTTGGACCTTGAGAGCTTCATGAAGCTGAAGCCTCCTGAGAATCCAGAGTCCACACACCCACATTTATATGAATATATACATATGCAAAAATATGTCCCCTGCTGGTTTGTGAATATGCTTTCTACTCTTACTGTTGGGACTAGAGATAGAAATATTAAAATGAAGATAAACGGAATTAATATTTCCAAATTCTCTGGGAAAAGTTAATTTGAAATATGCTGAAAACAGATATTCAAATAAGATTCTAGAATATCTTCCCTAGAACTAAAAACAAAACAAAACAACACCCAAATCTGATCCCGAAAAAACTCTTTTGAAGCAGGTGTTTTTGTCAAGTAATAAATCCATAACCAAGTATTTAAATGTATGAAGATTCAGAAAACATACATATACTCCAAGACATTTTTTAAAATTTGATTTGGTTCTCTCAACCATTCATTTTTTGTTTTTGGCTACCATTTTATTCAGCAAATATATTCCAGAGTAGCATAAAATATGTCCAGTTAGTTCATGAGTTTCTTGAAACAGTTGGTGTCTAAATAACTTTATTCTTGGCAGAAGTAACTTCCTGTTTTAAAAGAAAATAACTTAAAAGGTCTTATAAAGAAGGCTCATAAGTCTTCTTGGAAATCAAGTGCTTCTTACAAAACATTTTGATGTGTTTAGTACAGAGGAATTAGGAACATATGGGTTACATTTTCCTGAAAATGCACATGGTTTTTAAAAATTAAAGGGTAATGTTCTTGGCAAAATAGGTTTTGCCAAACCCAAACTGCTTAAAAAATTGTTCAAGATGTTCAGCAAGGCCAAAGGGCCCCAGGCTTCCACAGTCCTAATAATAGAATCAATCAGGAAAACCAGAATGAAGTCACTAAACTCATTTTAACAATCTCTTGAAAAAAACCAACGAAAATAAATCTCAATGTAGTAACAATCACAAGCAATTAGAATATAATAACTTTTATGCTCATACTGAATAAAACCCCAAGCTGGTAGTTAAAATCGTGCTAGGAATTCTGGAAAATTGGCAGTGTACTTTGCTTGACTGAAATAATTGATTACATCTATAAAAATGGCGAAGAGACTAGAAGGGATTGCACAGATAAAGCACTTACCAGAAACAATTTAAGAATTTTACTGTGGTTGCTTAAGGAATAGAGGTTTATGTGATTGTTTAAAACCCACACATTCTTTAGCAGAAAGACGTATGCAGAGGCAAAGACCACAAAAATTTCATTAACCTGGTATTGAGCACTACTTGTCTTCTCTGGAAAAGAGTCTATTAAAGTGCTCAGTGATGTTCCCAGGGATGATGGGATGAAGCAGTCCAGGACATCAGACCTGAGGCTGTCTGTGGATATGGCCAGAATCAATCCGGTGTAATGTCAACTGTCACCAAACAAATGTAAGAGGAATCCAAGTCTCTGCTCGTCAATAGTTGCTTCTCAAAAGTACTTATTTTAAAATGATATTTTGGTCTTGCACATAGTAGGGATCTGTTAGAAATGTGTTGATTGGGGGGCGCCTGGGTGGCTCAGTCGTTAAAGCGTCTACCTTCGGCTCGGGGCGTGATCCCAGGGTTCTGGGATCGAGCCCCACATCGGGCTCCTCTGCTGGGAGCCTGCTTCTTCCTCTCCCACTCCCCCTGCTTGTGTTCCCTCTCTCGCTGGCTGTCTCTCTTTCTGTCCAATAAATAAATAAAAAATCTTAAAAAAAAAAAGAAAAATGTTGATTGGATTTAGTTTCTTTGCATGAAAATATTTTCATATTCTTTTTCAAGTTCTTCATTTTCGGTGCATGACCTGCCTCTGGGCATTATGAATAAACCCTTAGGGTTTTTTTTCTGCTGGTTGACTCCTTGGTGTTTTAAGAAAAAAAAAATACCTCAAGGCCTTAAAAAAATAATTTAAAAAAAATCTTATTTTTCTCCGACTCAGATTTTATATAAGCACCTCCAGCTAAAGATAGAAACATTATGTTTACCAGTTGGGCCAGTTGAGCCAATAGTGAAAAGGTTCTGGAATCCTTCCAATTTCCTCTTCTCTGCTCAAGATGCATGGCATTGTCTCCTACTGAGAAGAATTCTAATTACTAGACAACTTGGGAATAGGGCAGGCCAGAGCAGCAGAGTTTTGCATGGGACGTAGAGTTTATAGAGAGGCAAAGTGTGCAGAGAAATAACATCAGTGCCATTTCTTTTTGTTCTACCAGTTTTCTCGGAAACAGTATGTTTTGAAAGGGGACAGGCGTGAGGCATTGAGTCAGAGAGGAGGATTTGGGAGGGTGTCCAGGTTGAGCCATAGGGGTTGTGGTTGTGAGAATTATTGTGTGTATGCGGGGTGGAGGGTGTTACATGGACTTTGATTTACATCTAAGTAGATGAGGAATTGTGTGAGTGTGTGAGTGCGTGAATGGGGGGTTTGGCTTTATCAGAATTACTGGGTGATGGTGGGGAAGAAAGAGCTTATCTCAAAGGGCACTAAAAAGATATATTTCAAGGCTATGGATTCATTACTAAAAAGTGATTTAAGAGGAGTGATCTAGTTCCGTTGATTAAAGATTTCTAAGGGGAATTAACCTTCAGATGTCAAAGAAAAAATATTTTAATTAGAATATTTCCAGAAGTCCCTTTAAGTGATATTGACACAAACTTTCTATTCACTATCCTGTCCTTCCTTCCCTACTGCATAGGACTCTACCCTACTTTATTTTATTCAGTTTAAATCTTGGTCATAACTCTCTAACATGATTTCATTCATACCAATGTGTCTCCATCCACTGTTTGCAAAAACATTTCTCTGTGAAGCTTTCCTTGGCAATTCCAGCCCACTGGTTCCTCCCTCAATTGTCTAAACTCATAATACTTTTATCATTTCTATGCTTTATTCGATGCATGCCAATATACTACATTAATGGTTTAATTTGTCTCCTTGTCCCCAATTAGATTATAAATCACTTGAGGGAAAAGACTGTGTGCTGTATATTTCTCTCTATTTCTTGCAGTGCCTAGCATCTTCTGCATAAGAAGTACTCAATGAATATTTGTTGACTGAATTAATCAAAATCAAATTCATGCATAAAAATGTGCACATATAACCCTTGTATAGAGGGGCAAAAAATAACAGAAGGCTTTAAAACTCATGAAAACGTTTTTCTTCTGTTGCTCTAGCAATATTTTGTTGAAATTCTTCATACTGAGTGTAGTCATATTGTTTCTTGATTTCTTAGGGAAGTTATGCTTTTCTGTTGAGTAGGAATCCCAATCAACAGCTCAGGTGAATGAGATATATAATATTCTTTTTATTCTATGAATGAATTTGATTTCATTTTGAGGGCCAGTTTCAACAGGGCAACAGACTGAATTACAGTTTATTTGGAGTTTCCCTACACTCAGTTTTCCTTGAAGTTGGATCTGACTCTGGATATCTTAAACAGTTCTATGACTGTGAGTGGTATTGGCCCTTGGCCATTAATTTAGAGGGGTCAAGACCGAGATATCTTTTTCTGTCTACTCTATCCCACCGGGTCTTGGGCTCTGTCTTCTAAGGCTATGCCATATTTAGGGTCAGAGGTTTATTCTGCTGTTTCTCTTCATGCTGGGTCACAGAAATCTCTAAGAGGCTGATCTGATCTCATCACTCTAGATTTGTTAGGGTTTCCATCTCTGGGGAGACCACATTTTCAGGGTCCTTCCTAAGGACAAGGATCCTGGGATTCTCTTTGGAATCCACCAAAACATCTTCTTTCAGAATTCCCCTGAGAACAATCTCCCTTTCTTTCTTGTCTCTAGGGAAATATAATCCAATTTTGTTATTTGAGAATATGGGATCAGAGTGGAATCTTTTCTCCTCAGATCTTTTGCTGTAATTTATATCATTTTGTCTTGGATTTCTTAACATTTGTCTGAGGACTTTTTTTCCTTATTTATTTATTTATTTATTTATTTATTTATTTATTTAGAGAGACAGAGTGAGAGCAGGGGAAGGCAGGGAGAGGCAGAGGCAGAGGGAGAGAGAGAATCTTCAAGCAGACTCCCTGCTGAGTGTGGAACCTGACAATGGGGTTGATCTCACCATTATGGAGATCATGACCTGAGCCGAAATCAAGAGACTAATGTTTTGCTGACTGAGCCACCCAGGCAACCTCCCCCCCTTTTTAAAAAACAGATCAGAGGCAGGAAATTGTGTGAGGCGCATATACTTAATGGCCTAAATTCTTGAATAGGAGTAGGAATAAGAGTGGGTTAAGGCTAGCAAACTATTACAAGAAAAAGATTGATGAACATCTCAATGGTGTGTTTTCCTCATTACCTTTAAGAAAGGGAAATGAGGGGTTTACTCAAACCGTTTCCACCTATGCAAAATCATGGATCTGGAATAAATGGTGTCTCTTACGGTACTTAAAGAAACTGAAGGAACAGTTGACTTGAAAGAGAAGTCTATACTGAAGGTATTGCCATGACCGAGATAGCAGAGTAGAGTTGAATGATTTGGTGAGTAAGGGCAGATTAAGTGTGCCTAATGAGACCATGGCTGCTAAGAAAATCAAGGTCATGTAAGATGCGACCCTGACTTCATTGGTCTCTTAAGGAATGGTAAGGATACTTCTACAGTCAGTATATTTATAAAGTGTAAACAGAAGTCCAATCAGGAGCAAGAAAGTTGACATATAAGAATGTTGAGACTGTAACTGAGACCTTAGATCTTGCAACTCATGACCATATTCCACCTGATCCTGGTGAGAAAGGTTTGGTTATTGATTAAGAATTGTATCTATGTTATATGTAGCTTAACTGGTTTCACAGCGGTGTATGTGTAACATACAAGATCCATACATTTGCTAGGTCTTACGGATTAAGTCGGATAGATTTGTTCACGTGCTAGAGAAGAGTTTATGAGCAATGTCTGTATGAAGTTGTGGTGTTGGAGAGGAAACCACGACAGGCAACATTTTTGTGGCCTTTGTGGAACTGACATCTTAGAACTAGTCTCCGTGACATTCTTTTGAGTTTGCTATATTAATTTCTTCCTTTTCAAGGCTCACAGGAAGATTTTAGTAGAGGTGTCTGGACCCAGGTTTGACCACTTGTTCGTGATATTGGTGATTAGGCAGGGAATACCCTGGACCAATGCCCAAAGAGGAGATGCTTCGAATTGGGTGCCTCTGGTATCCAGTGCAAAGGTATGAACCAACTCAAAATACCCAAGTCTGACATTTACCAGTGGCCTGATTAGAGCCTCTTTTTCCTATTTGAGAGAGAAGGGGTGAATCTCTTTGACCTATTTTATAAGATTGTTGGGGGGTTGAGATCATTTCTGAACTAGAAAGAGCTATATAAATATAAGATACAGTTACATTTTAGTATGATTAGATAGCAACCTCTAATAAGCAATAATTGCTAGCTAAAAGTATTTAAAGCAAAGTGACAGCTTCTTCTTTTTAAATTCACTTTTGTTTTTTATGGCTTCTGATAGAATTAACCTCAGGATTATCTCAAACTTATGTGCTCAGAAACATTCAAAATACAAAAACATACGGTAGAATGTGTGAGTCATGTCTGTCAAGTTTACGTGTGGTGTACCAATTTCTCCACTCAAACTACTGCACATAGTAATAGTAAATCACAATATGATATTAGATCTCTGAACAGTGACTCTGTGAAATGTATTTCTGTAAATGGTGATGGGGAGGACAGAAGGAAAACAGACGCCCTGAATATAAAAAAATTTCCAATTACTAGGCATTTGAGATGGTGTAGACAAAACGTCTAGACCATGACTAGTTGCATGACTAGAATTAAAGTAACTATTTTTCTGGGGTGCTTGGGTGGCTCAGTCGGTTAAACGGCCGACTCTTGATTTCAGCTCAGGTCATGATCTAAGGGTCATGGGAACAAGCCCCATGTCAGGCTCACACTCAACAGGGAGTCTGCTTGAGGACTCTCTCTCTCCCTTTGCCCCTTCCCCCACTGGCGTGCTCTCTCTCTCCCCCTCTCTCTCTCCAAAATAAATAAATGAATATTTTTTAAAAAGTGACTATTTTTCTTACATGAAATATATTAAAACATCATAGACTTGTTAAGATCATGAACTTTGATGTATACGCTGCCTTACCTTTTCCCAAATATAATTTTATTAAAGAATTCTCTAATTTTGGCCAAAATACTCATATTTCCTGACATCAGCACTGTGACAAAGATTCCAAGCCCTCTAACTTGGGTAAAATACTTGTCTTTCAGGGTTTTTTTTTTCTTTCCAGCTTCACAGATGGCTTGAATATGCCTGTCCTCTCCTGCTTCTCTTTGGGCTAACCAATCTGCTAATGGGAAGGAATCAGAAATATTGCTCAGTTTTTGTTGTTTGTATATATTTTAGGGATTTTCTGGGATTCTCAAGAGCCACAATGCCATCTGAGAAAGTGGACCCTCAGAAAGCTGTGAGGAAAGGAGGGATTTAGATTGAGAGTATTTTAAAAGTTCAGAATGTGAAGCCCCAATTGCTTAAACGTATGTTTGTTGCCTCTATTTAAATGGGTAATTAGGTCAAGGGACAAAGTCAAAATTCCTGCCACTTTCTAGTTTAAGTCTCTGATGTTTGATATCAATTAAAAGTTGTTTTTAGCTGTAAGGGAACAAAACCCAACTCATGCTGATTTAAGCAAAAACAAAGTAAAAGCAGGGTATGTGTGTGTGTGTGTGGGGGGGTTGTTAGCACACGCCACCACAATGCCAAGGCTGATCTGTATTCAGGCATGGTTGGATCCAAAGATGTAGACAATATTAAAAGTGGCTCTCTTTCCACTGTACTTTCCTATGTGGTTTCATTTTTTGCGGCACAATGTTCTTATAAAATGGCTACTTTCAACTCATACCCTCTAAGCTTAGTAATGCCTAGGAGAAAAAAGGAAACCTCTTTCATGATAGATCCAGCAAAAGTTCTAGGGTTCAGTTGTATTGGAATGAATTCGTTCTGTTCCTATCTCCAAACCACTGTGGACAAAGGGTAGACTCTCTTGGCTGGGTCTGGGTCATGTTTTTCTGTAGCTGGTGGGGAAAAAAATGTAGGATGGCAGCAGCGGTGGTTGGGGGGAGGGGGTTTGAATGCCCAGAATCACATGAACTGAGAGAAAAATCTAGGTACTATTATCAGAAGGAAGGATAACTGGATAACCAAAGATAAGACATGCCCACTGTGGTGTTTGTAAATTACATGAAAAAATAACCATTTTCTTATTGACCATCTTCACATTTCTATTAATAAAATAAAATGCCACCAAGAGACAAAAGACCGGAATCCAAGTGCCAAAGCTATTATTACTCAGAATCTCAGTTGCTACCAAACTGAAATATGTTTCAAAAACCATAAAGTGCTATACTCATTAAAGCTACATGTATAAATGTGTTTTTAGTTGTTTCTTTGTTATTAATTTTTATATGTCACTATAATAAATTCAAGTAATCATGAGATAATGCCTCTCTCATGATTTTCTGATACTTTACAGAAAACACTGCTCCATATTTGAAATGAAAGGATGATTGTTGTATGGGTTTCAATATTGTTAAAATGGAATTTTAAAGGAGACATAATGAATCTTACAGCATTGAATTACTTCATACCTTGCAATATATTGCAATGAAATATCTTGCCTCTAAAATATCCTTCTGTCTTATTCTGTGACTGAGACTTGGAGTCACCTGTGTAAATATGCCATTTAATGTTTTAAAAGTATGTGAAATAATGTATAAATACATGACCATAACAAATGAGTATAGAACAATATATTGTTGAATTTCCGCTATTTCTGTCAAATTTGGACAATATATAGTTAGTTTTGGAAGAAAATACATTCTGTTTGATTTTTTGTTACTAGAAAAACTGACTGTGGCCCAGTCCCCACTCTGTTGCTAGTCAGCTGTCACCTTGAACCAAATCACTTACTTTCCTTGGACCTACTTCCCTAATCTGGAAGTTTAAGAAATTTAATTAGATGCTATATAAGGCTGCCTCCAGCCCTTACATTTTATAATTTATGCAAGCTCTGAAAAGGCCAAATAATAAAATATGTATCTTGGAAGGGAACTAGTCAAACTGCCAAGGACAGCGGTACATTTTTAAAAAAGGTGTTCCTGCATCTCCTACGGTTACTTGATTCTGTAGAAACCCGGGGTCATTGTGTGGATGCTTGCGTTGAAAGATTTCAATTCTCAGCTGTTCCAGGAACCCCACATGATTTTTAGACGGGAAGTTTGATTCAGCTTTTCTTTCCAGGAGAAATACGCTTGAAGGGTGGGATGGGATTACAGGGGGAATGCGTCGTGATCCGTTCGACATGTTTCAAAAGCGCTCGGTTGATTTTTGGGAATTCCATTGTATTGACCTGCCCAGTCCGCTACGTGCTACTTGGTGGCCCCACGAATGTCAAAAGCTCTGTCCTCCTTTTATGTTGTCACATTCTGCTCCCTCCAAGGATAGGATTGCAGGTCTGCCGGTTCCCTTTTCTTTTTTCACAACCTAATTGACTCTACATGCTGTTATCCAGACACGGCCCTTTGAGAACATTTCCCAACCGGAAAAAAACCAAAGAACAAAACAAAAAACGCCCCCCAAAACAATAATAGGAATGGCTACAAAATATAATTAATTTTTCTGACTATTAACGCAGGAGGAAAACGTCTAATGGGTTGCAGATTTCTTCCTATTTGAATAGCGTGACCGTGACCAATTCAAAAGGAAACCCTCAACTGAAGTTGCGTTTCCGTAGTTCCCCTGCATCAGGACAAAGTCCGGGTCTGGGGGATGCTTGCCTGGTGTTCTGTGCGTGGTAAGAGAAGTGATGTGCAAACGGGGAGGGTGTTCAGTGATCGCAAGAGAGCGGAGTTCTTTAGACCATTATTAAGAAAAAGGCAGCAAGACTCCACTCGTTCTGCTCACCGTTAAATATTTCTGGCTGTCTGCCAGCATCCCTTCATTGTTTCTTTGAAGCTTTCTTTTACTTACTACAGTCGAGTAATTAGAGAGTACTTTTTCATCTTTACTTACACACACACACACACACACCCACCACCACTGGCACATTTTGCTCTGACATGTGCTTGCTAGAACCTTCCTTCTGAGGCCATAGAAGAACTTCATCTAGGAAAGCTCGTAGGCGCAGGTGGCAAGCACTGATTCCTTTGAGTCTCTCTGCTTCTGAACCTCTGTTTTTAAAAGTTTCCCTAACGTATCTAAGGAAGTTTCACCCATGACTGTGGACTGATTAGATTTTACAAAGAAACTTCCTCCCTGGGGGCGATTAAAAATGGAATAAAGCCCCCCTTATCTGGTACATAGGTGGTTGCAATTTTTGCTTCCAATTTTGGCGTTTTTGCATTTACCTGATTATAGGATATAATAACATATATAATAACTATATAACTATATAATAAAATTATATATTATATAGAATATATAATTATATATAATAAAAACTAATGCATTTTTGAAAAGTTAAGCACAAAGCAGTTAACTCCTCTGGACAAATATATATATTTGATATGATTTACATCTCATAAAAATTACTGAGAAACCTCTTTTTCAAATTATAATCATTACCAGAATTACATTGATAATATTAATTTTATTTTTTTAAAAAGTCCAACAATGCTTTTTCTTTTATCTCTTTTTTTCTCTCCAAGTTGCTAAAAAGATTAAAACCATCACCACCTCTATCACCACAGCAAGAAAATCCTGGTAGACAAAAACTTCCCCTCTCCTAGAGTATTGTAGCTTCTGCATTAATGCTGCTTTCTAATGTTTAGATTTAATTCAATCAGTAGTTTTTGTGGGAAAATAAAGAAAGAAAACAAGAGAGTGATTGAAGATAAAGCAATAATGGGTAGAGGAGAATATGATTTTTTCTTATACATTGCTGACTAAGCCACAGAACTTTTATGCCTGACTGTTTATGATCTATAATAGATTCAAGCTGATCCCTAAAACATGGCATTCACGACAAATCTGACTTTTGTCATTAGGCAAGACAATCAGGCCCACATTATTAAGTGCTATGCTTGTTCCAAGAGGAAACATAAGTTCAGTACATCTCATGGTGGAACAAAGAGGGCTCTAAGGATGTTGTCTATTGCTCTCAAGGAGAGACTCCTGCTTTTCCTCCACCCCACGTGTATTCAGGTGTCTGGCATTCTTACATAAATAAGTAAAGTGCAAGGTCATCTCTGGTGGAAGAAAAATAGATTAAAGGAAAATATTAGGGGAAATTCCAGGCTGTACCTCTCAGCTTATCTAGGAAACAATTGCCAACTTTCCTCAGGGTCCCAACGTACTTTAATATGACAATGTTTTAACAGAACAAATTATATCTGTAGAAATTTGCTTAGAAAGGCAAGCTACAGCACATTTGGTTTGGTAACTATATGTAGTGCATTTTTCGCCAGCAGGTGGAGGGACGCCGTTGCAGGGATTGGCTACAGACACAGTGCCAAGATGCCTACTTTTGGCAGCTGGCTGAAAATCAACCTGATTTTGTTGATAAGTTCGTGAGGAGCAATTTTCTCTGGTACCTAATTTCCAAGATGGTTGAGTACAATCTCTGTGGTGTCTTCCAGGGCGGTGACACCGATTCTAGTGATGATATGAGGGGGACGGCTCCACTTTGCAGGGGCTGTATGGATAACAGCTCTACCCCCTACTTGCCTTCCTGAGTTACAGGACCAAGACTTCCATGGAAATGCTGGCAAATCAGAGCAGACACTGTACATCCCTGGATGATGTAACCTTTGGATGGATGCAGTGGCTAGAGTTTGTGTGTTTGTACACCGTGTGTGGTTCTGACCTTCCACCAGGAAGACTGTGAGAGTCCACAATGAGAAAAGTCAAGAAATGAACATTGTTTTCATGTTTAACCACCAAGAGAAAAGCATCAAGAAAACATGCTTTTCAACTGTAAAACAAAACAGCAAAAAATGGCACTCAGTTGCCAACCTTGGGATGTGGTTATATTTTAAAAAAGCGTGTTGGTTAATATTTACCTGTGGTCAACAAAACATTACAGCATTAGCANCACTCAGTTGCCAACCTTGGGATGTGGTTATATTTTAAAAAAGCGTGTTGGTTAATATTTACCTGTGGTCAATAAAACATTACAGCATTAGCATTTTTTTTTTATTTTTAAAGATTTTATTTATTTATTTGACAGAGAGAGAGAGATACAGCTTACGAGAGAGAGGGAGCACAAGCAGGGGGAGAGGAAGAAGCAGGCTCCCAGCAGAGCAGGGAGTCTGGTGTGGGGCTCCTTCCCAGGACTCTGGGATCATGCCCTGAGCAGAAGNAGAGGGAGCACAAGCAGGGGGAGAGGAAGAAGCAGGCTCCCAGCAGAGCAGGGAGTCTGGTGTGGGGCTCCTTCCCAGGGCTCTGGGATCATGCCCTGAGCAGAAGGCAGAAGCATAACAACTGAGCCACCCAGGGACCCCAGCATTAGCATTTTTAAGGGCAAATAAATAGCTTTAAAGGTGAAAATTTCTGTTAAAATATTTAAATCAAAGTTTCAGTTTTCTTCGTATTGGTTAAATTAAGAACCACCTTGGTTGTAGCTATGTTGATGATTTCTCCTGAAATCACACTAACAAAATAAACACCATCAACACTAAAAACCAGGGAACTCACCTAATAAGTAGACAGTCCAGGACTCAAATTCCGCTCTCTGTCTGATTTCAAATCTATCTTCTCCCCACCATACTATACGCATGTGTGTAGATGTGTGTAGTGCATATTGCAGGCTGCTGAAGTTGATGGCTAATACTTTGCATTTTTGCATTTCTGTTTATGTGTGATGTTGATTTATGACTTTCTTTTCTTGTGTTATCCTTCTGACTTGGTACCACTTTTGTGTTAGGCAGCTAACAGTTTTGTGGATGATTTCCTTCTTAGTTTTCTGTTACATTCATTTTGACTTACACAGTATTTATTATTTTATTCTTAGGTTTGTGAGTTTTACATTATTATTCTTTTTCTAGATTTTGAATTGAAAATTGCATTACTCTTTCTCAGTCTTCATTCTTCCTTCTTTTTTTTTTTAAGATTTTATTTATTTATTTATTTATTTATTTATTTATTTATTTATTTGAAAGAGCATGAGCTTGGGGGGACAGCGGCAGGGAGAGAGGGAGAAGCAGACTCCCCACTGAGCAGGGATCCTGACACAGGGCTCAATCCCAGGACCCTGGGATCATGACCTGAGAAGGCAGATGCATAACTGACTGAACCACCCAAGTGCCCCTTCTTTTTCTTTTTTTAAAAAATATTTTTGAAGTTATAAATTTATTACTAGGTATTACTTTAGCTGCATTTCACAGTTTTTAAAATAAGTATGTTCATTGTTTGGTTTCATTTAGTTCAAGTAGGAAATATTTTATAATTTCCCTTGTTATTTCCTCTTAAAAATAAAAAGTAATTTAGGGCGCCTGGGTAGCGCAGTCGTTAAATGTTTGCCTTCGGCTCGGGGCGTGATCCCAGCGTTCTGGGATCGAGCCCCATATCAGGCTCCTCCGCTGGGAGCCTGCTTCTTCCTCTCCCACTCCCCCNCTCCCCCTGCTTGTGTTCCCTCTCTCGCTGGCTGTCTCTGTCAAATAAATAAATAAAATCTTAAAAAAAAATAATAAAAAAATAAAGAGTTATTTAAATGTGCCTGTTTAGGGCGTCTGGGTGGCTCAGTCGATTGAGCATTGAACTTTTGATTTCAGTTCAGGTCATGATGTCAATGTCCTGGGATCGAGCCCCAAGGCGGGGAGTCTGCTTGAGATTTTCTGTCTCCCTCCCCCTCGACCTCTCTCCCCCCACTCTCTCTCTAAATAAATAATAAATAAAAAATTAAAATCCAAAAAAAAAATAAATGCCTCTGTTTAAATATCCAAATATTTGGGGCCTTTGTTTTTTCATTGCTGAATTCCATTTTTGTTTTTTTGTCAGAGGATATGATCTCTGTGATATTGTTTTTCTAAATTTGTATCTTAATTTATGACCCACTATATGGGTCATGTGTTCTGTAACTTTTCTGGGTGAATTTGATAATAATGCATATTTTTATGATTAGTTCAGAATTTATTTAAAACTAACATATGTAAAAATTTTATTATAAATAAATTCTTATCAATATTTATAATTTTATTCTTATTTTATTTTTAATTCTATCCTCTATAGTCTTAACTTTCTCTGCTTCTGAGAGAAATATACTAAAATAGCTCACTCTGATTTCATTATTGTATTTTTCCCTCATAATTCTTTTAACTTTTGCTCTATATTTTTCAAAGTCATGTTGTTAAATGCATAAAGCATGTAGTATTACTTACTTTGCATCAATGTTTTCTTAACAATAAATTATATCAATGATTTTATTATCTGGTGATAAGTGGTATTAAAATTAGTAGTTATAGTTAGTTAGAATTAATTTGGATTTGCCTAACAACTCTTTTCCTATTCCTGTATTTTCAGTCTTTTATTTTGATTTTAAGTTGTTAAATATTTAATCTAATCTGATAGTAGATGGGTTGTCTTCCTTTACCTTAATCCTAATTATCGCTGTATTTAGATTNTCTGATAGTAGATGGGTTGTCTTCCTTTACCTTAATCCTAATTATTGCTGTATTTAGATTTCTTCCATTTTATATCTTTGCCTCTTTTCCTCTCCTTTTTCTGAGTCATGTTAGTTTCATGATTTTTACATTTTCTTTTTTCTTCATTCTGTAATGGTTGAAAGCTATTAGTTGTATCTGTATTTTTAAAAATTTTTTTGTTTATTTTTATTTATTTANTTCTTCCATTTTATATCTTTGCCTCTTTTCCTCTCCTTTTTCTGAGTCATGTTAGTTTCATGATTTTTACATCTTCTTTTTTCCTCATTCTGTAATGGTTGAAAGCTATTAGTTGTATCTGTATTTTTAAAAATTTTTTTGTTTATTTTTATTTATTTATTTATTTTTTTAAAAGATTTTATTTATTTATTGGACAGAGATAGAGACAGCCAGCGAGAGAGGGAACACAAGCAGGGGGAGTGGGAGAGGAAGAAGCAGGCTCATAGCGGAGGAGCCTGATGTGGGGCTCGATCCCGCAACGCCGGGATCACGCCCTGAGCCGAAGGCAGACGCTCAACCGCTGTGCCACCCAGGCGCCCCTTTTTGTTTATTTNTAGTTGTATCTGTATTTTTAAAAATTTTTTTGTTTATTGTTTATCTTTAATTGTTAACACATACATTTAACTATGAAATCTTTCAACAAATTCCAAACTCATTCAATAGTTCTAATCACTTCTCAACCCAAGAAAGGACTTTACTGTCTTTTGACTATTCATTAAGCTACTTCTCCCCATTTTGTATTACTATTTAGAGTCTTTTTAAATTAAAAAGTATAAACAGATATCACGGTTCCATAGTAGAGTAGATTATTTATCAAACTTGCCAGCTTATTATATCAAGATTTATCCCCATCTTTGTTCTTTACATCCATTTTTTAAAATCTGTATTAACTTGGCTCTAGAGTATCTGTTAATAATGAGGGCTTAAGGGTGGTAGTTTTCTTTTTATATATCTAAAATGACTTATTTGAGGCTCATGTTGAGTAAGGCTCATCTGTTAAACATATCCTGACAATTATCTTCTATCAGCATTTGAGGATACCATCCTATTGTTTCCTGGCGTCTGTTGTTGATAAAATAGCCAACTTGCTATTTCTTTGTAGTGTATCTTTTCCCTAGTAGCATATGAGATTTTGCTTTTTCTCTTATTTTCCATAGTTTAGCCGCAATATTTCTAGTGGATTGATATTTTATCTTCTTTGATGGCCTAAATGCACTTCAATCCTAGGACCGATGACTTTTTTTTTAAATTCCAGAGAATTATCATCTAATATCTCTTCAAAATTCCTCAAAATTTGCTGTTTCTGTCTCTTTTGGCTATCCTCTGGTCAAATCCTTCACCATTATTCAACTCATAAATTCTTTCTTCATTTGTGTCCAGTCGAGAATTTAGTTTGCCATTTGAATTCTTTAATTTTGAAATCTTTATTGTCTGAGATGTCTTTTGTTTTTCATTTCTAGAACATCCATTTTCTCATAGTCATCTGTTTCTTCCTACATTTTCTTATTCCATCATTTCTTTTTAATGGATGTTAATCCTCCATTCATCTCTTTATATGTCCTAAGTACATTAAAGTCTTTGTTAGACTACGAATATTAATTTTTTTATGTGAATTCATGTTTTGATTATAACTTGGTGGACTCTCTCAGCATTAGAATGCCTCATTGTGTGTTTTGGTATTTTGGTTCACAGATTTATTTTGAATGGAAGGTTATTTGGTTATTTGAGTCATTTGTTGTCTCTTTCTCTCTCAATCTCACTTTTTCTCTTTCCCGATTCTTCCTTGAGTGGTGGGATGCTCTGACTAGTGGGATACTTCTTTCCAGCCTTCCAGGTCCCAAGTCAAGAACTTGGCCTTACAATGTCTCTTTGGAGCTCTTCCCAGTGGTGTGTAGGGATATCACTGATCCAGTCACCAGAGCAGCGTTGGTTCAGCAGCTTAGGCCGAGGGGGTGGCCTCGTCCTTAATCACCTAAGACTCAGTCCTAAGCAGCAATCAGCAGCTAATTTTCGATTCAGCTTCCTTTCATGGTTGGGAATGTTCTATCCCAGCTTTTTGCCTCAAGCTATGAGGTGAGCTCTGTTCCTCAATCCATAGTAGAGCCATTTTGTTCCTCAGTTCTGTGCAGGCACCCAACTCCTGGCCCCCCTGCTCTTCTTTATGCTGCAATTGAGTGGTTTCAGTCCGGCTTTCCACTGGGCTCCCTTCNCTAGAACATCCATTTTCTCATAGTCATCTGTTTCTTCCTACATTTTCTTATTCCATCATTTCTTTTTAATGGATGTTAATCCTCCATTCATCTCTTTATATGTCCTAAGTACATTAAAGTCTTTGTTAGACTACGAATATTAATTTTTTTNGTGGGAGAGGAAGAAGCAGGCTCATAGCAAAGGAGCCTGATGTGGGGCTCGATCCCATAACGCCGGGATCACGCCCTGAGCCGAAGGCAGACGCTTAACCGCTGTGCCACCCAGGCGCCCCCACAGATTTATTTTGAATGGAAGGTTATTTGGTTATTTGAGTCATTTGTTGTCTCTTTCTCTCTCAATCTCACTTTTTCTCTTTCCCGATTCTTCCTTGAGTGGTGGGATGCTCTGACTAGTGGGATACTTCTTTCCAGCCTTCCAGGTCCCAAGTCAAGAACTTGGCCTTACAATGTCGCTCTGGAGCTCTTCCCAGTGGTGTGTAGGGATATCACTGATCCAGTCACCAGAGCAGCGTTGGTTCAGCAGCTTAGGCTGAGGGGGTGGCCTCGTCCTTAATCACCTAAGACTCAGTCCTAAGCAGCAATCAGCAGCTAATTTTCGATTCAGCTTCCTTTTATGGTTGGGAATGTTCTATCCCAGCTTTTTGCCTCAAGCTATGAGGTGAGCTCTGTTCCTCAATCCATAGTAGAGCCATTTTGTTCCTCAGTTCTGTGCAGGCACCCAACTCCTGGCCCCCCTGCTCTTCTTTATGCTGCAATTGAGTGGTTTCAGTCCGGCTTTCCACTGGGCTCCCTTCTGGTTCTATTCTACAGAGATGTTTTTGAGCCAATGTGTGCCTCTCTGGTTTTTCTTCTTATATTTTCTCTATCATTGACATGGGCTTGGAAGAGAGGAGGTTGGTCAATATTTATTATTTTGTACATACTTATTTCAGATCTAATAATTATCTTTGGAGTTTAGACCTTTACCAACTTCACCATATGAGTGTCCAAAATCTTCAAAATTTGGAAAATAACCTGTGTGAAGCAGATAAGGTGATATACAACTTATAAAGGTACCAGTTCCTTCAAATTTCAATATTTACAGATTGGCACAGGTTAAAATAAACAAATTTTAAAACTTAAAATCCTCTTCTCTTGACATAGTTCTGGACTCTGTAAACTTTATCCCATCTGTACAACTTATCATATATTTGCTATCTAGTCCTCAGGTGTTTCATTGCTATGGTATTTAGTGGGAGGGAGAAGTCAATGTCCCTGTGATTATATCATATTAACTAATCTTGATGACAAAGTGAATGTGCTCCTTAAAATTATGGGGAAACAGTGAGAGAACTGAAAAAGTGGTGAGAATATATATTTTTATTGAGCGGTTTGGCATGAGGCTTAACTCGTTCATGAAATTTGTTTAGTTTTAGAATACTTCAAGTTGACAAGGCAAATAGAGGTAACTCCAGGATAGTGGCACCAGAATTATGATAGTCCTTATTCCAAAGTTAAGATACAATCTTAAGAGTTTAAATATATTATATTATTTATTTATCTTTCTAGTATTTAAACATATTGATCTCCACATAATGTAAATTAGAAAGCCCTTCCTCTGCTTACATATAAACATAGAGTTTGGGATGCCTGCGTGGCTCTGTCAGTTAAGTGTCTGCTTTCGGCTCAGGTCGTGATCTCAGGGTCCTGGGATCAGGCCCCACATCGGGTTCCCTGCTCAGCGGGAAGCCTGCTTCTCCCTCTCCCTCTGCTGTTCCCCCTGCTTGTGCTTTCCCTCTCTCTGTCAAATAAATAAATAAATAAAATCTTAAAAAAAAAAATAAACATTGGGGCGCCTGGGTGGCACAGCGGTTAAGCGTCTGCCTTCGGCTCAGGGCGTGATCCCGGCGTCATGGGATCGAGCCCCACATCAGGCTCCTCCGCTATGAGCCTGCTTCTTCCTCTCCCACTCCCCCTGCTTGTGTTCCCTCTCTCGCTGGCTGTCTCTATCTCTGTCAAATAAATAAATAAAATCTTTAAAAAAAATAAAAATAAATAAACATAGGTTTTCACGGTATAGAAAAATGTCATGTGATGATGTTCATTTATATACTGCATCTGGATTAATTCAAGGAATAAATTTTTCAGCTTGGCTCAGATTTCTTAGATGTGGAGGTGGATGAAGAGGCTTCTGTGGGTGGGGAAAAGAGCACGTGATCCACTGAGCATGAGCACTTTAATCTTAGTCTGATTCTTCTGCACTAACAATAGCCCCTCATACCACTAACTACTGAGGTTTTAGACCTAAACTCTAAAAACTTGACCATTTTAAAATAACTTACTAGGTCTTTTTGCTATTGAGTTGTAGGAGTTCCTTATATATTTTGTAACTTAACACCTATCAGATATAAGGTTTACAAATATTTTCTCCCATTCCACAGGTTATTTTTTCACTCTGTCAATGGGCTAAAGACCTGAATAGACAGTTCTCCAAATAAAATACACAAACAATTAAAAGGTATATGAAACGATGTGTAGTGTCACTAATCGTAAGGCAAATGCAAATCAAAACCACAAGGAGATATTACCTTACAGCTGCCTGCCCACCCCCCCCACCAGCAAAGACAAATATTGGCAAGGATGTGAAGAAATTGGAACTTTTGCAAACTATTGGTGGGAATGCAAAATGGCATAGCCGCTGTGGAAAACAGTATGTAGGTGTCTCAAAATAAGAAAAATAGAATCACCATATGATCGGACAATTCCACTTCTGGATGTTTATCCAAAAGAACTGACATCGGGATCGTGAAGAGATACCTGTATCCCAAAGTTCATTGCAGCACTATCCATCACCAAGATGTAAGCAACCTAAATGTCCATCCACAGATGAATGGATGAAGAAAATATGGTGTATTCATACAATGGAATATTATTCAGCTTTAAAAGGAGGAAATCCTATAATGTGCCACAACATAGATAAACCTTGAGGACACTATCCTAAGTGAAATAGGCCAGTCTCAGAAGGATGCGTACTGAATAATCCCACTTATATGAGGTATCTAAAATAGTCAAATATATAATAGAATCAAAGAGTAGAATGGTGGCTTCCAGGGGCTAGGGCAGAATGGGAAATGAGATGTTGTTATTCAACTGGAATAAAGTTTCAGTTAGGCAAGATGAGTAAGTTTCTGAGATCTGCGTACAACATTTTATCCATATTTATACAATACTGTATTTTATACTTAAAAAAACTTAATGTGGTATATCTCATGTTTTGTGTTCTTAGCACAACAATGTAAAATTGAAAAAAATAATATTATCTCTCTTACAAAGTTGTTTATCAAATGAGATTAATAGTACAGTTCGTGGTCCATAGTATCACTGAATAATTTAAAAGATGAGTCTGTTCAACAAAGGTGTTGGGAAAACTGGACAGAAACATACAAAAGAATGAAACTGGACCACTTTCTTACACCATACACAGAAAAAAATACAAATGGTTGAAAGACCTAAATATGAAACAGGAAACTGCTTAAATCTTAGAGAACCCAGGCAGTAACCTTTTTGACATCAGCCATAGAAACTTCTTGCTAGATAGATTATTCATCCCAAATAAACTATTGGAACTTCCTCAAGATAAAAAGCTTCTGCACAGTGAAGGAAAGAATCAACAAACCTACAAGGCAACCTTTGGAATGGGAGAAGATATTTGTAAATGACATATCTGATAAAGGATTAATATCCAAAATCTATGAAGAATTTACCAAACTCAACACCCAAAAATCAAATACTCCATATAAGAAATGGACAGAAGACGTGAATAGACATTTTTCAAAAGATGGCATCCAGATGGCCAATAGACACATGAAAAGATGCTCAACATCACTCAGCATCAGGGAGATACAAACCAAACTACAGTGAGATACCACCTCACACCTGTCAGAATGGCTAGAATTAACAACACAGGAAATAACGGATGCTGGCCAGGATGCAGAGAAAGGGGGACCTTCTTATATTCTTGGTCAGAATGCAAACTGGTGCAGCTACTCCAGAAAACAGTATGGAGTTTCCTCAAAAAGTTAAAAATAGAACCACCCTATGATCCAGCAATTGCACTGCTAGGGTCTTACCCAAAGGATACAAAGATAATGATTTGAAGAGACACACGCACCCTGATGTTTATAGCAGCCCTATCAACTATAACTAAATTATGGAAATAATCCAAATATCGATCAACTCATAAATGGGTAAAGAAGATGTGGTATATATATACAATGGAATACTATTCAACCATCAAAAAAATGAAATCTTGCCATTTGCAATGACATGGATGGAACTAGAGTGTATTATGCTAAGTGAAATGAATCCGTCAGAGAAAGACGAATACCATATAATTTCATTCGTATGTGGAATTTAAGAAACAAAACAGATTAACACGGGGGAAAAAAGAAAGAAGCAGACCATCAAACATACTCTTAACAAACTGAGGGTTGCTGGAGGGAGAGGGAGCCAAGGGATGGGCTAGACTGGTGATGGGTATTAAGGAGGGCAGGTGTTGTGATGGGCACTGGGTGTTGCATTTAAGTGATGAATCACAAAATTCTACTCCTGAAACTATATGTTAACTAAATGGAATTTAAATAAAAACTTAAACAAAAAAAAGAAACTCAAAAAAATAAAAATAAATAAAATTAAAAGTAAAAAACAAACTTGCCACGCACCCCCGGCTTAAGCAGTGTCACCCTTGTACTTGTTTTGCAAATCTGACAAGCACAGAGACTGAGAGCTATTTATTTTCTTCTATTTAGAACCTCATTTATGGAAATCTTTTGCTGGCCCTAGATTCCATTCAAAAGTATTTACTAAAATCGATACTTACATTTCTATTTTCTTATAACTACCCATATTTCTAATTTATTTTTTAAGTCTATTTAAGATTTCAAACATAGTGTAATTGTTGCGTCCTGAGCAATACCCGTCTCCGGAGCTATCCTGGCCCCCACGTTAGTGTTTCCCTCCTGTCCAGGGTGTTGGCTGCTCTAGGCCTGAAGCGAATGAGCATTAAATCTGCATTTAAATTCGCTGTTTTGCCTCTCATTACCTGCTCTTTTTAGTTCAGCTTTATTTATATGCCTACTGTGTGCTTAAAGCTCCTTTTCTCCTCAACCAGGGTTAGAAAACTGGTTGAATTATCTCTAAGAGTCAGACAGTAAATTTTTAGAATTCTTTTTTTCAAGTATGTGCCTTTGTGTGATCCAATCACATTTTGACAATGAGGCCGTTATCTCCATGAGGCATATACATACATTTAATACTCTTGGATGTTCTATTCGGTCCTCTTTTCCTTCCTTCCTCTATTCCTTCCTTCCTTCCTTCCTTCCTTTCTTCCTTCCTTCCTTCCTTCCTCTATTCCTTCCTTCCTTCCTTCTTTTAATTCTTTTTCTTTCTTTCTTTCTTTCTTTCTTTCTTTCTTTCTTTCTTTCTTTCTTTCTTCTTTCTCCCTTCCTTCCCTTCCCTCCTTCCTTCCCTCCTTTCTTTCTTTTTCTTTCTTTCCNCTTTCTTTCTTTCTTTCTTCTTTCTCCCTTCCTTCCCTTCCCTCCTTCCTTCCCTCCTTTCTTTCTTTATTTATTTCTTTCCTTTCTTTTCTTTTCTTTTCTTTTCTTTTCTTTTCTTTTCTTTTCTTTTCTATTTCTGGCTATCTTAAAATGGGTTCAGTTTTACTAGAATNTTTTCTTTTCTTTTCTTTTCTTTTTTCTTTTCTTTTCTTTTCTTTTCTTTTCTTTTCTTTTCTTTTCTTTTCATTTCTGGCTATCTTAAAATGGGTTCAGTTTTACTAGAAGCCAGTTCTCAAAAACTTCTGAGTACAGTGTAGCTTGGCCAAAATGGCAGCTGCTTTTAAACTCCATGTTTTTCATTTTAATTTTTTTTAACCATACTTAGTTTCGTGGAATTGAGGAAGGGAGGTGGAAAGAAACCCTGGAATGAGGGATGGGAATGTAATACACTATAGTTTTAGAGAAATACATGAAGTAGTTCTGTCTTACTTAGAAAGATTTTTAAAATTAATTTTAATCATTTGTAAATTGTAAGAAGTTCTCTCGTGATGTCTGTTCAGTATAACAATGGCGAGATGATGCTGTGGGCTCAAGCAACCAGAAAGCTTGACGGTTGATCTGGTATTTTTGGCTCCATTATTGGTTTGTCTCTAAGTAAACCAAAGTGATCGTCAGTGCAAAGGTAGCCAAGAGGGTTGTATATGTTGTCAATTCTAAACAATACCATGGTGAGGGCTGCACATTGAGAGAGGAACTTTAGTAGATTATTAGGTCACTGACAATAAATTATGAGCACAAATGCACTTAAAGTAGTCTCAGGGATGTATCTCACGTTACAGTTCTTTGTCTTAGTCCATTTGGGCTGCTGTAATACTATAAATGGTGTGTTTTATAGATCACAGAAATTTAATTCACACAGTTCTGGAGGCTGGTACCAGCATGGTTGTGTTCTGGCGAGAACCCTTTCCTGGGCTGCAGACTGTGGGCTTCTCACTGTGTCCTCACATGATAGAGAGCAGAGAGAGGAAGCAAGCTCTCTCGTCGACTCTTGTAAAAGCACTAAATCCTATTCATGGGGGCTCCACCCTTATGTCCTCATCTAATCCTAATTGCCCCCCTAATGCCATCATATTGGAGGACAGGGTTTCGCTGTATGACTTTTGGAGGGACACAAACATTTCCTTGATTAAACTGTTGTAAATGTTCTAAGGAAGATGTCATTGAATGCTATGCCCCACAGAGAATGAGTAGATAGAGGTGTGCAAACTACATGTACTTTGAGGCTCATTTATACCAGTGTTTGCTCCTGCTGTGTAGGGAACAATCTCTAGGATATAGTTATACTTTATAATTACTGGGAAGTATGTTTCCAGGAGTGGACAAGATGAATGTGGATTTTTGACATTGAAATTCCTCCTCTGAATTTCTAGTGTAACCAAGGAAAATTATCCTTGGCCAGGCACTGGAATTTTTTTGACAACCTCATGGTCTTTCTGAAGCTTAACTAGTTAAATATATACTCTTGACTATTTGAGATCCTGACTTTTGGAAATTTTATTTCTTTTATTAAAATATCAACTGATACATTTTATTTGATCTACATGGAATATAGCAAAAGATATTCATAAACGTATGTAAGATATGTGACTTTTCTCTGGACATTATGCTTTAATTATTCTACTGACTTAAGAAGCCACTCACTGAGGCAAATATCATTATGAACACTTTCACGGAGAAATTTTGTAAATGCAAGAGTCATTAAAGTGATTAAAATTTCCTCTTGGCTGCTGCTATTTCTGTGACTGCGTTGGATTCTGAGAACAGCCATACTGTCAAATCTAGCTACTAGGAAGCATAAAATGCATCCTACACCTGTCCAGAAGAAGAAAGTCCTGAAATAATTCTTATGCTTTCTATCTATTGCTGTTCCTCTTTTCTTTTATCTTTCCTTCCTTTTAAGAAAAAAAAACTAGTACTTTGGAACAAATTGATTTAGTGAGATAATGCATTGATCATACCCTAGCCTGGGGTAAGATCATAACTTCAAAAACAGTAATAACTAAGACAATCATCTAATTTTACTGAAATAAAACTGAAAATGTACACCCAACAAAAATCATCTGTGAGACTACTTTGGGTGCATTTGTGCTCGTACTTTATTTTCAATGACACAGTAATCTACTAAAGTTCCTCTCTCGATTTTTCTCTTTGCAATCTGGAAGAACAGATTCACCAGTGATTGTGCTCATTTATAAAAGCATCCAAAACAAAATTGAACCCCAAGGCTGGTAAGCTATAAAGATGCTGATCAGATCTGAGCAGAATGGACCATGCTTTGGGGCTTGCTCAGCTAAAGATGGTTCTAGAAGACTGATGGCTTTATATACACAATTACAAACACCACAGCTCTGTTGGATGAATGGAAATTCATGAAATATGGGGCTAGCCCTTTATTAAGTAAAGAATGACATTTTGTAAACTACTTCCTAAGATTTAGTAATTTTTTGGAGTTATTAAATTCCCAACATTCTTTGGTAGAACACATAATCAAAGGATCTTGCAAGAAAGAACAATCCAATAGTGTGTGTGTATATATATATATATATATATATATGAAAATTCTACAAAACAAAGACTAATTGATTTTTTAATGGCTCAAACTAAAAGGGATGAACCTTGTCAAATTTATATAATTGCTATCCATAACCAGTAGAAGTCATAATCAATAAGAAATTAGAAATATGCTTGTTCTTTCCAGAGTTTCTCTTCAAAGAGCGGTTGAATAGAAGAAAACAACCTGGGATTCTTTTCTTTGTTATAAGTAACACAAACAACTAAAACTGTAGTTACACTGAGGTAATATATTAAAAACAAGATTGACTTTCAATTTGAGATTAATGCACATTTATCAGGGATGGTGTTAGTCCACAAGACCAGGCTTGGATAGGTTTGCTCTGATCATTATGTCCTAGCTACCCCCTATGACTTTTCAGATTCATATTGTAAAGATAAGACCTTGAATTTGCATTTCTGTAAATACTTTTTGCCAAATTAAAATTTTATTTGTTGACTCAATGAATAAATATGGATGCCAATTTAAAGTTACTTGTATTCTCCATTTTGTTTCATAGTTCTACCGGTGAAATAATGATGAAAATCTATTATTACTTCCAGTGGCTTTATCTTTGTGCTCTTAGTTTCTCTATGGAGAATCTTTGTGACTNAATTTGCATTTCTGTAAATACTTTTTGCCAAATTAAAATTTTATTTGTTGACTCAATGAATAAATATGGATGCCAATTTAAAGTTACTTGTATTCTCCAGATTTTATTTCATAGTTCTACCAGCGAAACAATGATGAAAATCTATTAGTACTTCCAGTGGCTTTATCTTTGTGCTCTTAGTTTCTCTACGGAGAATCTTTGTGACTAGCTTCATTCTNCGATCCCATAACGCCGAGATCACGCCCTGAGCCAAAGGCAGACGCTTAACGACTGCGCCACCCAGGCGCCCCTCTTTTTCTTTTTTTTAAGATTCATTTATATATTTTAGAGAGGAGGGGAGAGGCAGAGGGAGACGGAGGGAATCCTGAAGCAGACTCTTTGCTGAGCGTGAGCCTGATGCAGGGCTTGACCCCAGGATCATGACCTGAGCTGAAATAGAGAGTTGGATGCTTATCCAACTGAATCGTCCAGGCGCCCTGCCCAGAGTTCTTATGGTTTCTCCTGGCTTCCCACAAAAATAAACTAACTCTTATCCCTTGTTTATACAGATATATAAACATATATACATATCTCAGAGAGAGAGAGAGAATATATATAGAGAGAGAGATAAAGAGATAGGGAGAGAGAGAGAGATACAGATAGATATGGATATATATTCATGAATAATAATAGCTTCCTCTTGTAGTAACAAGAAAATGAAGCAAGAATCATCCAGGTCCTTGAAGCACTGAAATTAGCAAATTTTGATAGTCTCAAAATAATTTGAATTAGGTGAGGAAAATCAGGTATATTCTAATATATGTCTGAAAACTGTTTTTTTTTTGAGAGATATTAATTTGTCCTATTGATGTGCAGATTTAATTTGAATGAAAATGTCAGAATGAGGGTATCTAAGACAGACTGGCCCCCAATATTTTTAAGACCCTAGGCCGGAGTATATAAATGGAAGCCCACATAGTTTATGTGTGAATATTTAAAAGTCATAAATCCAACTGACAAACCCTCAAATAAATATGTTCTATCCTCCTACCTTGACAAATGTAAGTTATAACAACCTGGCAGGCCAGATTTGAATTTGAATTCTAGAATCCCTAGGAGATCTGTACTGCAAGATGGTGCCCAGGAGGGCTAGACAGAGAATTCTGGCCTGGCTTCTGGGTGCACTGCCATGGGTGCCCCCCCTCCTCTTCCTTCCCTCCCTCTGGTTGTTTACTATAAAGCCTTGTAGGCTTTAGTGTGGAGATGCCAGCCTGCATTCTAAACTCCATATGCACCTCTCAGGCCTAGGGGTGTGTACAGGTATCCTCCACTTTGGGAAAGTTCGCCTTACGCCCATTTGCTTTTGAGAAAGACGTGCGTTAGTACCTGTACTCACTAACCAAAAGAAATCTGAAAAGGATTTTTTCTTTTTAAAAAAAAAATGCATTACTGAATACACTAGCATAGGTCTTTTGAAAAAGGGTAATGACCCAATGGAAACTTCTGGAAGTACTGTATGCCATTTTGGCTTACAGAAGTTTTCATGGAAAGGCTCGACTTTCGGATATGGGGGGAACCTGTATATTACTGATAGGGTAAACCTGGGGGAGAAGGGGTCAAGGTTCCTTATAATCTGGGCCCCATAATTAGGGACTTCTAGAGTACCAGGTACTGTCACTGTGGTCTAGCAGATGGGTGAGGACTCTGAGTAGCCAGGCCGCTTTCTACAGGCTCCTTGCCAACAGGAGGGTTAGGGCCAGAGAAAATCCAGAAAAAGGGTTTCTAAAGCCCAGAGCCAAGGGTAGGGGCCCCTCTTTCCCACATGTGGAGATGATATTAATCCAAGTTCTCTACCATGCATTAAGGTGTAGGATCTAACTTAAACAAAACCATTTACCCACTTTATACCTATACCTTTTTATAAGGAATTTTGAAAATAATATTATATAAATGAACAATGAAATTTAAAAATAATCAGCATCCAAATTGGTGGAAAAGCACCTGGGTGGCTCAGTCAGTTAAGCATCTAACTTCGCTGGCGTCATGATCTCAGGGTCCTGGGTTGGAGCCTCAGGTAGGTCTCTGTGCTCAGAGGGAGTCTGCTTGTCCCTCTCCCTTCACCCCTCCCCCAGCTCGTACTTGAGCTCTCTCACAAATAAACAAATAAAATCTTTAAAAAAATTGGTGGGAAAATAGTTTGGGAATTACTCACACAGTTTGGGTACACACATTTTCCAGGTGATACTTAAACTGCTGTAGTTCGTTAGGGGTAGGAGAATTTATGATTCATCTGTAATTTAGATTTGGAGGGGGCGTGCTGTGGACTCTGATTGCCTCTCAGAGAAGTCCACATCCTAATCCTTGGAAATGGTGAATGTGTTGTAAAGGGGAGTTCAAGTCCCAGATGGAATTAATATTGGCAATCGGCTGGCTTTAAAATAGGGATATTAGCCCATATCGTCCAGGTGGTTGCCGTAGCATCACGAGAGTTCTCAACGGTGAAAGAGGGAGGCACAAGAGTAGGTCAGAGTGCAGCAGTGTGAGGTCCCAGAAGGATTCCAGTTGCCATTGTTAGATTTGAAGACTAAGGAAGGGGTCAGGTGCCAAAGAACGTGAGTCTCCAAAGATGGGAAAAGGCGAAGAAACATTTTCCCCTGCAACCTTCAGAAAAGAATGCCAGCCCTATCAACACCTTGATTTTCAGTCCAGTGAAAACCGTGCTGGACTTCTGAGCTCCAACACAGAGAGATAATAAATATGTGGTTTTAAGTTGTCAGCTTTATGGTAATTTACTACAGCAGCAATAGAAAACTAACACAGGGGTAAGTATCTCAGCCCACCGTGATAAATTGAAAAGCTGAGATTGTTACTGAAAGTTCCTTATTAAAGTGTAGAATTAACATGTTCTATGTTCTTGATTACCATTTCTTAACAAATGAGGATGAATTTTCCAAAAACATTAGATGAATTTACAGTTAGGGTAAAAAAAATGTCATTAACTCCTAGGTTCACAATTATATTATGATGTACTTGGCATAGTGTACGTATCCGCAAATTTAGTGTTGCGTGGTTGGCGAAGCAGTGTAGCCAATAGACATATTAGTTGCGTTATTTGCATTGTAATTCAGTGAAGAGAGAAATGGGTTTAACCAAATAGAGAATGCAAAAGAAATCTCAGTAGTCTTTGGAAGGCTTCAAATACAAATTGCTAATCATAAAGATAAAAGTGGTCCAAGTCTTAAACGGAGGTAAAATCAATTACCTGTCACTATGGTGCTTATGTAAGTACAGCTATTGGATTAAGGCAAATTTTTCTTTTCTTTCTTTTTTTTAATTGAGAAAAGGATTTGTTTTTAAAGGATACATGTGTTCGTGATTTCTTGAATCATGATCCAAGAAGAAAGTTGTGTGGAATTTTTGATTAATATATTCGATAGTTTATTAATTAATTAAAAGGTGATCTATATTTAAAATGTGGTTAATTTTCCCCAAAAAGCTATTATTAAATCATATATATGTATGGGTGCGTGTCTACATATATATTCAATTATATTGAGAATCATGGGCTTAAAGGAGGATAAAAAGTAAAATATCCAAGCAACTTTCAATTTCTTCCTGACCTTGTAGGTATTGAGCTTCCAAAACTAGCACATAATGCGGTGAGCACTAGCGTAATGTAAAATGCAGCTAAAAATGTAATGCAGTGCAATCAGATAGATATTAGAATTTAAATCCATGTAAGACTGAATCCTCAAAATCAAGTTTAAAAATCAGAGACTTCATATTAAAATGAACAGTCTTCTTTCACTATCAAAGGTATTTCTTAACCTGGATTTTCCTCACATGGGTTGGCTTTCTCTTGCCCTCCTCCCACTTTTTTTTCTTTTTTTTTAATCAAGCCTAAGGAAACCTATAGTGAAGTTCTCTAATAACAAAGTATAATGGGGCCTCCTACACCACTCTATGTTGAGGGCTGTCTATTCTATTTTTAAAAGCCTCCAGGGAAGGAGCTTCTAAGACTTCCTTGTGAATCTCTGACTTCGTACCTGGCAATCTTCCCCTCCCTGGGTCCCCAGGCTGGTCTTCCTCCCTTGCTTAAGAATTTATTATAGATCAAATTATTTTAGGGTTCTGAATATATTGTTATATTTAAACGATACTTTCCCCCAAAGGGGCTCAATTAAAACAGTGCGGATGTCTGAGCAGTGGAGTGCTATCTTGGAAGAAAGGTGTTCAATTAATATAAATGGGTGAGATTCAGAGGATAAACAGAAATCAAACTCTCTCAGAGGAACTCTCTCAAAAGTTTTGAAACAACTGGAACCTGAGGTGTGTCTTCTTTCTCTTGATCCTTCCTGGAGTTGAGAAATGCTGTGCTATGGAAGACAAATGATTTCAGCCTAAGTCCCGAGGCTAGAACCTCGACCTCACTGTCTGTTTCTTCATCAGAGGGCAATGATGGTGCTTCCCTACCTTGTTTTTTTATGTGGATTAATTAATATTTGTACAGTGTTTTCAAAGACATTAAACCTTATTTAGGCTCTCTACAGGTTTGATACTGTTTATTATTTCTCAAGATATTTTTATTGCTGTTTTCCAACAAAAATTGAACAAAACCATAGGAGAAAATGGAGTTCCATTTTGTCATAAAATTATGTGTTGACATTCAGGAGGAGACATAAATCATTTTTTTTTCAAATTTTCCATATTTATCTAATGGTTTCTACTACCTTTATGCTGTCTTAGAAAAAATAGCAGCAAAATATAACTAGGAATTAAAAAAATACTTATATTGCTATTTAATACTGTCTGTAAACTTTTAATTAAAACATCAGAGAGGTGGTCTCATTTAACAGTCAAAAATGTTAACTTACGTGCTTAGGTTAACTATTTACTGTTTACTTTGCTTTGGGAGAAAGGGATATACCCTTCTTGTGTTTTATGTTTGCTTGTAAGTCATTTAGAAAAGTTTTTAGATCTAAGAAAAATTTAGATTCTAATTTTTGTGTTACATCTTCTTTATTAGAATGAGTGTGAGAGCAGATTCTCAATTGATCTCACTTTTGAGAATTTTTCCTTCTTCCTGTTAAGAAAAGCAAGAAAGTTATCTTTATTATGAGCAAGTTTTTTTTTGTCTACCAGTATGTTGGTAACAAGCTACTTTCAATATTGCAGGTCAACTTGTTTGCCATTTGTTTAGGGAAGGGACCTAAAGGCCTGTTTGTGTATGCTAAACTATGCAGCATATTAAGGGAGCTCGATGGGGAGTGGGGGAGTTTTGCTATTGTGTGGTTTGTCTTTTGTCTTCTGACCCTCGTCCCCACAGGAACAGAGTAAGTGTACTTCACTGCGCTAGTTTCAAAGGTGTCAAAAATGAAGTAAAGATGAACTTTTTCTCTTTTACTTTTCCATGTCAGCTATACTATTAATATTATTTTAAAATAATGACTCTGATTTAAAAAAATATTATTCGGATAATTGTTTCTGTTCTGTCCTTTTTTTAAAAAGAGTTTATTTATATACTTGACAGAGAGCGAGCGAGCGAGAGAGAGACTATGAGCAGTGGAAGTAGAAGGAGGAGAAGCAGGCTCCCCGCTGAGCAGGGAGCCCAGTGCAGGACTCGATCCCAGGACCCTGGGATCACGACCTGAGCCAAAGGCAGACGCTTAACCGACTGAGCCACACAGGTGCCCCTGTTCTGTCATTTATTTGTGCAGGCGGCTGGAATATAAAAATGCTGGTTAGTATTCAAGGAAGTGTTACCAAGTTTCTGGGTACCGTCTGCTGGTCTTTCTTTCTAAATTTTATTAAGTCTTTAATTTTAATTCCAGTATGGTTCACATAAGTGTTATATTACTTTCAAGAGTATAATATAATGGTTCAACATTTTAGTATATTGCTCAGTGTTCATCAGGTGGAGTGTACTTTTCATCCCCTTCACCTGTGTTACCCATCCCCCAACCCCGTCTGCTTTCCTTTCTGATCCCCATCTGACACAGGAGGTGGAGGCTGGAGGACAGAGTCTGGGTGTTTGTCTTCCCTTTGGTTTTCTAAACACATCTTAGAGTTAGAAAGGAAGAGTGTTAGTATTAAAAGAAAGAATAGCGGGGTGCCTGGGTGGCTCCCTTGGTTAAGTCTCTGACTCTTGGTTTTGGGTCAGGTCGTGATCTCAGGGCCCTGAGACTGAGCCCCACATCATTCAGGCTCTATGTTCAGTGAGGAGTCTGCTTGGGATTCTCTTTCCCTCTCCCTCTTTTCCTCCCCCCCACTCGCACTCTCTCTCTAAAATAAATAAATAAAATCTCTCTCTCTCTCTCAAAAAAAAAGGGAGAAACAGCAAGGGAATGCGGTTCATTGTACCAAAATACACATAAGTTAGCCAAAAGTTCATGTCACAGCAAATAACAGGCACGAAGTTTCCCATTTTTAAATTTTTTTCTGTAATACTTAACTCTTGTCCATCTTGGGTCTAGTACATAATTTACATTTCTCATTTTCTTCATCTTTAAGAACAAATAATAATGCTTAATCTCAGAAAATATTTAAAAAATGCTTTGTAATTCTTAGTGAAATGTGTCACATCAGTGCAAAACCTTCTCTTAGTCACTATTCATATTGTTCAATCATATTTTATCTTTTTTCAGTAATTATTCAGTTTCTTAACAGATCATAGTGGAGGAACAGAGGGAAATATAATTTGTACTTTACAGTGTTCTAAATAATACACTTTATGTGTTACACGTGTGTGTAGGGAGGTTAAATTTCTTAAAATAAATGCTTCAAACTAAAGTTACAATTCTCAGTGAATTATTATTCGAACAATTAGAAAAGAGATTATCTTATTTTTTTTCCATTTTGCAATAAGAACATTATAAAACTTTGTTTTTTTCATCTAACATTGCAACTAAGTGAAACAATGTTTCCTTCACCGTCATGGTATCATGTCCAAGAAGAGTAATACATATCGGCAAGAAACTTGTAAGCTGTGTTATTAATCAGAATAATGTTTTAAAACCTTATTTCCTCATATTTGCTATGCCCTCAGGTCTAAAAGAAATATTAAAGTAGGGTTTTGTTAGTTTGGAATATGGCCTTGGTATAAGATATTTGAACTTGCTTTAGAAAAAAAATCATTCAGAAATTTATGTGAAGGATTTATTGCACATTTCTCTTTGAGGTGAGTAAAAGCAAGTCTGCTGTTGCTGATACCACTTGAAAGCTTATTGAGGGAAATGGTGTGAACACTTGCTTTATTTCTTAACAGCAAACTGATTTTAAATGTTGGGGTTAGAAACCTACTCAACATTTTTTTTCAACTGCTCTCGCTCTAATTCATAATTACAAGCTTATTCCAATCTCTGCATAATGAAAGCACATTTTAGACCAACAGCTGTTATCTACTTTTCCTGGTAGCCTTGGGGTATGAATATTTTAATATTCATTTTCTATGTGCAGATAAACTAAATACTTCCTACTGGAAGTCTATCAAAGTAATCACGAAAATCTTAGTTGCTGTTCTTTCTTCCATGTAACACATTAAAAAAAACCCAAAACGCTCACTTTATGCTACATTTTCCATAAACCTGAAAGTGATTTTTTATAAAATGTACAAAGAGGAATATGGAGAAATCCAGGAATACAAAGGTTCATGGGAAAGATTGGAGCCATCGTGTTTTAGTGACCTGACCTTCCATTCTCTTCCATCTTATGCAGTCAGTTTAAGCCTTGATATTTTGCTTATGGCAAAATTTTTTAATAACTGGTTTTGTGTTGGAAGGCTGTGATTTTCACTTATTGAAATGGTATTAGGTCCTCATATGCAAATGATATGGCCTCAAGGTAGACCCCCCCCCCCGCAATCTTCCAGCAAAATCTCACAAACACCATTGTAATGCAGTGTACACCATATGGCAACTTTTGGTTTTGGATAGCAGTGAATGAATAGAAAAAGTCAAGTTCTGTAACCCAGTAAAATGTAAAAGGGAAGCAGGAGATACAAGGATAGTGGAAGACCTCTCAAAGAAAATGGAAATAGATGAATTTGGAGCTGAAGTTGGTGGATGTTAATATTGGGGATGGTTAAGATGGGTTCTTCCTATTTTTGTGAAGTCCGTAGGAAGATATTTTCACCTGTCTGTATTTCAGCAGAATATTAATACTTATGTAATACAGTAAGCAATATTTTTTGTTTGGAAAACAATCTATGCCATTAGGTCAAGAACAAATATCTCATTCATGTTAAACCATGATGATTTAAACATATTTGAGGCCTGAGTACGGTAATGGAAAAATAATGCCAGAAAAAAAAAAGTCCACATAAAATGCTCTACGTAGTGTTTTTCTAGTTCAAGAACCAAGATGTGTGAAAGCTTAATTGGCCTTAGTGAGCACATATGTGGTGATGTCCTACGTGGTCTTTCTTTCTGACTTTATGTTCTTGGCTCTTGGGAAAACAGAACACAAACAATCAAGCCCTGGGATTTTCGAGAAACAGATGCTTCCCTCCCTTTTTAAAAAGTGGATACATTTGACAGGTCTTGATGGTGAGAGGAGATAGAAACTTCTAATCCTTTCCAGGGCTTGTGACGGCCAAAATTTTCATGCTTGTCTCATCTTTGTGCATCCTCCACCCGCCTTTGCTTTTCTCTTTTTTTCTTCCTTTTTTTTTTTCTTTTTTCTTTTTTGATTGTGACTTAAGTCCCTTCTAGATATCCGGGACATTCCATTTATCTTTAGCCTATGTGTCATTGTGATTTCTTCCTTTGTCTTCGTGTCTTCACAGACACTTGCCCCTCCCTCCACCATTTTCAGTGGAGTCCCAGCTTTTTCGAAGGTCCTACCATAATATCGCCCTTTCCTGCCACGTTTCCTTTCCTTTCAATGTCCCTTGAGTGTCTCTTTACCGACTCCAGATCATCACTGCTGCCCTGTAGGGTTCCCTGTGTTTGGCTTTTATATCCCTACAGATACTCCTAACATTTACCCAGCAATTGTCCTGTGCTGCGATGATACTAAGCACGCTGCCTGCCTGCCTTCCCTTCTTCCCCACCATACTTTAGATGTCTGCTATTATTATTTCCATGCTGTGTTGGAGGAGAACGAAGTGTACTGTGGTCGAATGACTTGTCCAGAGACAAACAGCTGTTCAGTGGTATGGCTGGGAGGCGAAGTTGGGTCCCGTCCAGAACTCATGCTCTCAGCCATTATGAGTATGCTTGGTTCCTATGCTTCCAACTCACCATCACTCTCAGCAACACTGGCCTTCCTATCATCGGTTCATCAGGTGGGGGTTATGAATTCATTGTGTGACCATTCTGGCATTCCACTTCCAACGTACAGTGCCATACTCTACAACTGCTCATAATAGGCCAGCTTTCCACCCCTAACATTGCAGAGCTGCTGGGCTCCTCGCAAGCACAACATCTTCGCCTGCCATTCTGCCTCTGTTCATCTCCATTGAACCTGCTTCTCCGTGTCTCTCATCCTCCCGACCCGCATCCCCTCCCATTTTACCTCTATCTCTTCACTTCCTTGGACGGTATCACCTTCTCCCACCTACACACTCTTTGCTTTGATGCTTCTTACCCATCAGTCTGGATCAGCCTAGATTCCTGAAGTCTCTTTGTTTTAAACAAGCCTTCAATATCAACCTCCAATCTAAAACAATTCCAGAAATGACTCTATCCATGCCTCTCTTTGGATTACTAGAAAAAAAAAAGGAAATGTTCCCAGGATATCTGGCTTTAAATTCTGTCTTGAAGAAGAAGATGTGGAGTTGACTGGCACACACTGATTCCAGCTACAGTTTGGCACATGTTACTTCTTGGAAGTTCATCTACTTATCCCCTCTGAGTCCTTTATGCTTTCTCCTGAGGCCTTGTTCCAAACCTGCTCTCACTTCCTTGTTTCTCACAAACCAACCTTCATCTCAGTGGAAATCCACTGTAACCTTCTCCCAGCCATCCCTGGCTTTGTGCTAGGCTTGCATCCTGAGTCCTGTCCACGGTGGCACTCGCTCCCCACATAGATGCTCGCTTTTGTCCAGTTTTTATTTTGAGACATTTCCACTCTGGAGCTTATTTGTCTCCTTTACCACAATTTAAGGCTTTCTTATTACAGTGATTCCTCCCTCGTTGCCCTCAAGCACACTTGGGCTTTCCTTTCTTAAAAAGTTCTTCACTTGACAGCCTGCCTCGTCTAGCCATGATTTTCTTTCATTGTGGTTTAACTGCCTGGTGTGTTACAGTCTTAAATAAATGCTCTTAACTCACTGTATCCAACCTCCAACAATCTTTCCTTCTTTGATTCCTGGAAATGTGACTTGCGCACCCAGGATTTTACTGAAGTGCAGTTATCCATACATTTATTTTTGCTAGATCTTTCCTTTGTCCTTATGGTTGCTGACGTCTCTGTAGAATTTGATTCTAGTAAGCTGCAACTTCTCAACTAAAACATGTTCTTTTCTGGGCTTTCATAACATTAGTAAAGTTTGCTCTTCCCAACTTTGGCCATTCTTTTTTGTTTATCCTTTAATATATTTTAAACATGAATTCTGGGAGCTCCTGTTCTATTTTTATAAAATTATCTCAAAAAATAGTTTTCTCATAGTTCAGCTCTAAACTCTGTTATATTCACTTTAAAAGCATGATTTCCTTCCCTGACTCTCCAGTTGCCTGTGACATATTTTCACCTGGTTTTCAAGCTGCCATTTCTTTAAAGTCTAGAATTGAAACCATTCAGAAGTCATACTTTATTCAATTATTTCTTTCCAGGAGGTAGCCACTGTCTGCTACTTGGTCAGCGCTCATATATTTTCATTTAATAGTTTTAGGAATGCACTTAATTGAGCAGCGACTATCGCTTCCTATAGACAGTGGGATAGGTACTTTAGACATTTCATTTTTTTAAAGATTTTATTTATTTATTTGTCAGCGAGAGAGAGAGAAAGAGAGAGAGTGCACAAGCAGGGGGAGTGGCAGGCAGAGGGAGAAGCAGGCTCCCTGTTGAGCAAGGAGCCTGATGCCGTGCTTGATTCCAGGACCCTGGGGTCATGAGCTGAGCCGAAGGCAGGTGCTTAACCGACTGAGCCACCCAGGTGTCCCTAGATATTTTATTTAATATTTTATTTTATTAATAAAATATTTTATTTAATATTCTCAAAAGTCCTTCAAGGACAGGCTCTGGACAAAACCAAAATTTACCCACAGTGCTTTTCTCTCTAGTCACATTCCAGCCAGGGCTGGCCCAGTGAGGCAATTCTGGATAATAAAGTGAAATTTTACTGGGTGGGTCTTCCAGAGAAGTTTTGGCTTTTCCTTAACTCGCATGCCTCTTCCCCCTTTGCCCTTCCCCATGTATTACCTAGAGAGGCTGAAGCCGTCTGGTGAAGGAGAAGAACAGAAACACCTGGGTCGCTAGTTTCTCTTCCCCCAGATATTACTTTTTAGGTCAGTGGTGTCAACTTTCTCCAGGCAGCTGTAGTCAGTTCTTGCATTTGTCTTGTTTCACCCCCAGCTTTTCCTATCTGGGTTTCTGCTTTTATTTCTTGACTAATCTGACTTCAGTCTCTCCCTACACCAATTTATTACTACCTCCAGGCTAACCTTACTTTCAGAGTTCTGCAGTCACGTTAGGAATACAGGTGGAGGTGTTAGCTAATGCTACAGAGGTAATCATATTGCAATATACAAATGTCTCCAATCAATACATTGTACACCTTAAACTTACACAATGGTGTAGGTCAATTATATCTCAATAAAAAATTACATGTAATAAAACGTTATGTAGATGCCACCAGCAAAAAAAATACTTATTTAAATTTATAGAGAGTTGTTACATAAATTTATATAGAAGTTATATAGTGTTCATTAATTTATTAATTGTGCCATTTAATCTGCATAAATCTATGCAAAGGATACTTTATTATCATCTTTACTGAGAAACTGAGACTTACAAATGGTCAAACCCATAACTACCACCTACCAGTAAGTGGCTGAATTAGAATTCAAGTCGCATGACTCAGAATTTGGTGCTTTAAAACCACATTTCTCTTGTCACACTGCTTTGCAATTTATTTTTGTGCTCAACAGTCTGCTGGAGTTACTAACATTGTGACATGTTGAGTGCATTTTAAATAAATTTTCCAAGAATCTTTCTCCATCCTCCACACGTAACGATTTTCCTTAACTCCCCAACATAACTCCCCCACTTTAGTCAGACTAGTTTAAATATAGTTTCTCAAGCCTGTTGATGCTGCTTTTCTGTTTGATATTAGTATTTGAAGCTTGGCTCAAATTCCACTTCATCCAAATAACTTCTTTATTTTTCAACCTAACTAATTTGGGTTATTCTTTTTTTTTATAATTATGTAAAACTTCTCAGCAATTGACCTTACCCTCTCTTGTATTAATAATTTTATGTATTACAGACTTAAGTGATTCATTTAGATCACGTGCTTGAGGATAGGGACTGTAAGTACTTCACTGTCCCCTGACATTGTTCAAAATCCAATGCTCAGCCCTGGCAGAAACATGTTAGGAATCATTGAACACAATATTTCTTGATTCTTTCTCCCTTCCCTCCATACTTGTTCTCTCTCTTCCTTCCTTCCTTCCTTTCCTTCCTTCCTTTCTTCCTTTCCTTCCTTCCTACCTTCCTTCCTTCCATCCTTCCTTCCTTCGCTTCCTTCCTTCCCTCTTCCTCCCTCCCTCATTCTCTCTTTTTCTTCTTCTTTTTCTTTTTCTTCCATTGTTCAAATTGCTGGATGATGAATGAATTATGAATATCCCACCTATTCTTACAGTTCCCACATGTGAAATCATCACCACCGTCAGCTGGCTTCAGCCTTTTGTGACCTCTTTTGTTCCTGTGCTCCATTGATTCAAATCCATTGCCCTCAATTTTACTGAAGTCTTTTATAATAAATGAATACAAACAACAGGAAAGAAACATATAAAACCAGCTCCTCCCAATACTGTTATGTGTGGAGGTCCATAGCTCCGAACTCTGACTGTTGCCATTAGATATTTGAAACTGAAGAGAATTGAAAGCAGAGAAGCAGGACCAATTACAGAATGCTGTCATAAAAAGGCTTATTCAGCTTAGATGTGGGCTTCGGGGGGGGGAATGAGATAGGCTGGTGATGGGTAGTAAGGAGGGCACGTATTGCATGGTGCACTGGGTGTTATACGCAAGTAAGTAATCATGGAACTTTACATCAAAAACTAGGGATGTACTATATGGTGACTAACATAATATAATAAAAAATATTATTATTAAAAAATATGTGCTCCATTTTATACTTACAGTGAGTAAATTTTGAAGATGGTTTTGAGTTCCAGAAAATTAAGTGGGAACATCACATGTTGGTTCACTTTACTGCATCGGCACATGCATGGTGTACAGAAAACTGGGCTGTCCCAAGACAGTCGTGTGTTGAGTTCTAGCTCTGTCTCTGGTGGCTCATATGAATCGAGATGACTTTTTATTTTATTTTATTTTATTTACTATCTTTTTAGAGAGTGAACAAGCAGAAGTGGAAGGGCAGAGTGAGACAGAGAGAGAGAGAATCTCAAACAGGCTCCTCGCTCAGTGCAGAGCCCAACATGGGGCTCCATCTCAAGACCATTGAGATCATGACCTGAGCCAAAATCAGGAGCGGGTCACTTAACCAACTGAGCCACCCAGGCACCTCGACTGTCTTTTATTTTTAACAGATTTAACAAACATTTATCAGCACTAACTCTATATAAGGTGAGGTATAGGACAAGGTAGAGTGAGATGTGAGGCTCAAGCAAAACATTTCTATAAAGGCAGACAGTACCAGTGTTAAAAATAGAGGCCATGCAGGCAATCATCCTCTTAAGACTGAGAGAGAAAAGTTAATGCCACACAATGGACTGATTTAAATATTTTCTAATTTGACCACCCATGCATAGTTAGATCTCATGTTGGAAGCAATATAGCTCCCCCTTCAACTCTGGTGGCTTGATTGTCATGTGAAGTCTAGTTTGTTGCCTGTTTCCATAGCATCATGATGGTTCCCATTTTTCTCTCTTCTTGGTGAAAAAGTGTTTATTTGCCTCATGCTTTCAGGTAGGTATTTTTGTTAAGATTTTGTGATCTCCAAGTACAGAGACAGACATCTTTGTTTTCTGCCTTTTTCTCTTGGATGCACATGTTAATTAAACTCACAAACACTTGGACCTTAGAACTTTAAGAGTTTCATAAAACCCTGAACATATATGAGAAATTTCCAAACCTATGTATATGTGTGTGTTATTCTGGAAAGAGTATCCAGTATTTTCCACCCCTTTATCTGAAGGGTTTTGTGGTTCTATAAACATTTTAAGAATTACTACATCTAGTGGCAATTTTTCATGTTTCCCCAGCAGCAGCTGGGGTATTTCTCAGTTTTACTGGACATTAACTATTGCTTCAGCAAGTATGTTAACACGTGGTCACACATAGGCATACTTATGGGAATTCATTGCCACAGTATTTATTATGACTGTGTTATTTCATATGTTATCACTTGAATTGTTCATATCCGTGGTGGGTGTGATTAACATACTTGCCCTCTTAATCACATATGAAGGAAGTGTGGGAATACCTTCTCCCTTCTCTAATCCAGGGCAGTCTGAAGTTCAGTCTGTCCTTCACACGTTAGGTGAAGTCTCAAGGTAAGGAGGCAATCTCAGTGACTCTACTTGTGAGCGGTCTTGATGCCTGGAAGCAATCTAGTGAGCTCAGTTTCCAAACTCTGGATTGGCCTTGAAGTTTTTGATTGAAGGTAAAGAATCTACTAATATGCCCCCAATAGGACTTTGTCTTTTGGAGCTCTGACCTTAGGACAAGGAGTTTGCCACTGCATTGCTTCTGGAAATGTTGATTTCAAGATGCCTGTTGGGCATCCAGTGTAGATTTGATTAGGCAGCTGAAAACGTGAGATAAGAGCTTAGAAAGTGTGCCCTGGTGGTCTAAAATCCAGGGTCCTCATCATATAAAACCATTGGACTAAGTAACATCAACTAGGTACTAAGTATTAATAAATAGAAGTCTGAAGACTTCTTCTGAATGACCATAGGGACCTTCTGAAAGACTGTATCTGAAGGAGCCTGTAGATGTTCAACATCCAGGGGCAAGGAAATGATGAGGGTAGGGCAAAAGGACCTGAGCAGGTTCTTGCTGACCAGACCAGATAGCTTGCTTTATTCTCTCTCTCATTGTCCTGTATTTAGCTTTGATGACATAATGCAGCCCTGACCCTGCTTTGTGAGGAAGTCTAATGTGTCTCGATATATCTCTATGAACCTGATCATCTGGTACTAACTTCCTCTTCTTCTCCAGGATGGCCAACAGCAGAATCATCTCATTGACCTACCCATCCTGGGGATTCTCTACTCTATCTTGTGCTCTCTCTAAGACAGTGGGTCAATCTGCTACAGAATGGAGGCCTCAGGCTTTGTGTTCATGCACAGTTTCTAATGCTGGACCCTATAGGTCCAATCACCCTGGTGTCTGTCTACTTCCAAAGCTTTCCACCCTTAAGATATTACAGTGGCGTACTTTAACTGAAAGATCAATTTATTTTTCATTCATCTCTGCAATGACTTCATTCTAGACTCTACAAAAAATTTTAAACCACAATGGCCACCAAATCTCCCGTGGATCTAGTGTTTGCTGGTGGAACAGTACATGGACCTTCAATTAGTCCAAGCTTCTCTTCCCCTCCAGAAAGAACATTAATTTCTGAAGATACTGGTTTTCTATAGAATGTACGTTAAAACTGATTATTTCTAATTTACAATGTTTTTAGAGAGTTTGTTAAACTTTCTTAATTTAGTGAATTCTTATTGCATTGTAGATATTTGGTTTTCTGACTTAGCTAGTCCTGCGACATAGTTTCTCCAGTCTCCCTCTACTTTTCCAAAAATTATCACAACCCTTGGTATGTTGATTCACTTTCTTGTATATGGCAAATCTAATAGAGAGGTGACCATAGAATCTCATGTGTTATTAAGAATTTCTCCTTAAATCCAAAATCTTAAGCTATAGCCCCAAAATATAACCCATGCAAAGTTGAGCTGCTTCTATAATCACTTACACATTATCATATTCAAAAGAAGCACCAGTTTGGAAATTTAAATCTAGATCATGGAACATATTTTAAATCATAATTATATTACATAGTGCAGAGTAGATCAGCTAAAAAATCCTGCAACCGATTTTCCCAAAGGTAGCAAGTGAAGTATTTTCTTGATAATTGTGCAACAAGAAGAATAACTAAACTTCCCAGAAGAACACAAAAGTGAAATAAACAAGTATAAAAACCAATGAAATATAATAGATAATGTTGATGTGGCTGCTGTAGTCATTCATAACTTTCCATTAAAAATGTTGTTTCCAAAATGCAGTCTCATTGTTCTCATTGATTAGTGTTATAGTAAGCAAATATTATACATGTCCACTTGAAAAAATACATGTTATGTTAAACACTTTTTATCATTTTCTATTGGGTGAAGAATTCCATTTGAAATTCACATCTTAAAAATTTTGTTTCTATTTCTATATTATTGCCATAAAATATCTAAAGTATTTTTACTATAAAAAAATGTGCAGTGATAACTTATTTGGGCCAATTAGCACTCAAGTTTATAAGAAATTAACATGTGGAGAGGAACTAGATTTGTATTGGTTTCTTTCCAAAAGTGTCTGGAATGATTTCTTTGTGTTGGATCTTAGCAACTATGGGAAGTCCTTGTATCCAGTCCCTTAGCTGTTCCTTTTCCAGTTCCTGCTTAGTGTAGCCCATGTTCTTTTTTTCTTCTCATCCAACAAACACCATCTCCTCCCCGCCGAATGACTGACATCCACTAAGTTAGGGCAAAGATTTGAGGATTTGTTATCAGATTGTGAACTCGGTGGATAGTGAGGAAGCAGAGCAGTAGTGAGGACACTGCAAGAGCCATAGCTTTATGGAAAGTTGTAGGCCATGAGAAACTGAATAGGAATTGGACAGACAAAATTAATTGGACTGAGCACAGAAAGTCTGAAGTAAATGCCAATTTTATCTTTGATGAGGGAATGAGTGTGCTACTGTGGTCCACAAATTCTTGACATGACTCCAGTTGAGAGGTGTGGTTTATATCACCAGGAGTCTGGACCCTGATGGCTTGATCAATCGCGTGAATAGGCCATGCCAGTTTCTAGGCCCAGGCCTTAAGAAACTGGCAGCTTTCACTTCCTGTCTCTTGGCACTGTGACCTAAAATCCAGCCACCTTTTGGGATGCTGCCTAAGAAGGCAATGGAATGGCCACATGTAGGTGTTCTGATCAACAGCCCCAGCTGAGGGGCCAGCTGACAGCCAGCATCAGCCACCAGCCCCATGTATGAATGGACTTCCATATGACTCCGGTCTCCATCTGGTCAGTTACCTGCAGTTTTGAGGCTCCTCAGCTGAGTGCCCAGATGTCACAGAGGAAAGGCAAGGCACCCCCATGGTGCCCTTTCCTTAATTCTGACTCGCAGAATTCAAGAGCACAATACAGTGGTGGTGGTTTTATAGCACGAAGTGTGCAGTGATTTAGCTATTTGTTCTTTGTGTAGAAATAGTATTTGAACCAACCATTATCAGGCACAAGTATGCCACAGTTGATCAAAACTTATCTTCCCTTAATGAATATAAATCATATGAGAATCCCAAGTATGCAGCTATATATCAGAAACGGATGATTTGAGGGGCACTTGGGTGGCTCAGGCAGTTAGGTGTGGACTCTTGATTTCAGCTCATGTCATGATCTCCGGGTCTTGGGATCCAGCCCTGCATGGGGCTCCTCACCCCGAGGGGAGTCTGCTTGTCTCCCTCGCCCTCCACCCCTCCCCCTGCTCGCGTGTGCATGCTCTTTCTCCCTGTCTCTCAAATAAAGAAATAATCTTTAAAAACAAAAATGAATGATTTGAGCCCTCAGATGTATCCTCTTGTAAATGTTTGACTCTGAACAGATGCAATTCCCTTTGAATAAGAAAAACTTTCCTAAAAATTGTTAAATTGCAAATAGATTTTCAAGCAATAGATTTTCTTTGATGGTGACTTTTCAGTTCCCTTGCTTGTACCATGTGTTTTGCTCTTCCAAATATTTTTGATAAGGGGATCTTTTAAAATCAGTAGATTGCAGCTTGTGGCTGAGGTATCTAGATAGTTTAGGTGGCCAGCTTTGAACTCCTTCATTATCGTGAAGTTGAAAGAAATGGCTTTACTTCTACCAGTAGGGTCTTCTGCCAAATTTAACGTGTACATTTCTAAATCACTTACATATTTTAAAGGATTAAAATTAAAGATGAGATTAAAAACGTTCCTCTTGGCTTCAAAGGGAGAACCAAAATCTCCACAGAGCCTAACTGACAAGCTCCTTTGCCTTTTGAAAAAGGGGGAGGGAAGAAAAGATTCCCTTGACATATTTCTTTCCTTCTTAACCTCTTGCTGTCCAGCCAGCATTGTTCTGGAGTAAACATTCGAATGTTGAGATAAATTGTGATGTTTACCTTAGCTTCACTCAAATCTAAAGTAACATTGAAGAAATTGTTACTGAGGTGGGCCTGGGTGACTCAGCTGGTGAAGTGTCTTGGGCTTAGGTCATGATCCCAGGGTCCTGGGTTGGAGCTCAGTGTAGGGCTCCCTGCTCAGGGGGGAGCCTGCTTCTCCCTTTCCCTCTGCCCCTCCTCCTGCTTGTGCTTGGTCTCTCAAGAAAATAAATAAGATCTTTAAAATAAAAAAAAGAAGAAAAAGGGAAACTGATACCGAATATTTGTCCATTTCTGACCTTGGCTCTGACTCCCCTCCTTAGGAGGGTGGTTGATTTGACATGTTGTGGCAGAATTAATTTTGTTGCCATAACAGCAACTTTCCCCTAATAAATTTTTCTCTCTAGAGATTTCAACACTTCAAAAGAAGATACAGCATACCTTTTGCAAACCAGAGGATGATAAGATTTCATATAGGCAATGGAGCTGGTGATTACTTCTGAACCCCAACGTGTAATTATGGAGGAGAGATGGGGGGACTTTCAACACGCTTCTCGTGGCAGAACTGAAGGTGGTGGGGAGAAATGTCAAGTCGGGGTTGAGGTTCAAAGTTAGGAGCTGGTTTCCAGCTCTGCAGCTGCTATAATTACACAATTCTGTACCTTGGAACCATTTATCTCCTGCCAACTGTGGTAATTAATTTTGTCTTTAGTCAGTAGAAGGGGGATTGATCTTCTCTTTATGAAAAAGTTTCTCACGCAAATGTTTTCCAGTGTTGAAATGTCAAATGGCTTTTCTTCTGTTTTACAGGTATTTACTGGAATCTGAGCTCACGATTCTCTGAATCCATGACTAATGCAAGTCAGAACCAAGTTTATTGATGACGTCCATTTTCCTCCTTAGGGATCAAAGTTCTCCAATGTATATACTGATTAGAGCTCTTAAAGGATCTCTAAGCCTATTTGCATGTAATGCAAGAGTCGCTACCTATGCAGGTAAGTACCTGTTAGTTGCGCAAACAAGAAACATAATCTTTTGCAGGCTTACATTTTCTTTTTAAAACCTTCTTATAAATTTGTAGTTCCTATGCTTAACAGAATTATTTAACCCAAATACATCCCGGTGGCCTTGTAAATTTAGCATTTAAAAGGGGCTTGTCACTGGGCAACTTTAGGTCATTTCCAGAAAACTTGGGTCATACCTTGGAATGTTCTACCTCTTGGTTTAGTATGAGAGCATTTTGATGTAAATTTCCCACAGAGTGTGGAGATATGATTGTTAAAAAAAAGAGAGTGGGAGAAGAATTTTAAAGGACATGGGGAAACGTCTGTGAGCTGAATTATCATCTGTACTTTGGTTTGTACAGAAAACCCCTGTGAATTAAAGACAGTATATCATTTTCATTTGATTTTTTTCCTTGAATGGTCAAAGTTTTTGAACTGCAGCTATAAAGGATCACAACGGTTGAGCGAGACTGGAATTCACCTGTGAATTTATCCTAAAAAATCAGATGAATCAGACAATATGGGTGATAGGCACAATGAGACTGGGTTTGAGGATTAAAGGGAAATTTAAGAGTGGCTAGGCATGAGAAAGCATGATGAGAAGATAAAATTGGGGGAAAATTTAATTTTTCATCTTTTCCCTAAAAGCTTCAGTTAATTTCATGTACCCTTCTATCCAGCTCAGTATTGAAATTTCAGACCTGGAAGGGGGTTAAAGGTGACCATTTCAGTGCTTGTGCTCCCCCAACATTAATGTGAATATGAATCTTCCAGGGATCTTGTTCAAATGCAGATTCTTAAATTTAGGAGGTCTGGGTAGGGGTTTGGGATTCTGTTATTTTAAAAATGCTTCCTGGAACCACAGTTTTAGTACCAAGGGTCTTGTTCCCTCTCCACTTCTCCATCTGTTTACAGATGAGCATGACAAGGCCAGAGATACTGAGTTTCTCAAGGCCACACAGGTACTTAGTGGCAAGGGTGTGAGGAGAGTCAGGTCTTCTGGTCCCCCAGTTCAGTATTTTTTTTTACACAGAACCAGAATTTTTCAGTCTGGTTCTACTGATGAAAGGCTACAAAAATCTCTACAATCTTTGCAGAATTTCCTTAAGCACTCAAATGCTCAATTCATATTACACAACTGCCTGCTAAATCAGATAGCATCTTATAATAGACTCTAGCAAGGGAAGCCTACCATTTAATTTTAGCAGAGAGAATGTCGGTCAAGAACAGGCCCAGAAGTTTACATAATTTGAGTTGTCTTTAAGAAAAGTATCCAAAGTTACAAATGCAAATTCATGTGAAAGTTGATATTTATTTAGAATGGGAGCAGAAATCCCAACAAGTAATGGGAGCACTGGAAATTTATGCCTCTGTCTTCTGAGATCCCATTAGGAAATTTATCAGAAATATTTATAAAGAGTGCTTCCCACTTGCAGCCTAGAATTTACTCCTAGTACTTTCAAGATCCTGTGCCAGCAAGTGGTCCTGAAGCTTAATATTTATTAACTTCATTGTAAAGCTGCATCTCATCTGAGGTACAGTTTCAGAATCTATAAATCTGTAAAGTGGGCTATTGGGGGCTTGGGTGATGGTCTAAGGGTCCCTAAGACCCATTCCAAACCCATTTCATGGAGGGGGTAATCAGCGTGCTCGTCCTCAACAAGATTAGACCTCCTGAGATTGTTATCTAAACATAGTCTACGGTTGGTATCATGAAGGGTTTTACATCAATGCTCACTCAGCTTCACTGAGTATTTGGAAGGCAGAAAGAGAAGCCAATGGGAAACCTAGGAAGGCAAGAGACAGCCAACCAACTCTAGCAAATATGCCAGCTTTAGAACTCTCTCATCTGAGCTCTGCTTTTCTACTGTATTCTTTTATCATTACTTAGATCATCCCAATTATGACCCAGTTTTTGCTCCTTTGCTAACATTCAACACTTTAGGTCAGAAGGTATTTGTAAAAGTCACCGAAACTCTAGAGTTAAACCATAAAACATATAACCAAAATATTGCCAAAATGTATGACCAAAGCAATAGGCGTGAGTTACAGTGCTTCGGAACGGTCTCAGAAATTCCTATTCTGAATTTAAAACATTTTAAGTTTATTTTTAATACACAAAACTCTGTTTCAAAAGACATTTGCTATTTTTTATTTTCATATGGTAGATATTCCCTGTTGTACCACAGTTTAGCATAGTTTCAGCACAAAAATATGATTAAGCTAAAATTAGCAAAGAGCATAATGGATGTTAAAAACCATCTGAGAGCAAAAGTTAAGAGCATTGCACATTTCTTTGCTATTGATATTACATGATGAATCATAGTAACGCATTTCAAGTACTTAATCTTGTCTGTTTGTATTTATTTAACTGGGATATGTAGTTTTACTATTTCAGTGTTTATGCCAGTTATGGTGGATGCTATTGCAAATATATATAAAATCGATTTACAGATGAGAATGATTTATTTAAACTAGACAAACACCCACATTAATTTATGCTATGGAAATCAGCTTTGATTTTCTTTTTGTAGCCAACTTGGAAAAAAAAATCTGGTGAATCATTTAGTCTCAGAGTTTGCTTTATGAGCGATTTTCTCTGGGAAAAGAAGGGGGGACCTTCTGCTAAATTGGGGATCTGGGCAACCAAGCATCTCTAGGAGGAACAAAGGAAAAGAACAGAGGGGCTAATTGTTTAATTAGTAAATGTCTGCTTGGTTAATGACATATTAATGAGTTTTTAAGACCGTCATATCATTTACCATAAAAGACCCATGTGCCTATCCCTGGATGTACTGTATAATTAAGTAATGTGGCCCAGAGGAGTTAATCATTTAAAACCCTGTCATCTTTCTCAAGTTTGCAGATAGAAAAGCCAGCACAGAAGGCACCTGCCAGGTAGAGTCAGGGTGGCACATAATTTTGAACTAAATTGTCTCTCTGCAACGGTTACACAGTCAGATGTCTGCCCAGAAGCAGAATTTTTTTTCTTTTGACAACTGAGAGAGCTGCTAAGACGCTGCTGTTTGCTCCTTGGTATTCAGCTGTTGGCAGTGAGAGTGTGAGCTTGCAGAATGGGGGCCATTCGAGCTGTTTTTGAGTACTCAAAAGAGTAGAGAGGCTCAGAGGACTTTATGATTCTAGAATTGTGCTATCCGATGTGGTGGCCGCTTGCCACGTGTAGCCATTTAAATTTCAGTGAACTAAAATGAAATAAAATCAGAAGTTCATTTCGTAATCCCATTAACCATATGTCCAGCGCTCGATAGCCACATGTGGTTAGTGGCTACTTTATCTGCGGCATAGATCTAGAACATTCCCACCATCACAAGGAGCTCTCTTGGACCACATGGGTGCTGAATGCAAATGGTGGGAACTAGTAGGACAGCAGGAAACAGCATTCGTCTGCTTACTTCTGCATCCAACTCTCAGAGCTGAAGAGAGTATGCATTCTGCAGACCCTGGAAGGTCGGCCCCGTCAGACATGACTAGTTCACATCCTCTTTTCGTGGGGGCAGGATTCACATCAGAACACTTGTAGCCATTTGTTTAGACTAGAGAGTGAAAACTGACCTCACCACAGAGCACACACTTTGGGGGCTATAAATGATGCCCTTATTGGTAAATTATAGAGCTTAGTACCGCGGGGCGCCTGGGTGGCACAGTGGTTAAGCATCTGCCTTCGGCTCAGGGCGTGATCCCGGCGTTATGGGATCAAGCCCCACATCGGGCTCTTCTGCTATGAACCTGCTTCTTCCTCTCCCACTCCCCCTGCTTGTGCTCCCTCTCTCGCTGGCTGTTTCTATCTCTGTCGAATAAATAAATAAAATCTTTAAAAAAAAAAAAAGAACTTAGTATCGCAATGAATGCTACAGAATTTTCAAGCCCAGCTCCTTGTTCTAACCTGCTTGGCTCAGATCATCACCAGCATGATTGAGTATAAGTTGGAGGCCGCAGTTCCACTGCTCCTGCATAGGCCGCTGTGGTTTTCCCTTGAGTTAAATTCTGCGTCTAGAAACATTTGGATGTCTTAAATTTCCTTGACCTTCCTCATAAGTAAGAGTTGTCCATATGGGTTATTTAAAACAATTTATACACCATTCCCTTTTCCTAGGATTCTGCCCTCCCATCTGATTTTCATTAATACTTCCTCGTGCCAGCCTTCTTTTCTCTCCCCTCAGCCCCTATTCTTCTAAATATATTGGCTATTTGGGGGTCATTATAAACTTAGTATCCTGCAAACCATGTTTATGTATGTAAGCAAGTGCCACCCTATATGACTCCAGTGCATTGTCAGACAGGAAATGCTGAAGCCCCTCTCCTTGGTCTGCTGGTAAATGCACGAAGAGCCTACCCCCTTCGAAATTCCTGTTATAGCCCATGTCCCCTGCATTACAAGTCTTTTGCTAGTGCTGTGTAATATTGGTGCTACTGCCGATGACAGTCACAACACAGCCAACACATAGGTTTCAAATAATTTAGGCTTGGAGTGCCACACAGCTCCCCAGATTCTCACAAATCACTGAAGCTTTCAAACTCCTAGGGGCCCAACACTTTCTTTGGGTCATTGGCAGTGGAAGGACATCAATCAATTCACTTTCAAAAATATAGTCTGGGAAGTCAAAGGACACAGCTTGAACATATAGCTCTATGGCCAAGGGCACATCTATCCTTGTGGCTTAGAGAGATCCTGCAGGAAGTATTGCTTGAACATCAAATACGTGACCGTAAAATCCACATTTTATTTCTTCTTCTTTTACATCGGGTGGGGTAGATTAGATCATTGCTCACATATGTTCATTGTCTCCTCACTTCATCCATGGGAAGAGTGTAGTTTCTCTCCCTTGGGCCCTGTGACTTGTTTTGTCTCATGGTGGATGGAGTGTTCCTTCCCACCCTCGATTTGGGGCTTGGCCGTGTGTTTTACTTTGATCAGATGGATGTTATCAGCTGTAATTCGAGCAGAAGCATAAACTGTGCTTGCTAAATTGGGCTTGCAATCTTGTGCCCTACCTTTCATCGCAAGAGGAATATGCATATGTTTTGAGGAGCTCTTCCAAGAGCTGGACCCAACCTGAAGTATAGACCCAAACTTAGCTGATGCCAGCCTGCATCAACTAACCCCAGCTGGCCTGCCGATGTATGAGCGAGAAATACGTGCTTATTTTTGTATGCCACTGGGATTTGGGATCAGTCCACAGCTGAGACATCAGCCGGACCCTTCCTTTTAATTATCAGTAAGACAATGTTAGCTGTGTGTGAAACAGTCATAGGGCAACTAGGGCTGTCTTGGCATAATGGCTTTGGTCTTTCTGGCTTTATGCTTTCTGGTTATGAGACACCTGGAGCTAGAGCAGGGGATGCGCTTGCCTTCTCAGTCCCATCTTTCTATATTGACTGAGGTAGAGAAGTACGAGTAGATAGTTTTGAGTCAGGTACGAAATGCAGAATTAGGTTATGTTCCTGATTCTTGTAGAGCCCATAGGTACTGATATGGTTGTGGTGGTACCTGGAGAAGTGTATATATGTATTATTTTCCCTCTTTTCAGGACCATGGTGCAATAGAAAGTCCCTACTCTTCTTGAAGTTATCTTTGACCCATTGCTTGGTTTGCACAATAAGCTGTAAAGAGATGTAACGTATATTATGCATCACTTCTGGGCTGAAGCCTTGAGTACTAGTGTTCACTTTACCTTCATGTTCCTCTTGCTATTGTGACTGGCACATGGTGGAGGATGGTGCCATGGAAGCCAAGTTCAGAGCTGATGGATATATAGCATGAAATAGATCATACATTCGTAGCTGTGTCCACTGAACATTTTCTTTTCTTTTTTTTTCCTAAAGCACTATAACCTAACCTATCCTGACTCTTGCAATTCCTTATATTCAAGATGATTGAAATGTAGGAAAGGAGATTAGACAGATTACTATCCAAAGCAATGTGAGATAACACCCTATATATGGTTCAAAATAAATTTTATCTGAATGCTGAAAAAGGGAATTGTTTCTGACCAACGTGATCAGGAAAGACATGATCAAAGATGAGTAACTGAGCAGTCATTTGCATATGACAAGATCTGGATAGACAAATGGTGGTGGGAGGCATTGGACGGAAATGAAATGGGAATAGAGCAGAAGAGCCCAAGGGACATTTCAAACATGGAGAGCAGACAGATAGGCCTCCAGTCAGGGCCTTTCAAGCAGGGTCACTGCACATAGCTGGCTTTCAGTGAAGCATCTTACCATGGCCTTGACTGTGGAGGCCAACTACTAGAAAAGACCGGATAAGTAGGCCAAGGCAGAAGATGAAGAGCCTTGAAAATCAGGCACAGAAATTTGACCTGTGTTTTGTGGGCAATGAGAATCATCAATGTTTTCTGCATAGAGAGGATGTCAGAGCAAAGCAATATTTTAAGCTGGAGTATGTTTTACATGATGGACAAGGGGAAAAAAGAAAGGGATTTCTAGAACTTTCTATTCTACTTGCTTTGGCTAGAAGGCCTACTGCAATGATTGGAGAGTAAGATGGTGAGAGCTTGAAATAAGACTCAGAAAATGGGAATATAAAAATTAACATGCACTTCTAGAGGGAAATGAGTATCATGTGGCTGTTAGTGTACAGGCTTACCCATTTACAGGCTGTATAAACTTAGACAAATAACTACTTAACCACCCTGAGCCTCAGAGTCATTATATGCAAAATGGTGATAATACTAGTACACATTTCACAGACTTCTTGAGGGAAGTAAATGAGAAAATGTACTCATTCCACCGTTTAGCTCATGTAGTGAGTCCCCAGTAATTAGAAACTACTATTACTTAAAATAATGACTATTTTGGTTTCTTTCAAGGAGTATTACAGTATTTTTTTTCTATTAAGCATTAAATTTGCTGTTTCTATGTGATTCTTCTTTAGAATAGAAAGAAAAACTTCCTCAAAATGTTAAGCTATCAAAATAAAATGAAAAAAAATGCGCTTTTTCTGTTATTTCAGTATTACTCTTCCGTTAGACCAGAAATACCAAGTAAGCATGACCATCAAGGCATTTTTTTTGTGTAGTTGGTAATTCCTTTGAAGGCCTTGAGGGAGGTTGGTAGGGAAGAATACTGAATAGGAAAACAAACAAGATTAGGTCAGCACCCAATCTCCCTTTGGGGGGATTTGCAGAACTGTTTTTGTTTGAATAAGCAAAGCTTTTGAAAAAGTTTGGTTTATTTCGCACTGAATCCAAAGTTGTCTCTCTATCCTTCAGCTAATATTTTAAAAGGTAAAGCAAATATTCAAAAAGGTAAAGTGGTACTTTAAGTAAAAAGTGGAAAAATTAGTTTTCAAAAGTTAGAGAAAGTCAGTAAAAATCATAAAGCTTTCTTCGACTGTATAAACTAAACATTGGTGGGTTATGACAGTGTCTATGTGCCTCTTCTTTGCCAGGGTCTGTTGTGTTGACACATATATTCCCTTCATCAAAATTAGTAAGGAAGTTATTATTCCATTTTACAAATAAAGAAAGAATGATTTAATATATTTATTTATTTGCTTATTTATTTATTTATATTTTTGAGAGAGAGAGAGAGAGAGTGCAAGACTGTGTGAGCAGGGGAGGGGCAGAGGAGAAGGAGAGAGAGAACCCCAAGCAGTCTCCATGCTCAGAGCAGAGGCCCTCACGGAGCTCAATCTCACCACCCTGAAATTATGATCTGAGCCAAAATCAAAGTCGGATGCCCAAATGATTGAGCCACCCAGGTGCCCCATGATTTGATAAATTTAAAAGTCTGAAATAAAAATATGATTTCGTTCATTAAACACGGATTTATGATTACTTATTTTATAGCAGACACTGTTCAAAACATTGCAATATAACCATGACCAAGACATAGATACTAATTTCCAACAACTTGAAGCTTAGTGGGGAAAAAGTAAGTAAAAAAGGAAATAGTATGTGGAGGGCTTTGTTAGCCACACTCCCAAGGGAGGCCTCAAAGCCTCAAGGTTAAATCTTGCTGGGGATTAAGGGTTAGCTTCTGCTAGGGTGAGAGGACAGGACACCAGGGGAAAGGTCTCCCATTACTTGCCACCTTACGGTTTCTGACATTTTCTTGCTGGCTTTATAAGAATCTGAAATCCTTAACCCTCTACCACAACCATCTTGATCTGAGGCATTATTATTCCTACTGGGATTATTGTCATCATCTCTTGCTTGGTGTCCCTGTTTCTGGCTCTGTACCCTAAATCTATTCTAATACTACCAGAGAATCCTGTTAAAATATAGGTCAGATCAAGCCACTCTGCTTAAAACTTCCTATGGTTTCCACTCATTCAGAAAAATTAAGAGTCCAGTCTATTTATCTTATATGGCTTTACTGAATCTACTACCTTCTTCCATCATTAACTCTCTGATCTCACCTTCCATGGCTCTTCCCCCTCCTCATTCTGGTATACAGGCTTCCTTGCTGTTCCTTGAACACATACATATTCCTAGAGCATGCTCCCACCCCAGGACCGTTGCACATGCTTGTCTTTTCTGCTTATAATGTTCTTCTCTCTGACCTCCTTAAGGTCTTTACTTAAATGTCACCTTCTTGGTGGGGTATACCAAATCCCATTTATGTAAGTTTGTAACGCATCCCTCTCCCCATCCCAGTTTTCCCTACGTCCCTTTCATCTAATTCACCACTTATCACACCTACATTTTATTTAATTCACCTTGTTTATTTTCTATCTCCCTCCCTTAACATGTAAGTTCCACAAGGAAAGGTGTGTTTGTCTGTTTGCTCACTACTGTATCTGCACTGCTGACAATACTGCCAGGCACAGAATGGTTTCCCACTAACTAATTCTCGACTAAATAAATGAGTACATCTAGATACAACTGGAACAGTTACAAATTGCCTTCTGAGATGAGCTTTCATTTTTTTCTGAGTACAAGGAGGAAGCATTGGTATCTTCTGAGCGTCACTAGTATGATAGGGTTAGCCTAAAAGGTGACCACAAATTCAAAGTGATAGTAAATGTTTAATCTAAGGGGTATGCAGGCAAAATTCAGGAAGTTCAGGTCTATAATTGTTACTCTGAAAGCCAGAAATAGGAGTCAAATACTGCTATCATAATTCAGATGGGTAAGGGGTTTTAATAAATATAAAATGCCGGGCTCATACTAAGTTCTTTACTCCTGGTAGTTTCTTTGCTTCCTTTTCATAATAGAATACAAAATTCATCTGCACTGTTCTTCAAGTCTTATCAATAAACTGCATGACTCTTCTCAGTGAGGCTCTGACGAGTGATTTTTGGTTTCTTTTCCAGCTGGAACTCGTCTTTATAATTTATCCAAAGTGGCTTAAGAAAAACAATAATTTATTTAAAAAAATATGGTAGGACTATTTAACCATAGTCTGGATCTAGGAGCTCAAAGGATACCAGCAGAACTCAGTCTTCCCCACCTCACAGCTCTGACTTCCCCATGGACTGGTCTCAATCTCAGACAGTTGTTGTCCTCATGGTGACAAGACAGCTGCAGTGGCAGGAGCCTAACTACCTTTTAGTTGGCAGCAAAGAGAAAGCCACTTTTCCAGCAGTGCCATCAAGACCTGAGACTCACTCAGATTTGACCAGCTGGGGTTACTTGCCACCATGGTCCAGATCTAAGGAAAATGTGACATAGTGATTGGCTCCCCAGTGGATCAACACTCAGAATATATGAACTGATGATGAGTTAGAGGCCAACACAAGTCAGTGTCTGTGCCCCATAAGGTCACTGGGATACTTTGAGGGCAAACCACATACTTTGTCTCCTTCTAGAATTTTCTGTAGGTATTTTAGCAATCAGTCCTTTGATTTTATATGAAAACTAACAAAATGATGGCACCTAGGATGACACATTTTGTCTATTTTATACTAGGTTTGCCATATTTTAAGAATATTAGTCATAACACATAAACATCAGAAATGGCCAGATAATTTTAGACCTATTATGCCATGAGATTTTATTTATTTATTTTTATTCTTTTAAGATTTTAATTATTTATTTGAGAGAGAGAGATAGCCAGAGAGAACATGAGCTGGGGGAAGAGGGAGACTCAAGCTCCCCGCTGAGCATGGAGCCTGACGAGGGGCTTGATCCCAGGACCCTGAGATCGTGACCTAAACCGAAGGCAGGCACTTCACTGACTGAGCCACTGTCATGAGATTTTAAATTAAAGTTTTTCTTAATGGAAATTTCTCTGATGATGATAGATAGATGATAGAAAGATAGATAACATCCCTATCAGCTACTTTGTGCCAGGCAATTTTAAAAGCTATAACCTCCCCATACACACAAATATATATTTTTATTTTTTATTTTTATTTTTATTTATTTTTTTAAAGATTTTATTTATTTATTTGACAGTGATAGAGACAGCCAGAAAGAGAGGAAACACAAGCAGGGGGAGTGGGAGAGGAAGAAGCAGGCTCATAGCAGAGGAGCCTGATGTGGGGCTCGATCCGAGAACGCCGGGATCACGCCCTGAGCTGAAGGCAGACGCTTAATGACTGCGCCACCCAGGCACCCCACAAATATATATTTTTAAAATTCACTCAGTCCTCACAACAGCCTTATAATAAGTGCAGTTTTTAATCCTCATTTTTCTTCCACAAGGAAAGTCTTTGTTTACAAATCTTTTTTCTTCTTGATAAAGAGATAACACTCTATAAGGAAATTAAGAATTGTAGAGAAATCTTAAGATATATCAAAGGGCTATAACTAGACCTGTTTCAGGGTCACTTCAGCTGCCAAACTCCAATCTGTTGGTATTTACCCAATACTCCCAGTGATTCCCCAGAAGTGCCCGGGGACCCTGAGGTTTGCAGAGAAGCACCTGGGAGGAAAAAGGTCTGTATATGATTTAATCAGCCATTCCTAAGACTCCTGAGTCTGATGCTTTCTAGACATGTGCATTTTTCTTTGGGAATGTGAACTAAAACTGTGGGTAAAATATGCAGCAAAATAATCCAAAACACCAAACACTGGTAAGCCATTTAACAAACTGGCAGCCTTTCTCCCCTTGTTTTTGGCAGGGTGTTTTATTATCCTGCTGCCTCATGTGTCAGCACTCCTCTCCATGATATAAAATCAAGAAAAGAAGTTAAAAGTTTTTAGAATAATCCCAAACTGAAGAAATCAGTAAGTGAGATAATTATACCAGCCTCAATGGCTGTCTCTACTAGGAGCCGATTCAAGGATTTGTGGTATTCACACAAAGGGAACATATTTTGCATGACTTGACTTCCAAGCAGTGATTATCCCTCGCAGGCTGTTTGTTTTTCCAAGTGGTCCTGCTGATTAGAGGCTCTGAGTAAAATCTGTGGTGGTTGATAACCTAGCTACCTTGGCTTTCTGCTACATTAAACCCTTTTGGTCTGCTTTAAATGGGCAGCGCTAATGCCTGTAGACTTCCTTTGCCTCCAGAAGCTGGATTTCTTTGCCAACAATTTGCTTCTTGCAGGTCTCCAAGAAGTATGTGATATGCGTTGGCAGTGTTCATATAAGAATGCAACTTTTGAGATTACAAAGTCTCGGTAGAGTATCATGTATTCCTTGATTTTGTGTTTGAATTTTCCAATAATTCAGTGAGTAGTTAATGAATGTTACTCATCATTACCATCTTCAACACAGTTGATATGACATCCCCCAAATGCTATGTCAAGGCACGAGTCCCATTTGGTGCCCCATATTGGAGAGGAGGGTAGGGTAGAAAAAAATGCCAGGGATAGAGCATGTTTCAGGAATGTTTGCAGATTCAAAACTCACATCAGCATATCAAAGCCTTGAATTCAGCCTCTCTAAAAGTTATTTATCCAGGAACACTTTTCTTTCCCCCATGTGACAGCCTTTATCATTCTTTGGAACTTAATTCCCATAGAGCACACACTGCAAAATGCTAATTTTGTGAATGCTTATTTGTGGGTCCTGTTTGCTGGATGCTCACCTCTGCAACATTGTAGGGCACAGGGGATTCAGTATTTGCAAAAAGACAATAAAAATCTAGGTTTTTTATCTTTATTTTCCTTGCTCTCAGCCAGAGGTCGGAAAAAGGCCATGTAACGGGCCACGTAGTAAATATTTTTTGGCTTTGTGGGTCGCCACACCTACTCGGGGCTGCCCTCGCGGCACAGAAGCAGCCCCAGGCAATACAGAAACATGAATGAGGATGACCGAAATGTGGATTTCATATAATTTTCATGTCAAGAAATCTGATTTTTTTTCCAACATTTAAAAGTATAAAAACCATTTTTGCTCACAGGCTGTGCAAAGAGTCAGCAGATTGGATTTGGCCAATGGACCAGTTTGCTGACCTATGCTCTAAACCGAAATTGATAAAGAAGATGACGTCTACATTTCTACCTACACTATGCAGATGGACCTTCTGCATTGGATTTTATTTTTTTTTTTACTTTCCTTTTGTGCTTTTTAAAAAATTCTGGAGGGGCCCCTGGGTGGCTCAGTCAGTAAAATGTCCTACTCTTGGTTTCGGCTCAGGTCATGATCTCATGGGTTGTGGGATCGAGCCCCAGTTCAGGTCCTGGGTCAGTGGAGAGTCTGCTTGAAAGATTCTCTCCCTCTGCTCCTCCCCACTCCCCCTAAATAAATAAATAAATCTTAAAAGAGAAAGAAAAGAGAAAGAAAAAATTCTGGAGAAGAAGCAAGTTTGTAGATTTTTAAATTTGTAAATCTACTCATCCCTCAATGCTCCGTGTAAGTCCTACAGTTCAATTAAGTTTCCCTTTACAGGTTATTTTATATGGACCTCTTTCTACACTGACCTCTTCAGAACAATGCCCCCTGGGCCACACCAGTCCAACTTCTCCTTTGTTACTTCGTAGTGCCTTTTGCTTTGCTACCTACATTTCAAATATAAAGGTTTTGTAGTCTGGAGTTTTTGTTTTTTTTTTTTAAAGCCCTTTAAGGGCAGAGATCTATTTGATGTTACCTTATAACAGCTCTCCTGAACCAAAGCACTGCATATTGAGACACAGGGAGAAGAAGGCATCTGCAAGACAAGGAGAGAGGCCTCAGGAGAAAGCAACTTGCTTTGAGCAATCAATCAACACACTGATAGGAAAACAGACAATGTACAAATCATACAAGAATGTAGGGATATTTTACTTATATATTTAGAGTTAACACTCAGTTGTCTGTTTTCAGTGCATGGCAAATAGTAATTTATGGGGGGTAGTAGTAAGAATGTTATTATGTTTAGAGTAGTATGATTTATTCTCAGGTATACATCTAATGAAGAGGGCAATTGGCTTGCCTTCTCTTTTCATCCAATCATTATTCATATATACATTAATTCATTCTATAAATGCTTATCAAGTTCTAGTACTGCAGGTGCCAATATCAAAGCAGATCTGAAAGTCATTCTCATTGCCAAAATGTTACATCAACTCTGGATCCAGTTTCTGCTGAGTCAGTGTCTGAAATATATATATATATCACATCAGTCCTATCCTTACCTGACCCTACCTCCACTCCTGCTCCTATAAGACCCTCATTATCTCTTCTTACAAGGACCTGAGTCATACTGGATCAGGGTCCCCCAAACATCCTCATTATACCTTAATCACCCCTTTCAAAGCTCAGTCTCCAAATAAAGTCACATTCGGAGGTATTGGGGGTTAGGGATCCAACATATGAAAACACAATTCATCTCATACCACATGTCTAACTTTCTTCCTCTTCCTCAACGAGCATCATCCATGCCTCATAGTCCCTCTACTGCATGAAGAGTACCATACCTCAAGGTTTGTTCAGTCTGTTTCCTTTGTGTGAGAGATCTTCTTCCAATTCTAGACTCTTTTTTGTCTAATGAACACTGATGATATTTCAAAGTTTAATTTAGACATAAACCTCTCATTATGGTCTTTCCTGACTCCTGGTGTCTATGGAGACTTTCAAGTATAACACCTGTGACATGCATTATACTAATATGGGTGTGCCTGTGCCCTGAATCTAAACTGTCAACCAGAGCCCATGTTTCTGCTCAATGAAAGTTTTTTTTTTCTTCAAATGAATGACTTATACAATTTTGTTGACTCTATAATTTTATTTATGTATTTACTTATTTATTTTAAAATATTTTATTTATTTATTTATTTGAGAGAGAGAGAGCGCGCGGGGAGGAACAGAATGGGAGGGAGAGGGAGAAAGAATCCGAAGCAGACTTTGCACTGAGCATGGAGCTGTTGTGGGGCTCGATCCTACGACCCTGAGATCATGACCTGAGCTGAAACAAAGAGTCAGAACCTTAACCGGCTGAACCACCGAAGCACCCTGGCTCTTTAATTTTAGGTGGTTGGATAAAGTGTAAGATAATAGCCAACAGAAATGCTGTAATCCCTGGAATATACAAGTAATATCTGTGAAGATACCTATGCTACCAAGATAAATTTAAGAAATTTAAAGTGCAGTCAAATGTTACCTGAGAGCCCTCTCAAAGTTAGCATTCTAGGCACTGCATAGGTGTGGACATAAATTAAACCAGAAAACTCACTTTTAGCTAAACTATTTTTCTCCTAGTTTTATTCACAAAGAGGATTTGAGTAAAAGTTTTGCTTTTTTAATCACTTAAAAATGTTCTGGATTCTGTTTTCCTTCCTCGTTTTTTCCCTCATAAACACAGAGTTAGCTTTTCCCTAAAGAATTTTTGTCTTGACGGTTTACTTACTGAGAAAATAGGTAATTATTCTTATTCTATGTTAGACTTTTACTTGGTTTCTTGGGACTCATACATAAAGCTTTCTTTGGGGGAAAAATGTTTTGAGACAGAAAACCTCAAAGACAAAATGTACCTATTTCCTACTGAAATGTATAGCAACTTCCTGTAGAGGCTCATGGACAGATGGGAACTTAAAGAATTCTTATAAAATTCTCATATATTTAGCAAGATTAGACAACTATTTAAGATATTGCTTTTTTAATAGATGTTAGACCAGCAAAATCGATCCAGATCCACGTGACGATCTTTCCTAGATACCCACTCCACAGGTGTTCTGAGCCTTTCTTTATTTACTGAAATGTTAAAATTTTTAAAAAAATAAACCATGAATTATAGTTTAGTAGCAGCTATAGCAAACTCTAAACACGGCTGATGAACTAATGCCACTCAAAGGAGAGAAAGTCCCTGCCTGCTGGTATGACTCTATCCTGGTAGCTAAGTTACCAAGAGTTTTGCAAGGTTCTCACATCATGTCATTAAAAATGGCAATGCTATACACCTAGCTGATGGCTTTGTCCCTTGGTTAGGTTTTTAATAATTAGTAAATACATCAATGTATTCGCTTCGTCATTTGGCCCATATTTCATGAGAATTTGCTGGATGCTGGGGACTCTGCTACGTTAACGTACACGGTCCCTTTTTGGATGTAGTCTTTTACTCATTAATTTCCTGATAGAGTTGCACAAGAGAAGTCTTAACACATCCAGGGAGGGCCTTTCCCCTTGAAAAAAAAAAATGCTAAACACTTAACTTGACTGAAAACGTATCACCAAAGTGCTTGGCTTCTGGCACAAACCAGGGACTATGTAGAAACACATCATAAAAATAGAAAAAACAAGAGCAGAGAGCCCAGAAGGCTGAAGTTGTCTTTTAGATACAGTCATGGTGACAGCCCAGGCAGTGCCCAAAAGGGCCAGAGAATAGAGCAAACTTAACCAGACTTCAAGTCAACAGACATTTATTGAACTCCAGCCTGCATCAGGCACCGTGATCGTTGCTTTTGGGGATACACATACGCGCGAAACATCTTATCTGCCCTTAAGGAATTTAAAAGGGGAGACAGAGATATACAGAACTGCCACACAAGGCAGGATGCATTATGTGCTCAAAGCGAGAAGGGAGATATAACAAAAGTACTTCAGGAACTTGCAGGAGAAAGTGGTTAATTTTTATCATAAATATCGGGGAAGCCTTCATGCAGATGATAGGGCTTGCATTGTGCCTGTAAGATGAGGTACGGTTTTAAGAGGCAGACAGTAGGGGAAAGAGCCAAGTACACAATGAAGAAAAGTCATCAAGAAGGCAATTGCACTGCGTGGCATTCAGGGTTGGCTTGGAGAAGCAGACTGCTGGTTTGTGGGAGCTGTAACGATCTGAGCGGAGGCTGTTGCTTCCATGTCTGGTGTTGGAGCCTGAAGCCTGCAGGGCGGGCAGGCAGGAAGAAAAGATGGGTGGGAAGTTGGAGGAGCTTGGATAAATTGGAACCCCTAGGATTGGAGGGAGTTCCACGAGGACCAACTGGAAGCCACTTAACCTCTCTTACTACCTCTCAGTCTCCATCTCTGATGAGGGAGGTGACCTGCAGGAAAAGTGGGGACCATTCTTTATGGTATTAAATATGTGCCTGCCCCAGCTGTGGGATGGGCTGGGGGTAAGAAGGTAAGATGCTGCATCTGGTGGCTTCTCCAGCCGACCAGCTGAGCCACAATAAGAAGTCTGCTCTGCCACAGCGCTGATGTCCCCTGCAGACTGGCCCAGCGTGCAAAGAACATGGACCCCTGTTTCACATTCCTATTCTAAATCTTGTACAAATGGTCTCTTCTTCTCTACTCCCAACCCAGAACTCAGCAGTGAAGGGAATCTTGGGAAATACAGTTTCAGGTTTCCTAAATGGACATATTGCAAATCAGCCACTTGGTGCCCCCCAAAACACACCCAGGATTATATTCTACCTGTTCATGTGTTACCAAATAGTTTACCTTTTCAGTGGCCACATAATTTCCTTAGAACATTACAGAAAATACCCACCAGACCTAACCCACAGTCTAAACTGTTTAGAAAAGAATTTATTCATTTGCTAACGATCAATCAGCTTGTTCATTATTCAATTGGTTAGGTAACCAAAGCCCTGGAAATTAACACAAAGCGGAGAATAGGATTAAAGAGCTGTATCAAGTTGATTCTTTTCTATCTTGCTGTGGGGATTAATTTTTAAAAGTGATCGGAGAGACCCATTCTTCATTTTTGCTCAACAACTTACAAACTCCAAATACTCCAGAGCTCTCACATATAATTGTAGAACAATGTAGCCTTGAGCCCCTGAAAATGCTATGTTGAAACAAATGGAACAGGTAATAAGTCAAGTGATTCATTTTTGACGGCGGAAGCCTTTTGTTTCCTCTTCCTAGAAACACCTGCACATCTGGGTAGTGTCATGCTTTGGAAGACACCCTGAAGTACAGGTGGGAAGCTCTTTGTTTGAAACATTAACAACCACCACCGCCCTAGACAAGCAAATGAAGCATAGTTATTTTTTAAAGAACACAAATTAAGTGTTCAAACTGCACTTTCCCCTTGAATTATGTAACTCACAAAGAAAAGTTTGAAAGGATTGAGAAAGCACCATCAAAACAAAATCGAGGATTAAACGAACTAAATTAAAATTACGTCTACTTTTAATTCATCCTCATGATTGGGTTACCTGTTTTATACATCTTCACAGCCAGCATTGTGTCTCCAGAAACAAAAACTATATTTCAGGTAGCTCTGAAACTCACAGGTGAAGGGGAAAAGTCCATACTAATGTGACATTCAGAAGAAGGGATTGAATCTGTATTTCAAGGTCAAAGATAACATTGGAAAGGAGTTGACAATATGTAGAAAAGAAGTGCTGATTTCAAAGTTGGCTTTATTACTGTTCCAATTCGAAGTAAATATTAAATCCAGTGACTCGAGATGATAATTCTAGGCCATTGTTCTCTATCTGTTTTAGAATTCAGGGTGCTATTTCCAAAAGCTTAGCAAAAAAGCGTTAAGAGTTTGCCTCTAAATCTTGGAGTCCTGGGCACTAGTGCTGTGATAGGCTAAAATAACTGCTAATCCCTCATGTTCGAACAACAACTTTATGAAGTGATTTCACATAAAAGATCTTTTTTTGATATAACTGTTATATGGCATATCTTCCATTTTATGGACAGTGTGATTTTTTTGATGTGTAAGATGAGCTGAAATAGGGAAAGTGACAGAAAATTTACAGACCTATGGAATAATATTCCACGATGGGGTATTCTTTATAATTATCTTGGCTGAATAGTGCCATCCAAAGTTCTTAAATCATCAACAATGCCATTTTTACTGTAGAGGATAAGAGTTATGATCCTTTGAGTCTTTAAATTTCCTTCCTTGACAAAAGTGATCTACCTCTCTGGCCAACCTGTCTCAATGATCCATAACATTGCTACCCTGGTGCCAGATGGATGTGATGGAGGGCTCCTAAAAGGCTCTTGGTGTGAGGAAAATGTTGCTTACATATAACGGGAATCTTGTGAGATTTAAAAGTGGGAAGATGCTAGTTCGAGTCATTAATAACATAATTCAGCTACATTTACTTTTATGTTGTTATCATTGCTATTTTGCTTTATGTAACTTATAACTAAGAATTTTTTAAAATTTGGAACATGGTATTCCTTTCTTTATAGCATGGCTTAACTTTCAATATTACATCTATGTCAGTAGAACAGTGTCCTATCTATTTCCACTGAGAACCTTAAATAGACACTAAGGGTAACAGCTGTTCTGTGTGACAACAGAGTTATTTACTCCTCCTTCCTGATGTAATGAACCACAAAATCTAGTCATTTCTCATTACTCCAACCATCACTTTTTGCCTATGGCTGGTACTCAGTCAAAACAGTACAAACACATACACACACACACACACACACACACCAAACAACCAACCCACCCCAAAACAAGATCAAAACAGCCTAAAGTGTGACCAGGATAGTTACATTACTTAAACCAAATCCCTGTCAATTACCTACTAGATTTCTTATCCTGAATGCCATATGGGTCCATCAAAATTAGGATGTCCAGAAAAGGAGCCATTTTATTTGGCCTTAAAACTGTACTTTCTTTGAAAAGCTATTCCTTCTATCTATTATAGTGTCATCATCCACCGACTTCCAAGGGAGCAACTTGGGAGTCATCCTTAACTCCATACCTTGTCATTTACCATGTGATGTTAAACCACAAGTGTTGTTTCAAATCCAGCCTCTCCGATTTGTTCCTAGTCTAGGTCCTAGGATTCAGGGCCCATCCAGGCCCTCTTTATTTATTGCCTAGATCACTACAGCATTATTCCAACTGGTTTCTTTGTCATCAATCTCTCACTATTCTTGTTCCCATGGTTGCCGGTTACTTTCCTTTAATTAAATTAAATTAATTAATTTTTTAAGTACCATATGAGTAATACAGGATGTATGGGGGTTCCAAGTAGGCAATGATGACTTTTCTCATAGGTAATAAAAGCAGGCATCTTGGAGGAAGTGCTTTTTGAGTTGGACCTTGAAGGATGACTTCTCATTTCTTGAAAAAGGTAGATTGGAAATCCATAATGAGTGACTGAAGTTTTTAGGATAGGAAAGTGATAAGATTAGAAAACCGTTTAGGAAGATTAAAGTGGTGGCTGGAGCCAGATTGAGTAGAAAGGGGATGATTGTGCAAATAAAAATGCAGTTAGGGCACTATTTTAGTTTTTTATTTAAATTTTCACTGAGGCATAATTGACATTAAAATTATATTAATTTCAGGCATACAACCTACTGAATCAATATTCGTGCACTTGGCAAAAGGGTCACCACAAGAAGTCTAGTTAATATCCATCACTACACATAGTTATAAATTTTTTTCTTGTGATGAGAATTTTTAAGATCTACTTTCTTAGCAACTTTCAAATATGAAATACACTGCTACCCACTACTGTCCCCATGCTGTACATTACATCCCTGTGGCTTATTTGTTTTATAATTGGAAACTTGTACCTTTTGATCCCCCTTTACCCATTTTGCCCACCCACACTCCATTTAATTTTAGTGGAGTACTTTGAGGGGGATGGATATTACTTAAAAGAATTCTCTGCTTCCCTATTCAAGCTTATGAACTCTTTAGCAGGGAACAATGGTCCTTCACAAACTATCTTATGAGGTGGGTTCAGAAAAATGGAGTGATGATTATGGGGGTTATGCGCATAAAAGAAGTAAGGGATTCAGGTGTTGGTAAAGCAAGGAAGGCTATTAATGACACTTATTAATAATGCAAACCAATGTATCTAAACTGAGATTGAAATCTAGGAGAACCTGGGTTTGCATTCATGGGGCACATTAGCTGGGCAGTGAGACTGGTATATAAAAGATCAAGAAAGAAGATTGCAGAGTGGGGTTGTATGTGGCAGGATCCTTTTGGGTGGCATTCTCCCATCACTCTCACACATCCAGTGTTAGGTCACACAGTTTCTTGCTATAACTTGAGAACAAACATGTATCCACCAGACAGTATAAAATGTCCTAGGATTATGAAGATGAATAACCCAAGACTGCAATTCTATTATTTACTAAGATATTCTGAAACTATTCGAAGCATAAAAGTTTAATGCTATTATAGATTTCCTATTGTTTGTAAACTTTATCAATATAAATTTACTCTTAATGTCTTTCTTGTTAACAAAACAAACGGTTATTTATTTGCTAACTTATTCACTCAACAAATATTTACTGAATTCTGATTACATTCCAGATACTGTGACAGAAGCCAAGGACAGGTTTACAAACAAAATGTAGTTTCAGGGAATGTAGTCATTACTGCAAATAATGCTGATGTCAGTATTTTAACCCTGAGGTTTTTTTTGGGGGGGGTGGTGTGTAGAGGGAAAAAGGAGCTGTCCTCTAGAGACTTGTGTGTGATATTTTCTTGTGATATTTCACTTTTTAAATGTTGCTTTTAGGAATAAAATATTAGATTGTCATTTTCAATGATTTCTGATGGTCTTTGCCTTGGGAAGGGAGAATTTGGACCCTTTACTTTTATTTGACTATTATGCCTGGTCTACCTTTGTCATCCTGATTTATACTTTTATTTTAATGCTTAATTTCTCTCTTCTGTTTTTCACAATAATTCGAAAGGTAGCTACTCTTTTTCTCATTTTTCCAGTGCTGTTTTAATCTTAAACAAAAGAACTTTCAAACTTTACATAATTGTTAAGGTGTGGAACAAAGTCACCGCTTTTAACTCCCCTTCTGAAAAGATGAAGAATTCCATGCTTTTATTTTGCTTTTCCCTTTAATTTAGGGCTTTGTCAATGTATTTTAGAGCCTGGTGTGTGTGTGTATGTGTGTGTGTGTGTGTGTGTGTGTGTAAAATATAGTCCCAAATGTAGTGGGTTAAAAAACCAAACTTAGCATGTAGTCTTAAGCAATTACCTCACCAAATCTTTCCTTGCCACCCTAAGAATGATCTTTTTCTTTTGAATGTCAGAGAACATGTTCTTTTATTAAGTCATGGTTTAAAAAAACAAACACCATCAACAACAAACAAATAGAAGAAAACTCCATAACTTTTTCATAAACGTTTAAGTGGGGTAAGGATATTTCTATTTTTCCTCTGATAGTCAGAAAATCAAATGTATTCAGGTCGTCATGTGTATGTACTCATTTATCTTTAATGAAGACTGTTGTATTACAGCTAGTTACCAACAGGGAATAATAATGACCACTATTATCTATAATAGTCATTTAAAAACTGCAAGTATGATAATAGTGGCTTAATAATTTAAAACATAAAATAATATAGACTGTGGCTCTTGAGACCCCAGTACTATAAAGGGAAGCATACCATCAGTTATTAGAAATCCTAAGTCCGAGTCAAGGCTAAGGTGTGAATCAGAGGACGCCGACAGGTATAAAAGACCAAAGCTTGTGTTCAAGTCTAAGAGCAGCTTAAGGCAACAAATGCCTTCCTTGTCATCCCAGAATCTTTAACACTGGCAAATGGCATAGATGGTAGCTTTAACCCTGGCCTCTTGTAACCACCGAAAAGACCTTACAGATCACCTTGTCTGGAAGGTCATTGTTGGAGACTGTAAAGCAATGGAGGTCCAGGATGGCTGAGCTCATTAGCAGTGGCAGCTGGACCAGAAACTGGGCTGCCTGGTACCAACTTCAGACTTCTTCGCATTACCACCAGTTGCCTCTCAGTTTAATCCCAAGTTTGTGGATCAATGGCAAATTGTAGAGGTTTCACTTAAAAACTAGATCAACTAATGGGAAACTCTGACAATTCTTCTGTTAATAAACCAGTGTGATAAATTCAGCTTCCTTTCCTAACATTTTTGGCTTATTTCACAGTTTCTAAGAGGAGCGCACAATGATCACGCATCCTAAGTAATCCTAAGTAATCACAGTATCTTAATGATCTGTTCCTTTCATTTAAATAAATACAGGCAGGTTGTTGTCTCAGTGATAACTTTTCTCTATGAACACAATTCTTCTTTGGCCTCTGTTTGATACATTGGGGCATTACATTTTCAGTACTACATTTCATTTCCCTTTGATGGAGTAATAAGACAGCACATTAGCATTCAGAAACGTTCATGGAAAGGCATTTTGACCTACATTAGCAGCATCTTTGGATAGCCATAAAGCTTTTACAAGATAAATAAGCAAACATTTCTGGAGCTGAAGCATAGCAGTGCTAGTAAAACAGACACATATAATGATCTGGCCCTTCTTTTCTGAATATATATAGGCATGTTATCTGATAAAGAATACCTTCCCAAAAGAAACTAGGGAAATCTTAAGTATACCGTTTGCATATGAAAACCTTCCTTAAAAAAAAACCACATCTTTTTGAAAACATTCTTTGTCATTGGCTCTCAGCCAACGATCACTGTGTAAGTTGAAGAGAAACACAGGTGTCAAAATGATGTTTCTGTTTTTGCAGGGATGCCCACATTAACAATTTCATAGCTTGAGAGTAATCCTGGGTGTCCCCAGTAGAGGCAATCCAATGAATAGAATTTGGGGGAACACCTTGTTTGGTGTATTAGTGGATTCCATTACACTGATGAAATTGTTCAGAAATACACCTGTGGTGCTATAAATGAAGAACAGCGAAGTGAGCCAGCTCTGACTTGGGGAACCCTTACAGCAAAGTGCAGGCCAGCTATCGGGAAGGGAGCCAGGGTGGTGGGTGAATCAAGGAGACTCTGGAAATCCATGTGGAACGAACAGAACTCAGAAGAGAGAGTGAAATCTTTAAAGAGCTACCAGCAGAGAAACAAGTGCTGGAAGGCATTTTTTTTTTTTTTTTTATGAAATCAAAGCTTTAATGAGCTAAAAGAAAGCAAATCCCATGAGCCTTAGGAGTTTTGTAAATAAAGAGACCAGCCTTCCCGTGAGACCGGGCTAGCAGATAACTTCCCATTTAGAGGTGCTGTGGCCGTCATGTCTTATGTGCGAAGTTAGCTTGTCTGGACTCATCGTGTTCCCCATTTTTCAAAGTGGAGAACAGACACTGCTTGAAAACTTATCCCCTTCTCGTTGCCCAGAACGTGATCCATTAGAGATTTATTTGGATTTCTAAGCACAGTGCCACAGAAGATTAAAAGTGAATAATCAGTCATTTACCTTAATGTGAATGAATGAGGTGCTTTCCTGGTAATATCTCAGGGAGCTGCAAGGAAGGGACAGAAGTGCTCTGGAAAAAGAAGGAAGGCAGAATGAGGCAGCAGAGAAGCGTAACCCCACTCTATGCCCCTGAGGTGTCAGCGGGGCAGCCAGAAGAAGAGAAATGAAGATGTTAGGGAAAGAGGAGGAAGAGAGGTGGGAGAGGCTTACATGGACCACATGTGACTCAGTGGGCTGCCTACAATCCTCTCAGTCTACAGATACAGTCTTCCTGCCCCAGCCAAGTGGGGCTGTAATTAAGCTCTTGCTTTGTTCTCTACTCTATCTCCCTCAGCCCTCTCATTTTCTTTCCTGTGGTGGAGATCAAGTTCCGTATTGATAACACATCAGTGGACAGCCTTCTGGAGCTGAGCCGTGATGTATGAAATTAGCAGAAGTGATGTGTCTGGATAGTTTAGGTCTCATGTCATTGCTAGTCCCTGGAAGACGACTACCTCTCTTTCAGGTACTCAGCTATCAAGAGTAGTAATCAAATCAGTTTTTACTATTGAAAGATCCTCCCTTCCCCCACTCCTCCATAAAACATAAGCATAAAACCTGGTAGAAAAGCACATTTGAAACAAACAAAGCTAACTATCCTAGGGGGGTGGTGTAGTCACCTGTCTGCATGACCTGAAAGCCTGTGGCCTTTGCTTAAACATCTCTCCCCTGACACCGAGATGCTCCCATTTCAAAAAAAAAAATTAGCTTATTACTAGCTAATAATAAGATATCAGTGTTGAATACCAGCCCTGTGGTCTTTTAATCCTTACTAAAATAGGCACATTCAATCGGTTTTACTCTCCCCCTCTCTATGGAAGAGGAAGCCAAGGCTCAAAGCCGCGAAGCAACTTAGCTATGATCATATATTTGATGAGAGTCAGTGAGAGATCCAAATTCATGCTCTTGCCGTGAGACCAAAAGTTCTGTTATACTCATCTGACTCCTGTTTATTTTCTCACAGTCTGATTTTATGATCTGTATGGTACAAATATTATAAAACACAATCCAATGTAGATTTCAAGGAGCTAATATAGTTTGCCCATCAAGAGTAAAGATGGAATGCAATAAAATATTCTAATTCATATTCGTGAAAAATACTGATGTATCAAGATACTCCATTATTGCTTCTAAGGTTATGTTGCATGATTTTTGGTGATTTCTTATGCTTTGCTCTTTTTTCTTAAAAGATTTTACTTGTTTATTTGAGAGAAAGCGAGAGAGAGAGAGAGAGAGAGAGGACGAGAGGGGGGAGGGGCAGAGGGAGAAGCAGACTCCTCATTGAGCATGGAGCCAGATGTGGAGCTCGATCCTGGGATTCCAGGATCATGACCTGAGCTGAAGGCAGATGCTTAACTGACTGAGCCACCCAGGCACCCTGATTTCTTACATTTTTATGCCAATTTTTTAATAATGCATTTTAAATCAAAATACAAGTGAATCCCTTTTCCAAAATGGTATTAACCTCAAATGCCTAAAATATGATGTTTAGCAAACTCTGATTTCATTTGCTTCAAGTACATGAAACATTGTTGGTAAGAACAAAGTCTCTACTGTTCTGTTCAGCTTTAAATCTTAAATATAAAACTTGCAATTATTCATGAGTCATTTTCTTTTTTCTTAACTTTTCAGTTACCACCTTAGGGCAAATCCTAATATGTGGGGATTTAGAATTAGTATTATTTAAATAACCTTAGGAACCCTAAGTGATTCCTTATAGGTTGTGTAATATACTTCAACCTTTAATTTCCACATGAATCAAGTTAATCACAAAGTCAAATATGTGAAATTCAGATTATATTTTGTTGTTTAGACAACTACAAAGAACAGAGTATAAAAGGGAAAAAAAAGAACCATTGAAAAAAGCAAATTCCAACATCCCACTTATGAATCCTTTCGTATTCCTGATACTGGCAGTTGGGGCTTCCTGATATAGTATTTGATGTTAAAATTGGTGGGGAAACCCCACATTTTACTGCCAATACTTGTTTTATTTGGAGAGTTTCATCTTTTAACAGTATGGCTGTACTATCACATAAAAGCATGTCTGTCCTTTCCTATTCTTAGATTAATTCTTGGAAGAATGTTGAATTTATGGCCATTGCTCAACGGTGTAGCATGCTGCTTTAAACAAAATGTCTTTATTCTCTTACAACGTGGATAATAACTAAGGCAATGAAATGCAGTGAATATCGTCTTTATTTTTTCTCTGAAGGTGTGCAAGGAACACTGGCTTTTAGGAAATGTACATCCTTGGGACACCCTGCGGTGGTAGGAGCTGCGGTCCAAGAATCAGAGATCTTGGACTATCAACCAACGAATGACTTTGAAAGGGGCCCTCATAATGCTTATCAATTCCCCACCTAACTTTTTCCCCCATCTAAAGAAGAGAAAGAGAGTAAGTAGTTGAAGAATGTCTTTCTAGGTCTAAACATTTAGAATTCACAGTGGCATTATTTAAAAAAAAATAAAACAACAACAGCAAAATTGGGGAGTAGAGATATGATCATTAATTGTATTTATTCTTACAGTGGAAAAGAGTGATTTTTTTTTTATTATTAACTGTGAGAAACTGAAAATCACGTTTCCTCAATTAACCAGGAATGTCCGGTGGGTAAGTCTGCCCTTTGACGGGAAGGCATTGCTGCATGGTGTTTGGGATGTAGACTCTGAAGGCAGGGCTCTGGGGTCTGAATCCCAGCTTCCCCCCCCCCCGCCCCGCCATAGACCATCATCTTAATGATATTTTCTAACATCATCATCAAGAACTTGCATGCTGAACGCGGGAGATTTCTTTGTCCTGTGGGGCATTGGCAGACTGAAGATAGATCCAGCCAAATTCCAAAGGAATGAGATGCAGTTAAGCCTACTTTCCATACCTGAAAGCATCTGTTCTTCTAGTCACCAGGTCCTGATTTTAACTGGAGGACTTTGGGTAAATAGTTCTGTCTCAAACAGATAGCTTTTGTCTCTCTGATCACCATTCGGGAAAAGTGTCATGGAAACACAAGCATATAGGTTTAAAGGTAGCTACCAACCTGTTTACATAGCTTCCCAGGATTCGTGTTTCCTTCTCGGCTCCGGGCTTACATACATTAGTACCGCAAAACTAAGTTCACAGCAGCAATGCAATTAGCAATCTCTCCGAAAAACTGGCTCCGTTTGTGGCTGCTAATGTATTTGCTATAGATTATAGTGACAGAAATAGTGATATTAATGTCGTCAACATCCGTGTCACTGCTTGCAGGCATCATGTAAACCAAAAGGTTACATTTTAAATTATGAAAGCCTGGGTTAAAAAAAAAAAGTCCTTCATTTTTCTGACTTGTCACATTAGAGTTTAAGATTCTGTTATAGATGCTCAGAATTAATCATAACGTGTTAAGCTAGGTAAAAATAAAATATAGTGGGAAGTCTGTATCCTTGATTTAAAATATTTTAAATGTTATGCTATGGTCTAATATAGATATATTGATATCAGTATAGATATATATAAAATAAACTTTTGTTTTATGAATAGCCTGTACGCTTAACCAGATGACTGTGTTTCTCATCAGGCATATTCTAATTAGGGCACGTTTTTCTGTTTTGAAATTCTAAATAATCCAAGAATACAAATTTTAGAAAAAAATGACCTTTTAATGAATCAAAGCAGCATATACGCAGACACACATATATGTATGCAGGAAGTGTACAACTTTCATATTTCCTAGGTGCCTGACTGTTATGTTCCAAAGAACCTTACGGAGGAGGTGGTACGTCCCACGGAGTCTTAGAGATTAAATAACTTGCCAAGATCGCACAATTATAAAGTGGTAGCACGAGGGTAAAATGAAGGGTTGTCAGTCTCTAAAATCAATACACTTACGTATGTTTCACATCCAGACCCCTAACTATATTCATAACTATAATTCTTAACTATTATGTCTCTATTTCTATAGTTTTGACACCATTTCTCTTCTTGATGTAAAACACTGTTGCTTGGGGTTTTTTTTTTTTTACCCTCACATGAAATATTTTGAGATCATGTTCCCTGCATTGGCAGGGACGTCTTTTCAAAGATGAGAATTTGTGAAAAGCTGTCCACCACTTAATACTTAACAATCTAAGTATTTAGTCATTGATTCATTATATGTGTTTATTCATTTATCAGATATTCACTAAGTACTGATGGCAGGCTAGGCATCCTCCTAGATGTTAAGAATAGGTAGGATTCGAAATTGACTGGTACATTTCTGTTACTTAGAATTACACAACTCTCTAAAATCTAGGTCATCTACAATGAAATGGGGGGAAATTTCTTCAGCTTTGTTGAGAAACCACTGAAGCCCTTGTTTTAATATGTAGTTCGCATCATAATAGCTGTTGCTATCTCCAGTAAGAAAGTCCATTTGCATGACATTATGGAATGAGTCTAGATGGATCTATCTTATTAGGGAGTGAGATCTGGTTTTATTTGTCTTAAAAACCAGTGCAGGGGTGCCAGGGTGGCTCAGTCATTAGGCATCTGACTCTTGGTTTCAGCTAGGGTCATGATCTCATGGTACTGGGATCAAGCCCCAAGTCCGTGTTTGCTCCCTCCCTAAGGCGGGGTGTCTGCTTGTGGATTCTCCCTTTGCTTCTCCTCCCACTTGCACACACTCTCTCACACAAATAAACAGATAAATCTTTAAAAGCAAATCAGTGCAAAGTTTTTGTTTATTTTGTCTTTTAAACACAGGCCAAAGACAGATTGGAAAGTATACACGAGGAAGCAAAAATGCTTGCTGTTTTGGCGGTTACTTTTAACTCCTATTTCTGGTCAAGATTTAGTGAAAGAATGAAAGATGTTTCAGCATCCTGATTGGATTCTTACATTGGATGCTATTCACTCTTAGTGGGGTTATGGCTTCGAACGAGATGATCACAGAGTTCAGAGAATCAGATGTCTTGACCCTATTGTTTTATTAAACAACTCAGCTATTAAAAGAATGCACGGAGCTTCAGACTGTAATCAGTCCATATTGGGAGAAAAATCACTTGTGGAACAGTTCAAATACCAATGACCATAGTATTTTCCAGCGCTGAAAAAATAAGTAACAGTAAACGCATGCTATTGGGCCATTAACTGGAATTTTTCTGAAATTCCCAGAAACTGAACAAGAGATCAAGGGTATTTTGTGGGCTATTTTTTTTTAAGTCAATCAAACAATAATGGTGACTGTAGCATCTGGCATCTAAATAGTATTAACTTTTGGCTGTTGCCTCAATTTCATTAAATTCAATGAGATTTTTGTTACAGGGAACTTGCCAAAGAAAATTTGCATACCAGAAACAAAATAGTCATGGAATTTATTCATTAGCTTTTGTACCCACAAAAGATCTACAAATGCAAAGGTTTGATTTTGGATGGAGTTCATTTGGATGTGTCACTAGGAAGGGTATCTTTGCATTGCAGGCTGCCTAAATTTGGAAGTATTCAGCCCCATTCATTTTCTTTGTTCTTTGTGGATCTACAATGGAATATAGTGGTCTACAAGGCCAGAGAGCCAAAACATTTCACCATTTCAAAGGCTGTTAGAGGCCTACAACTCCAGATCAACTTGATTCATTGCAGAGTCACCAGGGAAATAGCTTCATAAGTCTTTCATTTTTCTACCATTAACTATATAGTATTTTTTCTTTTTCCGTGTTCTTGATCATTGCATTTCACTCCTAATTAAATCTCTCAGGTGTGCTTGAGTGGCTCAGTTGGTTAAACATCTGCCTTCAGCTCAGATCATGATCCCAGGGCCCTGGGATCAAGCCTCCATGTGGGCTCCCTGCTCAGTGGGGGAGTCTGTTTGTCTTTCTCCCTTGGCCAGCTCCCCTCGCCCCACTCGTGTGCTCTCTCTCTCATGTGAATACATAAAATCTTTAAAAAAATAGATATATCCGGGGCGCCTGGGTAGCGCAGTCGTTAAGCGTCTGCCTTCGGCTCAGAGCGTGATCCCGGCATTCTGGGATCGAGCCCCACATCAGGCTCCTCCACTGGGAGCCTGCTTCTTCCTCTCCCACTCGCCTGCTGTGTTCGCTCTCTCGCTGGCTGTCTCTCTGTCACATAAATAAATAAAGTCTTTTAAAAAAAAATAAATATATCCTTCACCTCACTGCTGATATTAAGAATGAAGAGAGGCATGATTTTAGCCCTTGGGTTTTGCTGATGGATTTAAAAGCGACAAGGTTTTTTTTAGTTATAGTGACTGACCCTTAAATTACTATTTTAAAAAAATGCTTTTCTTCTGTCTGATTTCAGAAGTGACTTGAACAAAACCAAAGGTATTTCCAATGCTTGTAGTTGAATGGAAGTTGAGATCTGTTAATCAATATTTATCTTACTCAACTGAATTTATAATATGATATTCTTCCTTTCCTGAAGTAACATCATTTCAGTGATATATTTCTTCACCATGATATGTTTAATTTATGCAAATTATATTGTGGAAAATTAAGCTTTTTTTTTCAAATTTTTTTTCTGTCATCACAAGATTTGTTATGATACCTCAGGTCTCATGAAAGTGAGCTTTATTGAGCAACCTTGGTTGCTAGGTTCAGGAAACAGGCTGGAGAGAGTTAACCCCAAGAAGGGGCTGAGCCCACTGGTGTCTTGGGAGCTGAGGTTTCACTATGGTCTCTCCTTCTAGAGGGAGATAGGAGCATGAGACAGAGAAATTTGGCAGGCTTAGAATCGAGCTCAAGGCAGAGTCCAGGCCTTTAGATGGAGTCAGAAAACAGAATGAAGACAATGGAGCAGGACTTAATCTCAGTCAGGTTTGGTACCATTGCCCCAGGTCCTGGCTGATGTTGTCTGGCCCTTAGCATACCCAGCTGCTGGCACCTAGACAAGAAAAAGACAAAAGAAATTCAGCAGAGTCTGAAACTCCATCAAGAATGGCACTGGAGGAGATAATGCTAAGTGAAATAAGTCAAGCAGAGAAAGACAATTACCATACGATTTCTCTCATCTATGGAACATAAGAACTAGGATGATCGGTAGGGGAAGAAAGGGATAAAGAAAAGGGGGGTAATCAGAAGGGAGAATGAAACATGAGAGACTATGGACTATGAGAAACAAACTGAAGACTTCAGAGGGGAGGGGGTGGGGGAATGGGATAGACTGGTGATGGGTAGTAAGGAGGGCACGTATTGCATGGTGCACTGGGTGTTATACGCAACTAATGAAGCATCAAACTTTACATCGGAATCTGGGGATGTACTGTATGGTGATTAACATAATATAATAAAATTAAATTAAAAAAAAAAAGAATGGTAGAACGGTTGGATTTGCAAAATTCAAGTTTTGAAGGAGGTTGAACATGATTTTTGTATTTGTCTCTGTAACTCAAAAGGGTGGTGTAAATTTGAGCAAGAGTGTGTGTGATGAGGTCAGAGGGACTGAATATTCTCGGTGATGTTGGTATGCCTCTGATTTCCTAGTAATTCTAAAGTACAGCACACTGTTCTCAACTCCCTCGTCTTCAATTTGTCTCCCGATAATAAATAATGTAAATAATGCTAAAATTAAATGAAAGCCCATTTCACAACAAAACAAACAAACCCCTAAACATTAAAATGACAGAAGAGTCCCCAAACAGAGTAGAAAGCCCCGGAGTGGTGGCCTCACCATGGTTAAACTAAATCATCGGTACAAGCAGGTTCTAATAAACCATTCAGCGTGATAAAGGGGCGCTATTATGTTACAAAGCCCAGAAGGCTTTGCTGCTGCTACTACCACGAAGTGAATAGGTTAAAAGACTTTAAATGGGATTGCCATACTTTCTACAGCAGAAATGCAGGGCTACTGGCAGATAATATGCCTTTATTAATGTATACAATAGGACACTAATACAAATTAGAAGTATCTATGATGTTAGACAATCTGGTTTGTCTCAGTGGAAAAATCAGGAGGACGTAGCCAGAAAGAAAACACATTTTACAGAAGCAATTCCAATAAAAGTCTTTTTGGATAATGAATTCAATTTTTTGTTGTTGTTGTTGAATAGAACCTTCTATGAGAAAAGTAACTGGGCAATTAATGTTCATTTAATAACTTTTCAGTACCTCTGATGTGCCAGGGACTGTGCTAAGTACTGGTACCCTTCAAAAAGCCAGGACACTTGTTTACAATGTGGTCTGTGACACACAGAACCAGGACTGGCAGTCAGTCTTTATTCTGTCTTTGACGTTGTTAGTGTAAAACCCATACAAGGTTTCAAAATAAAAGGCTATTCTTTTAGAAAGTGTTTCATCCCTTATGTTGACATTCCTCTCACCTTTTTTAAAAAAGATTTTATTTCTTTATTTTAGAGAGAGAATGCACACAGGGCAAGGAGCAGAGGGAGAAGGACAAGCAGACTCCACACTTAGCATAGAGCTGAACACGGGGCTCGATCCCAGGACCTCAAGATGATGACATGAGCTGAAACCAAGAGTTCAATGCCCAACTGACTGAGCCATCCAGGTGCCCCAGACATTCCTCTCACTTTTGCCTGTTTGATCCTCACCACTCTAACCTTTAGCTCTGGAAATAAAAAAAAAAAAAGTAGATACATAAAAGAGAAATGAAGTTGAAAAAACAGTACCATTTAAAAATCTGAGATGTTATTCTTGTGCAAAATTACGCATTAGGCAAGAGACTGTCATTACTTAACTAATCACTAAAATGAATTTTTGCAAATATTACCTGACAATCAGATGTTGAATTTCTTATCATATTGAAAAAAAAAGAAATGAAACATTACATATCATTTTGACATAATCTCCTGGCAAGAGAACCTCAGCACTGTGCTACAGTCATGTTTTCAATTACTTTACTAAGTAGTCACACATTAAGGTCTAATGGAAAATGATCTTTTATTCTCCTGGTGCTCCATCCTATTGTTTTCCAAATGGACTTTGGGAATAAACATGCAAACGTGAATGGAAAAATGTTATTTATGGTGTTGTATTCTTTTTTGGTGTGCTTTCTCACATAACATAAAGATAGATGCTATTGTTTACTTTTTGATTTGGGCATGTTTTATTTTACTAGTTGGAGAACTACTTAATCATAATGACAAACTTTTCTGGTGTGACTCATAATGTTGTCAAACTTCTCTTATGGCAAAAGTTGATGCAATTTACGGTTCTTCCTAAAGGGGTTCTTTCATTTGTTTTCTTGGGGGCATGCTAATTGGAGTAGGTTTTGCAATGCATTGAATGTGCTAATAACACTGCCCTTGTTGGATGAGCTTGTGAGTGTAATTTGTTCTTCCAAACGGCAGTGTGTGTGCCCGTGTGTGCAGGCACTTGTGTATGTGCATTTGTGTGTGCGTGAATGTGTGTGGGGGAATTGAGGGGGAAATTCACGAGATCATCATTAATCCTTAGTCTACCTTCACAACTGGCATAACTCTGAAGTGGTTACCATATGATATGAAGTGATAGGCAGGGCTTCTCTTCCAAAGCACACAAGGATAAATCCTTAAGAGGAAAAATATTTTTATTCCTTTAATCTTAAGCTACTAGGTGGTAGCTAGTACCTACTATTTGTGGGATTTCCTGATCATTGAACAACAGGAGGCCGTGTGTGTAGATCTGATTTTGGATAGCTTTTGGCATGGACTTCGTTCCCACAACCTGTACTAGTTTAATATGGTAGCTCAAAGTGGCCAGGCTTTGTCCAGTTGCCATGGTCAAAGGTGAAATTTTTCTATGTAAATGGACTTTCAAATTAAAATTTTATATTTTTCAGGTTTAAGATAGCATGCAGCGAGCAGCCCCTGGCATAAACCTTTCCAAGTTCCTATGAAGATGTGGGAAGATCAAAATTGATGATAGCAAAGCAAAAAACAAAACAAATAAACAAGCAAACAACAAAGTGAAAGAACAAGTAAACAAGACTAGCAGTGATCCTATTATTGGGATATGGAAGGATGCTCTAATAATTATTAGATTAAAAGGATAATGCACCTGAACTGAAAAATCAAACACAGTCCAGTGTTAATAAAAAATAATTCCCTTCAAGGAGGGGAGATTTGTTTTTAAGTAAGTTTCAGACATCTCCTCTGCAAAGCTCTAAGGCTAATGATAGAGGGAAATCAGCCATAGAAACTTGAGAAGAAAATATCCTGTCTCAACATTTGTAGACCTGGCCACATTATCTTTCTTTTGTGCAAGTAAAAGAAAGATATTCTGCATTACACAAGAGTTTAAAATATATTCTCAGTGTTAGTTAAAAATTACTTTTTTGATGGCAGGATTAATCCATATTAAAATCTAAAATTGGGGAAGATCCTAGATTCTATCACAAGGAAAGAGTAAAAAATGTGGACCATGTCATTTACCATAGCTACTCCATTATTATAAAAATCAGCCAACATTAGGAAAAAATTTCATATAGTCTGACAATGCAGGCATAAAACTTATCATGGTTGGCTTTCCACGGTATAGGAAAATACTTTCAATATAATCAATAGACTGTGAGCTTCATGAAGGAAGGCCCCACCTTGGTTCCCTCTCCATTTGCACCTGGCAAATAACTGGCACAATAGATATCTGCTGACTATAATAAGTAAATAAATATTACATGTGACTGGGTATAAAATGGTGTAGAGAGCATCATTTCAAGTATGTTTACCACTGAGGAAAAGGCCTGGTCAAGTGAGCCTCTAGCCCCTTGTTAGGGTGGATGCATAAGGTGGAAGAGCCCCATGCTTGGCTGGTGGACAGAGGTGAGGGAGACTGGAGCTAGATTTTGCAACAGGGGGACAGATTTCCATAGCATGCTGTGTGTTTCTATCACCACACTTAGCACACTTTTGTAATTATATGTAGATTAATTTAGAATGTAAGGCTCTTCAAGTGTTCTGTCCCACATAAGGCAATCAAACATTTGTGGAATTCCATCAACTCTAATGAGACTTTGCAAACTAAGGTAAGGAACAACTTACTGGGTATTACTTTTTTCATAGAAACATATTTTATCTCTGAATTAGTGCTGTGGATGAGATGTTTGTGTTCCCCAAAATTAATAGGTTGAAGCCCTAACCCCAAATCCAAGAATTTGAGTACTCTAGGTATATCATGCAGTATTTGGAGATAAAGTCTATCAGGAGGTGACAAGTTAGATAAGGTCATAAGGGTGGGGCTATGACCCCAGAGGATTAGTGTCGTTATAAGAAGAGACCCCCTGGAAGCCGGCGGTCTCAATGCATGCACTGAGGAAAGGCCACATGTGGACAGCAAGAGAGCAGCTGTCTTCAAGTCAACAAGAGAACTCTCATCAGAAACCAAATCTGCAGGCACCTTGATCTGGGACTTTGAGGCTCTAGAACTGTGAGAATATGCATTTCTGTTATTTAAGCCACCCAGTCTGTGGTATTTTGTTATGGTAGCCCGAGAAGAATGAGACAGTTAATGAGTAATCTGTGCTAGGGTATGCAGAATCTTAACTTTACTCACCCTGGCTATTTCCAAAACCCTGAAGCCAAGTATCTTGGATGAGATCTCAGGTTCGGTTCTCTACATTCTGGTTACAGTCCAGCATGGTGGCTCTCACTCAGTAAAGAATGGCTTAGGGAGTGGTTCTTGACAAGAAGGGGTGGGAACAGAATGGAGGGAGTTGTGGGACTTGAGGTCCACTTCTTTTGAACTTTGGGACATTGGATCCTTCTCTCTGCTTCTTTGTTTTCTCAATGACACCTGCCTTTTCTACATCATGGGGGCGGGGGTGGGCGCTGGGAGGATCAAATGGCATTATGAGATTGCTTTGTTTAGCATGAACACTATATAAATGTAAGGGATTTATTGAAAAGTACCACTCTGACTTGAGAAAGGAAGGCCTCTAACTAAGTGAACATGCTTCGAGGACCTGCTTAGCTTATTCTAGCCATGCTTCTCACCATAGAAAGGAGGGGTCCCCGGGGACAAGAGGAGGTCCCACCCAAGCAAAGCCTCAGCTTCTGCACCTGCATCTGGGTACGCAGGGTCCTCAATTCCCTACCTAAGGAGTCCTTAGCTTTCAAGAGCTGCCTTGGCCTCTTCGCCGGCCCCACCCTTCCAGCTGCACCCAGAATGGCTCACTTCTAGGTTGGAGGGGTGGGCAAGAGGTGATGGTTTGGAGAAGGGTGCTCAGGCAGACCTTGGACTTTCAGGCTGAGGTGTCCACAAATGCATGTGTAAGTGTGTGCATTTTTGTGGGGGTGTATGGAATGTGTCGCCCCTTATGGAGCAGGAAGTAGCCCAGAGAGGGAAGAAAAAGGGGAAGACAAGGACTAGGGGGTTGTGATTCCTGGTATAAGGTATGTGGGCCTCTTTGTCTTCTTTGCCAGGCCCTGAAAATGTTAGGGTGTATCTCTGCCTGTATCCTAGGTTCAATCTAACTGCATGATTTGGGGTTAATATATCGGGCTCTTTCTTGCTTCAAATTATTAAAACGTTATAGGATTTGAAACTATGCAGATTGGTACACATAAAACCTGTGATAGTTAGAGTTCTGCTCCAATATTCTACTTCTGCTGAGATTCTGGCTTAGATATTAATTTTTAAAGTCATTTATAAAATTCATACACACATTGATTTTATTGGCTTTCCAATATCCATGTCATTACATATGTAAAAGTTATCCTTTCTGGGTTTTAGGTGTTTCCATGGCTTTTATAAATGGTCTTCCTTCTACCTTAACTAATATGGAATTTCTCTTGTTTTCACTTCTCAGATTCCATAATTAGTATTGAGAATTTTTTATCATATATCTATTTCATTCTTATTAGTCATCATTACATCTGACTCTTATTTTAAAAAATAAGTATTTCTTCTACTTTTCTGCTTAATTCATATTTCACCTCTGCTTTTATATTTTAATAAGATTGATCCTTATATATAACATATTTTATGGTAGCATGTTTGTGTCACAAATGACTGTAACTCATTAAGAATTTGAGCTTCGAAGGGCTGAGTTGAGATGGAATTTTGTAGTTAATTTGGTTGCAATAATTGGGGATATTTTATGAATAAAATTATCACATAATCAAAAAATGTTTTAAATGGGTAACTTTGTTTTAACTTAAATTGACATAAGGGAGTCTATGAGCTGGCCTAAGATTCATAGCATTTTCTCTAGGAGAATCCCAAGAGGTCAGTTTATAAACAAGTAATTATTGAACACACCCCAGAGAACCTGGATCTTATTCCCAGATCTGCCATTAAGCAAATTGCTTAATACCCTTGTCTTCATTTGTACAAGGTTGCACTGAGGATAAAGTTAGAGACAATAGATGAAGCCATACCTCGGAGTATGTATCAAGCAGAAGAGTCTGTAGTGATAATTCATCACATTAATAATAATAACATTATTACATGATGCTCCCACTGCATAATTTACATGACGTAAATCTGAATCATATTTTCATTGTGGAAATTCTTCTCATGGCTAAAAGCTCTATCATTGCATATATAATGGAAGTCTTGCCATTTTGTGACCTGTTTAGGATTGTCAGCTTATTGGAAGCAGGGTTTGGCTTAACAGGGACCACTCTGTCCCCTTGATCAGATGATAGGTCCCATTGTCAAAGAAACTCCAATTTTTTTCTTAGATTCTTTTTTGTTTTTCATTAAGACTACAGATTGGTGAATAAAAGTAGAAGTGATGGGTAGTAAGGAGGGCAAGTATTGCATGGTGCACTGGGTGTTATACGCAACTAATGAATCATCGAACTTTACATAAAAAACCAGGGATGTACTGTATGGTGAATAACATAATATAATAAAAATATTATTATGAAAAAAAAGTAGAAGTGAAGTAATGAAATGGACAATACATGTGTGATGATGGGTAATGATCTTAGAGACTCCCATTGGAAAATGGTCGAGTGTCCACTGCTAACCCTGACTGCTCACATTTGAATCCTAGGCTCACTACCCAGGAGATGTGTAGTCTTGGACAAATTCTTAACCTCTTCATGTCTGTTTCATGGTCTACCAACTGTGGATAACCCTCTGCCCCCAGATGGCCGTTAGAAATAAATCAGCTAGTATGTGTAAAGGCCCTTAGTGCTTGGCACATTGTATTGGGTCTAGAAATGTTAGTGTGTCATGATTAATAAATTTGAAAATAATTGTCCTCTGCAGTCTTCAAAACTTAAAGATTAAAAAAAATGTTCAAAGTATGCTGAAATAAACATAATATAAAATGTATCATTTTAGCTGTTTTCGAGGAGGGCCCAGTGGCATTAAGTACATTCCCAATATTGTGCAAGCATCACCTCTGCTCATCTCTAGAACCTTTCATCACTCCGAAGTGAAGCTCTGTACCCATTAAACAATGACTCCCATTACTGTCTCCCACCTTCTCTGCCGCCTGCCCACCACCCTTCTACTATTTGTCTCTATGATTCTGGTGACTCTAGGTATATCATAAAATATTTGTTATTTTGACAGAACCATCCTAATGTGTATGGATGGTATCTCATTGTGGCTTGAGTTGCATTTCCCTGTCGATGAGTGATGCTGAGCGTCTTTTCACATGCTTTTTGACTATTTATATATCCTCTTTGGAGAAATGGTGATTTAAGCCCTTTGCCCATTTTTTTTTTTTTTAAGATTGGCTTCTTTGTGCTTTGTTGTTGAGTTGTAAAGACCTCAATACATTTAACTGAGAAAAGACTTCAATTACCAAGATGCCTAGTAAGGTCTGAGAAAATTCTGTTAAGTAGAGGACAGTATCAATTCTAAGTTCTTGTATTAAAGTGTATAATATTGCAAAACAAATATTTTAACACATATACTTACTTTTTGTCTGCAGTCAGAAAACTTTCTTTGACAATCATTTTATAACACAGATCTTATCAAATAGCTTGCCTTGATTTATGATTATTTTTAATGCTTAGCCAAAATTAGATGCTCCAAAATAAAGCTTTTCTTCATTTCCCTTCATTTTTATATAGCATACATATTTGTCCAAAAAATTTTTCCATCAAAAGATTCTTTTAGCTGGTTGAGATATCCCAAAGAGCAATTTCAGAATTTCGAATTTTAATCTTGTGCAACATATTCACTCTCATGTTAAAATTCGTTCAGTCTCTCCTCTAGTTTTGTGGGGATGCATTGCTATGACATTTCGTTTTCAATAATTGCAATTTGACAAAAGCTGCAAAATCTTATACGCCCCTCTGGGGCAGATACATAGAAAAACATAACTTGTTCTTTGTGTTGGAGAAGCAAACTGTCTAGAGTAGCAGGTGGGATGAGGTGATGAGGAGGAATGTGACAAAGTAAATTATTATAGGGAAATTTAGTAATCAGGACCTAGGAATATCGAATTCATGGTAGGAAACAGAATGAGAAATCATCTCTTTGTTTTCTAGCTTGGCCTAATGGCATGTTATAATCCAGGAAATCCCATCCTTTTTGGAGTGATGCTTAGTGTCTTTAGAGATTAAAGTTGACTTCCAAGTATTATAGATGTTTTATACAAGATGGGTTTTAGGGAACAGGTTTATGACAACAGGGCAAGTATAGAGACTAAAACTGGAATGAGAGAAAAAGGCAAAGTGAGTTGTAAGCCTCACCCTGGAAATAAGCCAGATTTACAATGCAGCATTTCAGGTTTATCAAATTAAGTTTTAGAATTTAACATCCCAATTCAAAAGTGGAGACAAATGAGGAAAGCATAAACCAAGTTCACTCAGTGGCTTCTTTGCCGGGACAAGTCCGTCCTCATAGGATTAGGATCCGTGTTTTGAATGGCATCACTTTGGCCAGTGAAGATTGGGCTGGGCCCTTGGGGACATGTGTCCTTGGACACCGAGAAGCTTCTGAAGGGGGACTGTGGCACCCACATCTGGTAACTGATTCCAATGTTCGTTGAGGAATATTCAATTTTTTCACAGCACTTTTGCCTCTGAAAAGTGTTACCTACCATATATTTATAAAAGAAGGTGAATTTCAGTTGATTTTTTTCCCCTTAGGAATTGCTTTAGATATTCTCAACAATTTTATTGTCCCTAGAACTACCCAAGGTGGCCTCAAAATCAGAACTATAAAATCCAGGCCATTCTGAAGAATTTTCCCAGAACTTTTCCTGAAGGAAATTTGAATCTAGACCTCGTTACATTGTCACTGCTAATTTGTGACCTGTAGGGAAAAAAGCAAAGTGCTATGTGGTACTCATATATTATTATACTTCATTATTGATTTTAAACTAGTTGTGGAAAATCCGTTGCCAGTGTAGACTAATTTTACACAAGCCATGAAAACATCCATCAAACAGAAACTTGATTCTAACAGAAACAACCAGTGACCAACTGCAGAACAGAGAGCTTTTAGGTTTTAAGGATGGAAATGTGGTAGAAGAAATGTGCTATGTGGCTTATTGCATTTGAGTCATTATGCTCAGGAAAAACCAGCCTCCTCATTCCATCTTCCTCCCTTTTCTTAGGAATAAGCCTTAGTAATTGTAATTTGACATATATATATCCTCCTTCCCAGTAAACATATTTAGAAAGTTTTGGCAGCCAACTATGGTGTTGTACCCATCAAATTATTCAGCTTTGCAGTACTTGTGAAAAGCAAAAGAAATATAGTTTTCAAATGTGGGGAGATCTGAATTTATAGATGTATTTTCCCAAGGGTTTGTCAATTATTCATTAGCCTCAGTAGGCAGTTTTACAAATATGTATGAAAATGAACCCAAATCTATAAATCTTCAGCCTATTTGCTTAGATGCTGAGCATAGCCCTTACATTGATTAGCCAACGGAAAGGAGAGGAAGAGCGTGTATCACATGGTGGTGGTAGCTGAACTAGGAGGGCAGCAGTGGGAGTGAAGAGAAATGGAAAGACTTAAGAAAGATCAAGAGGTAAGGACTGAACTTGCTGCTCGATCATAAATAAGGGGCTGAATGGGAGGAAGGACTCAGTAGTAATGGAAGGGTGTCCAGCTTGAATACACTGGAGAGAGTATTGGTCATATCTCTAAAAACAGGAAATATTTGGAAGAGCAGGAAGAATGATAAACCCTGTTTTTCATCTGCTGAGTTTGAGGGGCTCAAAAGATGAAGCAGATATTTCCAACCACCCCCCCTTTTTTCAAAAAAGATTTTATTTATTTGAAGGAGAGAGAACGAGAGAGAAGAGTGCATTAGAGGGGGGAGGGTCAGAGAGAGAAGCAGACTCCCTGCTGAGCAGGGAGCCCGATGTGGGGCTCAATCCCAGGACTCTGGGATCATGACCTGAGCTGAAGCAGTGGCTTCACCAACTGGGCCCCCCAGGCCCCCCCTCTAACTGGCCCGTTAAGAAGCATATATGAAGCTCGTAAGAAAGATCTGATCTGGAGGAAAGCACTTGGGCTTCAACAGGTAGTGGGTGGTAAATAGCCCTGGGAATGATGAGATCATCCAGGAGAATAATGGAGGACAAACAGAAGATGGGACAGGGAAGGACCCAAGGAACATTAATACCTAAGGGACAGTAGAACAAGAGCCTTTAAAAGACACAGAGAATGTAAGAAGCTAGAAAAGAGGACAAAAACCTAAAGTGGGGGATTAAAAAGTAAGAACTATAACAGTTTGGGTTTTATAAAACATAATGCCAAATCAAGATAGCACAGAGAATAAAATATTCTTGACCTAAAGGCAACAAGGGGTTCCATTTCCTATGTGCATCAGGGATGTATGAAAACCCATGCTTGATAAATCAGAGTGACCATTTATCATGTTTAACAGGCTTTTTAAAAAAGACCTTATTTATTTGAGAGAGAGAGAGAGTGGGAGCACAAGAAGGGGAGCAGCAGAGGGAGAAGGAGAAGCAGGCTTCCCGCTGAAGGGATTCCCCTCAGGGATTCTCGCAGGGATTCCCCACGCGGGGCTCCATCTCAGGACCCTGGAATCATGACCTGAGCTGAAAGCAGACACGCAACCGACTGAGCCACCCAGGTGTGGCATTTATCATGTCTCTTAAAGCCACAGCACTAAACATGTGTTGAGTACTAACTGATAGATCATGAGTTAATTTATTTTGAAAAAAACTATAATTGATCACTCTACTGGAGTAAGCATGTGGGGAAAACAGACTCATGTAGGAAAGACCCACACAGTCTGGAATGTGCCATGACACATACGTGTGAGGGGTGACTATAGGAACATTTTTATGAGGATGATGCTGATTGTAATGAATGAGAAGGACTCACGTCAACCCCCCAGTCAGGTAGTTGCACCAACGTGTGACGTCGGAGAAGTGTCTGCTGAGCTACCACCCCACTGCTCCTTTCAGTGCTTTTTAATGTTTGGGGATCATGGGGGCCCTGCTTCGGCCCCACATTCACCCTGACATTTTTGTGCCACTCAACAGGAGCCTGTTCTCTTTCCCCAGTGTGAAATGTCACAGCTTGTGCTGGAAGACTTACACTCATGCAGCTGTGTATTCATCGCAAGGTAAAATAGCTGTGCAGTCAAAGAGAAATTTGCCTTTGCTCTCTTGCCCAGGTCAGTTTTTTTTATTTATTTAGGAAGGATGTAGGAGCTCTTTTGGGACTACCCCACATACCATTAACCATATTCCTAGTTTCATAACTTTGGTTTTCCTCTGAAATCTACTAGGGGGTCTGGATTTGGTGATGATAGTTAAAAGTATAATGTTGAGAGGACATTTATCCTCTTTCTATCGCACCTTCAAATGGAAGACTGTATACTTTGGAAAAGCCATCTTTTCTTTAAGTGTTCGCTGCTTTTTTGAGACGTTTGAGCTTCTATTTTTCATTTCCACAGTTGATTTAGACTGCTAGATGTCTTAAACACAGAAAATGTTAGGGTAACATACAATTTTCTGTTTAAAATTGAAATTTCAAGCAACCATACTTTTTCTCTGCTACTCTAATTCTTCTCTGCTAATTTCCTATGACAATGCAGAGATGGAGAGATAATAGCAACATGAAAAACCAGGCTGAGACCACATATTATTAGAATAATCAAAAAATTCTATTTTTAAAAGATCATATTTATTTATTTGAGAGAGAGAGAGACAGAGAGAGAGAGAGGGAGAGCATGAGCTGGAGGAGGGGCAGAGGGAGAGGGAGAGAGAGGATCCTCAAGCAGACTGCCCACTGAGCACGGAGCCCGATGTGGGGCTCCATCTCATGACCCTGAGGTCGTGACCTGAGCTGAAGGCAGATGCTTGACCAACCTGGCCACCCAGGTGCCCCAAGAAAATTCTATTAATTGTAATTATTTTGGAATAAATGCATATTTTTATTCATAGAACAATACACATTCACCCACAGAAAGTAAGGTGGAAGGACCCTTGATCTCTGCCACACTGTAGTTCAGAGACTCAAGAAGGAAGAAGGAGAGAGGAAACAAGAATAGTTGGGAGAGTTATAGACCTCAATGCAGTCTCAGTCATGAGAAAATAGAGAGGGAAGGCTGGAGGGTTGGGTAGGAGGAGACTCAGACTGCATTGCAGCCCTGAGAAAGTCTCGGTGAGGAAGACAGGGTGTCTCAGAGCAAAGATTTTCCATTAGAGCAGAAATGGGACTTGCTCTAGTATCTGCACTGTGCTCAGCATTGGCTGAGAGCAGTCTGGGTGAGCGTGTCCTTGAAGTGGACAGGGCAGGGAGGTCTGAAAGTGTGGCAACTGGAGTGTGCCAGCTAACGACACTGCGGACAACATGTTCTCCCCGGAACACCCATGGCTGCCGCACAGCCAGAAGCTTTGCTGCTTTAGCTTATTTCCCTTTGCTCTGCTGCATGGAGAGCAGACAGTGCAACCTACTTGCACTTCCAAGAGCTTTATGGGAAGCAGTTTGAAAGCTACTGGCCTATATAAAACACTGACAAGTGATGGACTGGCCCATTCATTTATTTAAGAGATATTCATTGAGCATCTATTTTGTGTGCTAGGCACTAGGAATATAAAACAAACATGACTCCTACTCTCACACAATTTTATGGTCTAGAGCAAGAAACAGACCATGTATAAACAACAACAACAGAAAAAATAGGCAAAATAATTCAGAAAGCGAGTTACAAATTATGGTAAGTTATAGAAAGGATATAAATATTTTGATAATAATAGGGAACATAGGTTGAAAATTTATTATGACTGCTTTATATATATTATTACATTGTTTAAATCTTACATTGGCCCTATAAGATGGACACTATTATTCTGACTGTATTTCAGATACAGACCGAGAGAGGCTGCCTTGCCTAAGGTCCCCCAGCTACGAAGGGGCAGAACAATGATTCAGCTCAGGCAGCCTGACTCCTTAGCCCTCTTAACAATTAGCTATAACTTGTCCCTACCCTCTCCCACCCCAAGCACACAGATACAGTATTTCTACTCTGATGACTTGGAAGGGGAAACTCGTCTCTCGTCTCTCGTCAGGGAGGTCTTCCGAGTGGTATTCAACCAAGGCCTGAGGGTAGAAAGAAGCAGCCATGCAAATATCTGGGGACAATGAAGTAAGATTCATTTGTTCAGATATCCATTCTCTCCTGTGTGTCGGTGATGTGCTAAGTTGTTCCCTGGTCCTATACAAGCGAGCAGACAGTCTCTGGTCTTCTGGATCTTTCTTCCTTGTAGATGACTCACACAATTAAAAAAAAATATGTACTGTTTGTGGTGATGAGAAGAAATATAAAGAAAATAAAGCTGGGTCAGCAGGAGGGAGTAGGAATTAAGAAGCTCTGCAGGCTATTTGAAATAGAGTTGTCTTTGTGTGGGGAGAATCGAAGGAGTAGAAAATCAGAGCCGTCCTCACAATGACTCTCAGGATTCAGGAATAATCGCCCCAGTTCCATCTTCCTTGACTGAGCTAGCTCCAAGGTACACGTTCTGCATCCTCTCTCTGAGTCTCCCAGTGGGATTAGGCTCCAAATGTCTACAGTGGTATACTGTTTGATAGAGCACACTATCCTAACACCTGCCCATCCTCATCCTGCTACCTATCTTTAAAATAAAGTGCCCTTGAATCCTTGTCAGGATTTTTTGGATTAAAATAATAAGTGATCCATCTTAAAAGATTTCATAAACATTCAGTTTAATTTTCTTCAGTTTACCCTAGACTGAAAGGAGAAATTCTAAAGTGTTTCGAATGTTCATTAGGCTCTCAGGATAATTTTCTATGGAAGGAGAAAAGCTTATCCTGCCGTGACTGAATTGGTGGCAGAACCACGTCAGAGGTGTGACTGTGCTCCTTGGCCTTTCTTTGCCCTTGACCTGTCATTTCTGTGTTCTACCCAGCCTGGTCACATGGACAGAGCGTTCCATTCCGCCTCCCATCATCCCTGCCTTCCACATCCGGGAGCATGCATTGGCAGGGATGTAAAATGTAAACTCCTTCCCTTGACATATAAAGTTAAATCTGTCAAGCTGCTAACTCTGGAATTTTAATAAAAGAGTATTTTGATCACTTTCTATGCACCCCTTGGTGAAGGAGGAATCTCCTGGCTTAAATATTATAAGGATGACCAAGCATGCAACATCCAGCTCTGGACAGATGCGATTAACAGTTTATTAGTCACATCTATTCACAGTCTAGGGAAGCAGAACCCTACATGCCATGAAAAGCCACATGGGGGTTCACTCAGGGGTAGAGTGAACCAGAAGGGGCTGTGGGATGTAGGTTTTGCAGTAACACGTGGGCGAGGTGACCTCTGCTTCCTGCAGGTGGGTGTGACTGCCTTGTTTGAACAATTTGTGGGCTGGCAGGGAAGCAAAACCCACGAGACTGAGGACCTGGCAGAGTGGGGTAGACCTAGCCTTTGGGGGAACTAGCTGGGTGGGTATCCTTTTCCACTGGGGGGCAGTGATGTCATATCTGGCAAGAGTGCAGGGACTCATGGTTAGGCCTTGGGACCCTTGAGAAGCACATGACATTTTAAAAACTTACAATACTGAGAGCTATTCAGAGCTTGTTTGCACTGTAAAAACTCAAATGAAAACAAAGTATGTTTATAAGGATACTAGCTTCAATATGGCAAGGTGTAACTTCAAAAAGCTTAGGTGGAAAATATCATTTTTTTCCGTACTTGTTAATTTTTTAAAGCAAGTCACTGTAGGGAGGGGGTTGATCTTTCACTTTATTACAAAGCACTTTTTTTTTTAATATATATATATAAAGAGGATGGAGTTTTACTTATCCTTGTAAATATTTCATATTGTAGGTAATCATGATATTCTGTGTTTTCTACTTTTAGACTAAAGATCCATAAAGATTAGTGTCTATGACATTGAGAAATTGTAAGGGCCTCCAGGGAAGTTTCGGATCTAAGAAAGTGTAGTGAGCCTGTCTGGATAACTGATCACACCTCAACTTGGCTGCTTATTCAGAAATCAATGCCACACACAGATACAGTAGTATAATTTCTGATGAGAAGGGGGTGGAATAAAAGATATGCTGTCGATATTTGGTGCATTGAATATTTAGATTTACATATGACAATTAAAACAGGTGTTCCAATATCTTCCAGTAGGGAGAGAAAGCAAGCCTAGGTAATTGTTCTCACTATGTGAGTTCATTTGCAAAGAGAAGTACATCAGTAGAATGAAAGATTGTAATAAAAATCAACAATTGCATCAAAGTCTTTACCCCAATATTACAATCATATAAAGTCTGAATTTTTTTTAAGGGATCTTGATAGGGTGCCTACGGTTTTAATCAGAGAAGTCGACTGATTCCCTGATAAAGTGATGACTAACATGTCAATAAATATTAGTTCCCTTGCCTCTCCCTCTTCCTTTCAATAGGTCCAAACTCCCACAGCTTTTTACTATACCTGCTGGAATTGTAAAGCGATTTTAAAATATTTAAAATATTTCATCCATTCATCTTCCATAGATTCCATGTAACCTCACACCCAAGTACAGGCGTCCCTAACTGTGCATAACAGATGTGTTTCTGAGAAGTTATAAGTTGAAAGATACTTGAAATGCACTCAGAAAACTAATTATTTGAAGGCACACTGTGGTGAATTCTTTTGTAATTCAACTGTTATGTAGGTTTGTGCAACCGTGGACTGGTTTATATGAAAACAGGGCATTCTTAGTACTAGCACTGATGAGAGAAATAATTCACAGTAGACTATAAATGTTCAGTGGAAGTAATTGAAGTGCAGAGTATTTAAATAGCAAAAGGAAATTTCACCTTTAAAAGATGTTCAAACACTTGCTTATACCATAAAGGAGACAGAGTCAAGTTCAGATCTACATTCAGCCTTCCCAATTTTGAAAATATGTTTCTCGGTGGGTTTATATATAGTCCTCACAAAGTAGGGGATTGCCCCATATGACTTTATCTCAAGGTCTTTTGTAAGTCCTTCACCACAGTTTGGAGAAAGAAATTTTTTAAGAAGCCGTCTTTTCACACAGGGCGGAGAAATGAAATCATGCATTACCTTCTAAAATGGCAACTAAAAGAATCCTTTAGAGTTTATTGCTTTCATTATTACTTCACCCCCATTTAATTGACAAAATTTATGTTTTGTTGCACTTAGATTGCAAGACACTTTAAAAAGTAGCACCAAGCACTTTCAGAACTTTCTTTAGAAAAGGACTGGAAGCTACTAATCTGCACGATACTACAATGAATGACACCGGATTTAGGGAAGATGGTTTTAAAACTGTCTTATTACATCCTTTTGCATTTATCTTACCAATAGGATGTAAGAGAAGTGAATCATAATGGCAGCCTAAGGTATCGTTTTTTTCCCAAATTTTTAAATTTTTCTTTCTAAAAGAGAATGCATCAATCCATTCAGCAGATAATCATTTAAGGCGCTTGGGTGGCTCAGTCAGTTAAGCGTCTGACTTTGGCTCAGGTCATGATCTCAGGGTCCTGGGATCAAGCCCCATGTTGGGCTCTGTGCTCAGCAGGGAGTCTGCTTGTCCCTCTCCCTCTCCCTTTGCCGCTCCGCCTGCTTACACTCTCTCTCTTTCAAATAAATAAAAAGAAATACTTAAAAAAACCCCAAATAATCATTTATTTCTGCCATGTCATTTGTTAGACACTGTGGATCCCATGATGGTGAATATGGCATGGTGCCTACTTTCAGAGAGCATACAATCACAGTCAGTCTATCAGTGTATCGACTAAAAGAAAGCAGATACACAAATAACAAAGTTTTACAGCTATTGGGGGATGTAGGTAGAGTGCCAGAGAAGGGAGAAATTATCTACATCTGTAGGAAATAGGAAAGGATTCCCACATCTACAGGAGAAAGCATTCTCTGTGGAGAACATTCTACGAGCAAAAGGCTTAAGATACACACACAAGGGTCCCGTGGAGAGTATAAGTGGTTTTATTTCACTGGTGTACAAACAGGAGAGAATGGAGGAAGTGGGAGAAACTTCAGATTACATAGGGCCTTGAATGGCAAGATGAACAACGTAAACACCTTCCAGTGCCGTGGGAAGTTGTAGGAGGTTTTTGAGCAGGAGAGGAGCATGGTTACATATATATTTCAAGAAAATTAATCTTACACTGTGTATGACATGGATGGAGAGAAAAAAAGAGAGGCTCAGAGGTGAGGAGACGGACAGAGGATGTCATCACCATTCGTAATGAGAACTTGAGTGGGGAGAGGCCGATGAGTGCTGGATACACATCCCAAGAATCAGAGGTGTTAAGCCAGGGGGATAAAGCATGTTACAGGGAAGGCGGAGGGTGAAGCTGGAGACATTTAAGCATTCCTCTCCACGCCTGGGAGAGTGAGAGCAGCATGACATTAATAGGAATGGATAAAACGGGGCTGGAAACAGGCTTGGGAATTAAACAGTAACTTTACAAATTTGTAATCTTGAGTCACATGTCCTAAAAAATGATTGATGTAGGTGTTTCATACTTACTGCAAAAAATAATGATTTTCATAATTTGTCATCCAAGCATTTACATGTTTAGACAACTTTTTTCTTTCTAAAATTACATAAGGATTGATTTAATTTGCTAATTTATATTGCTGGAATATGGCAATTCCCAAATATTGGGAACAAATATTACTCTTCACAGGGATTTGCTACCACTCAATGCTCAAATCCCTAGCAACTACACTCTTTAGTTAGAGAAAATAAGAAAATGAGCGTAAATCACATTCTATTTTTTGAAACTCAATAATCTATGTGATAGGGTCCCTCATTTTAGAGTGTAGATCCAGAAGAGACCATGAGGCAACCCGAAGTGTTTATTTGGGGTCTTAGGGAATCGCAATCCAGGAAGCTCAGAGTTGACAGAAATTGGAAGCGTGCTCCAAATATCCAGCAGGGAGGGCAGGCTTATAAAGACAAAGAACCACAGCGTTATGTAACTTATTTTGAGATAATTTTGATGGGTGTGGGCAGAGTTTAAACAGACTGCCTCACACAATTGACCATTTAGCTAACAGGTGTTACATTTTTTCTATTTCAGCCCAAAGTAAAAGGATGTGTTCCAGAAGGTAGAGTTGCAATTGACAAGTTGCAATTGACAAAAGTGAAAGTTCACTGGTGTTCTAAGAACTGAAACAGATTTGCATAGGACTTACTTCCTCAGTATCTTCTGGACCCTATTCTGATGTCTCTTTTAGCAATCCAGGCATACTTCATTTTGGAATCTTTTCATAAAATATTTAAAAAATATGCCTAAGGGGAGCCTGCGTGGCTCAGTCGGTTAAGCGTCTGACTTTGGCTCAAGTCATGATCTCAGGTCCTGGGATGGAGCCCTGGGTCTGGCTCTGCACTCTGTGGGGAGTCTGCTTAGTCCTCTTATTCCTCTGCCCCTTTCTCTACCCCTCCCTCTGCCCATCCTTCTGTTCCAGTGTATGTGCTGCTCTCTCCCTCTCTCTCAAGAAATCTTAAAAAAAGAAGTACACCTAAGAAGTACACAGAATGAGTTTATGATGCACAAGTACATGATGTCCTCTGGAGATGTTTCATTAGAACAAGATCTCTAAAATCTTTCTGTAAAGGGACTAATTTTGGTTTCTCTGAATTTTTTTGATAACTGAAAAATAGAATACAAGATTAAGCGTATAGCTTATATATGTAACATTTGCATATAGATTTATCCATGAATTTGTTGATCATTAATATTGCTGTGGTAAGTCTAAACACTGGGCATAAATTTACATGCCACTTTGCACAAACTAATAAATAAGATAGTAAATATCCATTTATTCAGCAAAAAGCCCAAGGAGCTATTTAAAAAGGTTGGATAAGCATACCATAAAAACAAATTAATATTTTTTAAACACTGCTATGTATAACTCTAGTATAATTAAGTAAATCAGAAGTCCTAGGACTATGTTTATTCATTTAAATAGGCTAAAATACAGATCAATTGTTATTGATCGTGATAGACTAACTTTGTCCTTTTCTTTACATTTATTCTTAATTCTTCTTATTTTTGTATTTTCTACTGTAGGGGCCAAGGTCAGGCTATCACAAAATGTGCCACTTTGGCATATGAATTATTTTAAATAAGAGTTGCTTAAGAAACAGCAGGAACAAGGACACTCAGATTCTCCTCTGTCCTCCTGAAAGCAGGAAACAAATCTCCCATACGAAAAATATCCTCCCTGTACTAAGTAAAAGGACATTCTTATCACCAGAGACAGGGACTTTAAAGCCAAGGAAGCTATAGAAACAAATGTTGTTACTTTTTTTCTAATCTATTAACTTGGTCCAAATTCCACTTAGAATTCCTTAAGAATTAAAGCTCCCAAACGTCTGTTTGCTTTATTCTGTCCATTCCTCACAAATTTATTTTCTCTTTTTCTAAGAAAGATCAAAACTGCCCACCTTGGTCATTTCTTTAGGTCTCAATTTTATTATTGGGCCTCCATATGCACAGAGTAAAAGCTCTTTTCCTCCTGTTTATCTGTCTCATGTAAATTTAATTCTTAATCCAGCTGGACGAACTTGAGGCTAGAGAAAGAATTATCCCTTTCTTTCACCACCGTCGCCTCTTTTTTAAAATGTGTGAACATTTACTAACTTCAGATGATCAGAGTCTATCACTGACTCTTTTGCAGGAAATAGATGTAAATTACATGACTTTCCGAACCTCAGTCCTGATCCATAGACCATGTAGTCCTATTCGATGGGCTACTTTGAGCCATTTCACAAAACTCTCTGAGCCACAAGAGGGACATTTATAGGATTTTCCAAGTATTCCTGCAGTCTTAAAACAGTGTCCCTGTGAGCAGATTAAGGAGGGCACTTGCGATGAGCATGGGTGTGGCATCAAAGTGTTCAATCACTACACTGGACACCTGAGATTAATATTGCACTGTATGCTAACTAACTGGAATTAAATAAAAACTTAAAAAAAACACAGTGCCCCCCTGAGCAATGTATTTTATGATAATTGGTGCAACTAGCCCTATGTGGTGTTGCTGGCTCTGGACCATCTTTGTGTGGAGTTCCTGAGAATTTACAGCTATTTCACAACTAATCCCATGGAGAGAATATGGAAACACGATCACATATTCGCTTTGGGAATCATAGATTAACATTGCATTAAAATTAACGAAAACAAGACCTCACTTATTAAGTACTTAACTTTTTGTAGTAAGTACCAAGAAAATAAAAAGCAGAATAAAAATGCCTACCGCACCCTGGAAAGCTTACCAATGACTGTCGCAATGCGCAAAACCCAATATGTTCCATAGATAATGTATTTCGTTCCTGAAATGCAGTTGATCTTACTGAACGTAATTCAATGAATGTAATGCCATTTTTCTACTGTTTCAATTATATTTTAGTACGGAAAGAAAAGTGTGAGACTTAGTCAATTCTGCCATGATTAAAACTTAATTCCATATATTAATAGCCATTGTATTCTATTAAATCTGGTAGAAAAGATTTATACTGCCATTTATTTCCATTCTTAATCATTAGCATGAAATAGAATGCATTAGTGTGCTTCTTAAAATACCCTTGGATTATGAATTAAATACAAAATTACAACTAAAAAGAAACAGCCCAGGAAGATGTTTTTAAATGGTTCATTATAAAATTAACAAAGATAAAATAATAAAGCAGTGATGGTCTGAGGTTTGGTTTTTTTTTTCCTTCCTCCATCTCTTTCTTCTTTCCCTGAAAACCATTCCAAACTCTCACAGTGTGAGATAGTATATTCTAGAAGTAATACATCACATTATTTAGCTATTACTTAGGCAACAAATAAAAATCATTGCACTCGGATTTAGACACTTCAAAGAAAAATAATGGGGCTATTATTGACACATACAATTTTTTAATTCAACTTTAAAATTTTGAGGTAATTGTAGATTCCCATGCAGTGTGAGCTGTAACACATACAGGTCCCATGTACCCTTTACCCTGTTCCCCCCGAGGTAACATCTTAGAATAAAATAGAACACTCTTCCAGTCAGAGTGTTGACATTGATACAATCAAGATAGAGAACATTTCCATCACCACAAGGATTCCCTCATAGACTTTTTTCCTTCTCCATTTCCTTCTCATCCAGACCCCCTTCCTTATCCCTGGCAGCCACTAATAATGTGTTTATTTCTATATATAAAAGATCGAGCTTTGGAGAAATTAAATAATTTACATACATGTATGCTGAATTGGAATTCAGATCAGTTATGACTTGGAAGCTCTTGCTCTTTCTCTCACATCATGACTAGAGAAATATTACAAATTTCACCAATAATTCCCAGCCTTGCTCGATCTCTTTCTGCACCATAGGGTCAGTGTCCCCGTTTTAACCCAAGGCCCAGGCAACTCCAGACTACATATGTTAGAAGTTCATTAAAGAATATTCTGAGTTTGCTGTGAGAGGGCTGGGAGATTGAGAATATCACTGTTTTGTGACCCAAAGAGGCAAATGTCTCAGTCAATAGATGTAAGCGACATGGGAAAAGGGGGAAAAAAAAAGACTCCTCTGGGGGGAAAACAACAAAGAAGGGAAGAAACGAGAGGTAGAGGTTACAGCCTATGTTCTCCTCTAGGATTTTGACAGATTCCTGTCTCACATCGAGGTCTTTCATCCATTTGGAGTTTATCTCTGTGTATGGTGTGAGAGAGTGGTCAACTTTCATTTTTTTGCATATAGCTGTCCAATTTTCCCAGCACCGTTTATTGAAGAGACTGTCTTTTTTCTCCACTGGATGTTTCTTCCTGCTTTGTCAAAGATTAGTTGACCATAGAGCCGAGGGTCCATTTCTGAAGTCTCTATTCTGTTCCATTAGTCTATGTGTCTGTTTTTGTGCCAGTACCATGCTGTCTTGGTGATCACAGCTTTGTAGTATTAAGGAGGGCACGTACTGCATGGAGCACTGGGTGTTATACACAAACGATGAGTCATGAAACACTACATCAAAAACTAATGATGTACTGTATGGTGACTAACATAACTTAATAAAAAATTTAAAAAAATAAAAAAAATAATAATAAATGGAATTCAAAAGTAAAAAAAAAAAGAAATGAGAGGTAGGGAATTTGCAAATTCAGTATGTATACAAGAGATAAAGAACCCTCAAAATTTAGTCAACATTTTGGCAATCATTTTCAACCTTCAGAAATGTGCTCACATCTGAGCTACACAGAGTAAAGAGGGCATGTCTACTAGGCCAGCTCTGAACAGTCCAATATGCCAGGTGGGATGAAAAGAAGAGAACCTAATCTAGCTTCAACCCTTATGCCCCATAAATATATACTCAAATATTTTCAGGGCCACCATTTAATAAACTGTAAGGAAAGATAAAAACATTAAACTTGTCAATGTCACCATATCTATTGTTTCTTCAGTCATACAAGATACTGTATCAGTTTTATTTTAGAATGACATAATTACATACAACTTTTTGTCATTTGTGGGAAATATTTCATTTGAATTAAGTGTTACTGCATACCAAAAAAAGAAAAAGACTCCAAGAAAATTAAAAAAAAAAAACCAAAGACTAAAAGTAGAAGGATTTGTTTATCTCTCTTAAAAAAAATAAATCAGAATGAACACCTTCTGTGAAATCATCATAGCTCTTGCTATCTTCCCAGGCTCTTTCTAGCTTCCTACATTGTCATATATGACATTTCAGATCTCAAGACCACCTCATAGGTCAAGGTGGTCACTGGAGATCCGGCTATCCCATCCTCATTGAAGACACCTGGAAGGGAGCCGCAAAAAGGGAGGGGGAAACAACAAAAGTAAACAAACATTAAACAAAAAACATGACCTAAGTCAGCTCCTTTTTTTAAAGGGGAATTTTCAGCAGTTTCATAGCACTTGCAGAACAGCCAGTTACCTAAGCTGTGGATCAGGAGTTGGCCATTTGTTTACATCTAGCTGCAAGAAGATGTACAATGTCCATAGTTCAGTTACGGAGGAGAAAAAGGTCTTGGGGATGGGGCGCCTGGGTGGCACAGAGGTTAGGCGTCTGCCTTCGGCTCAGGGCGTGATCCCGGCGTTATGGGATCGAGCCCCACATCAGGCTCCTCTGCTGTGAGCCTGCTTCTTCCTCTCCCACTCCCCCTGCTTGTGTTCCCTCTCTCACTGGCTGTCTCTATCTCTGTCGAATAAATAAATAAAATCTTTAAAAAAAAAAAAAGAAAAAGGTCTTGGCTATTGAATGGACGGCTAGCATCTCTGACAATGGGGACATATGTGATTAACGTTAATAAATGCAAGTTTTCTCGTAACTTGTTTTATTACTTATTTATCCTTACTCAGCACCAGGAATAGCCACATGTACTGATCGGTTAATACTCCATTAATGACATACATATGATGAATGCAGTTTAAAAAGAAATACAATTTCACATTTCAAAATTCATCTAGTTTCTGCATGTTCTGATTTGACTTTTTCAACAAAGATAAGACTGGCTTTCAGATTTTAACAATCCACTTTCTGTTAAATGGAACAGCATGAAGATTCATTTTAGAAACTCAGAAAAAAATGTAAAAAGCTTTTGTGTGTTTGTGGTTCTCATTAAGTAAGTGAAGACTTTATTTTTCCATTATTATTGGCATTGTTCAAGCAATTGCATTGTAACAGTCTCATCTATCATGTAACATATTTGGATTTATAGAAGAGAAGGTCAAGTACAGACAGACAATGGATAAATATAAATTAAAAAAAAAAGCACAAAATCAAATCCACAAATAAGAAAAATAACAATCACCTGATTGTTCTGGACCATCTGAATTTGGTTTTCTAGATATTGTTCACTCTGAATAGACAAAAAATGAAGTGACTCCTACTGGGGTAAGAAAAGAAGAAGAAAGATCTAAATCTTAATCAAATATTGTTGAGATCTCTGTAGCTGGGGGCTGGCTTTATAGGAACATTCAGAAAGTTAGTCATTTATTTTTCTCAGGTCTCAAATGTTGCTTTAAAGACCTCATGCAGGATATTATATTCAGTAATCTCATATTGCTAGAGAGTCAAAGTTAGTAACAAATATTTTTTGTCCTCTTTCCAAATAAAGAATAATATCTTCATTGATTGACAAAAGGGATTCTTCTGAACAAGGATTATGCCTTTAGGCCCTAGGACGATGCCTTTTTAGTGTCTACATACAAACTTTAGTTGAAATCACAGCCCTAATTGACAGAACTTTTAAATTAGAGCGCCCACAGGCCACTTTGCTACATAGTACATGGTCATTTTCTTCTACATTGAATTAATTTTCAATCAGCATTGTTTAAAAAAAATGAGCAAGAGTAGAAACTGGCAACCAATGCTCTAACGTTATTTCAAATCCCGAAGCACAAAGATTAATTAAGAACCAATTAATATGGAGCGTATACGTCAAAAGAAGATAGAGAAGATAAGATGAGGTCAAGAGAAAAGTCGTTTTTGTTTTCTTCTTTTGAAGCTTAGATATATCACAAATAAGAAATTAAGGAGAAAATAGAACACATTAAATTGCTAAGTCTGCATTATGTTTAAGAAATACAAATGTAAATTATGTTCGATGTTACTTACTCATAAAATCATCACAGGAGAGAAAGCAACAGAAGTATTTAAGAAACACCTGCTGTACTTTTGTAGGGAATGAGCATAGAGACCCTGGAGGGAAATTCCCCAGGCTCCAATCTGCCTCCACCTGTGTGATTTGGAGCAAGTATCCTAACCTCTCTGTGCCTTGGTTTCCTTACTTGTTAATGTGCTCTTAATTTTGATACCCAGAGTCTTTGTGAGAATTGAATGGGATATTCATGTGAAATGTTCAGAAAAGAACCCGGAATGTAACAAAACTCAATAAATATTATTCTGGTTGTTAATTAATTCCAAAATATGGACTCAATGAGGACTGTCTAAGGTTATTACATGACGTTGAAGCAATTATACCAGCTTCAGAAGGGCTAGAGTTATTACTATTTTATTAAAATTTTAATTAATTTTAATTTAATTTACCATATTTGAGGTAAGTGTGAAAAATATAGTCCTTTTGTTGCATTTAGACAAATAAATAAGAAAATGGTCCAGTATTATTTCACCAAGTTCACTTCTATTGTATTTACTTATTAAAGGCAAGTTTGCAAGCTAAAGTGCAAATCTAGGGACCTCTGTCTCAGATAAGGATGTCATGCATAGCATAAAATGAGAAATGCACCCTTGGTTGCAAAAATCTATGGCAAAGCAGACAATTTTAAAGAAGGAAACAAAGTAATTGAAGAGAAATCGGATAAAAATGAGATTGAACTGTAAAAGAAGACCTCATTAGACTATTCAATTTGTGAACAGAAATGGTTAAATCTTTAAACATTAATGGGTGGTGGACATTCTGTCTGCAGCTGACATTCTGTCTGTCTTTATAAGAACAGCATTGGACTGAAAGGTTTGGGGATCCGAATTCTGTATGTGAAAAAGACAGCTCTCTGAATCTAGTTTTTTGTGGGTTTTTTTGTTTCTTTTTTTGTTTTTTGTTTTTTTTAATCTGTAAAGGAAGACTATTTCACTTGATAATTTCTAGGATTTAATATTTCAACTGGAAAAGAAAAAAAGAACAGAAATGTTGATGTGCAATCATGTCCTTGCTTCTTCCGCCTTTTTTCTCGAAGGATAACAGCCTTGAAGATGATCTTTCCAGATTTCCAGGTTCATAAATGGCCCTTCAAGAGCAGCTAGGTTATTTTGCTCACTGAGGGTTTCAGGAGTAGTGGTGGTGATGGTGGTGGAATAACGTGGGGCTGGGAGTAGCAGACGCACGCCAAGCATAAAGGCATGCTATGTTAACTCACTAGACAGATGCCCCATTCTGGCCTCCGGTGTCCGTGGGTCCAGTCTGTAAACAAACTCTGCTCCCTGGATGCCGTTGGTTTATGCACCTTCTCCCCTCCCTTCCCGGTATTCAACGCTGTCTATTTGCCTCTTTCTACCTTCCCTTCCTAAATGGCCTCTAGAGAAAATCTCTGAGTGTGGATAAAAGTACATTTCAGTTCTTGTATTTTCCTCCTCTGTTGGTGTTGCTAACTTTAGTCAGCCATTCAATAGATATGTACTGCATTTTGTCTTCCTGATAGTGTTTGAGTTGTACCAAGGACTTCATTTTGAGTTGACATGTGGAAGATACTCTTCTTGAGTAAGAAAAAGGGGGAAGAGCTCATTGGACGACAAAACAAGGCCCAGTCCCAGCGGTAGGAAGCTGCAAGGCAGGTTTGAGGAAAGGAAAATGAGATTCGGAGGCGAGGACCTAGGGCCGGAGGGAGGGTGATGGAACATGAACAGAAGAGTCAGGAGACAGAGACTTGAAGGTCACGTGGAGGAGGTCGGTCCTTATTCTAGGATTAACATGAAACCACTAAAGCATTTTAAGCAGTGGAGTGATATGATCAGGTTTAGGCTTTTCAAGTCTTTGTCTGGCTGTGAAGAATAGAATAAATGGCAGGTGGGGAGAAGATGGGTGGCGGGGGGGCGGGGAGTTGCAGGATTAATGTGCGATTGCAATTTTTCAGGAGAGAAATCAAGCTAGTTTGGTGTAGAGTGTGTCTATAATATAGCGGCAAACAATGGATATTCTTTTTTCTTTCTTTCTTTCTTTTTTTTTTTTTTTTAAGATTTTATTTATTTATGTGACAGAGAGACAGCCAGCGAGAGAGGGAACACAAGCAGGGGGATTGGGAGAGGAAGAAGCAGGCTCCTAGCAGAGGAGCCCGATGTGGGGCTCAATCCCAGAACTCCAGGATCACACTGAACTGAAGGCAGACGCCTAATGACTGCGCCACCCAGGCGCCCCAAACAATGGATATTCTTAAGGACTATTTAGATGGTTAAACCTGTAGTGCTAGATGGATTAGATATTATAAGCATCATAGTTTTTTTTTTAAAGATTTTTTAATTTACTGCAGAGAGAAAGAGACGGAGATAGCGAGAGAGCAGGAGCAGGGAGGAGAGGGAGAAGCAGGCTCCCCGCTGAGCAGGGAGCCGGATGCGGGACTTGATCCCAGCACCTTGGGATCATGACCTGAGCTGAAGACAGGCACTTAACCCAGGCACCACCCAGGCACCCCTATAAGCATCAAATTTAATTTCCCTGTGTTTGATAAATCTCAGTGATCATTGAGCAGCTGTACAGTCCTCTTATTTTGTTTTATCTAGTTTCTTTGTTTTGTTGGGAGGAATTCCTGGATGTTCCAAAGCATCATACTGAGGGCAGAGCGACTACTGACACTGTCTGTGTGTGAGTCATGCATTTTGTGACTCAGGTGGAAATATCGAAGGGCAATTCTTCTGACAGTGGAACCACCTCAAAGGTGACTGAGTTGGCACAGGCGATGCGGGGTGCCCCACTGACACAGGGTAATGGGAAACTGAGGAAGAGGTAAAATGCCAGGAGAGTGAGTGAAGGAATGAAGGTTTTCTAGAGAATTCAAAGGGATTAAATAGGCCACTTGCCAACATAAAATAATCATCAATTCCATCTATTGTTGTATTTTAGACACATTAGATCATTTTTAAAAAATCTTGAAGTCTTCCTGAGAGTGATCACGACACGAGTTTTTTTACATCCAATTTGACAACTTTACTTGTGTTTAATAATTATTTCATCTCAGTCCACCATAAAGTTGAACTGCAAAGGTTATTTTCTACAAAGACAGCACTCAAAGGTACCTTTAGCTCAGCTTTTTATTATATTTTAGTTTGTATTTGTTGTGTCATTAATATTGGTGATGCCACTTTTCTGACAGTTCAATACCCAATTATTTTCATAGTGTTTGCTGTAGGAATCCTAGCTCTCACAATTGAATGTGAACATTTTAATTGTTACTAAAAGAAGATAAAGGTGAATTTATTTAATTTTATTAAAAAAATTTTTTTTATATTATGTTAGTCACCATACAGTACATCCCTGGTTTTTGATGTAAAGTTTGATGATTCATTAGTTGCTTATAACACCCAGTGCACGTTGCAATATGTGCCCTCCTTACTACCCATCAACGGTCTATCCCAATCCCCCACCCCCCTCCCCTCTGAGGCCCTCAGTTTGTTTCTCAGAGTCCATAGTCTCTCATGCTTCATTCCCCCTTCTGATTACCCCCCTTTCTTTACCCCTTTCTTCTCCTACAGATCTTCCTAGTTCTTATGTTCCATAGATGAGAGGAACCATATGATAATTGTCTTTCTCTGCTTGACTTATTTCACTTAGCATTATCTCCTCCGGAGCCATCCATGTTGCAGCAAATGTTGAGAAATCGTTCTTTTTGATAGCTGAGTAATATTCCATTGTATATATATTTAAATCATATTAAACATTATATATATAGATGTGAAGATAAAAGGTGAATAAAAGAAGATAAAGGTGAATTTAAATAATATTAAACATTTTATCTATCTATATGAAAATTGTTTTCCTGCATTTGTGTGAGGCATAACTAAGGCATGAGATATGAGGCCATGATAAGATATGCTTCTTCCTATGCATTAGTGTACTGTGGACAATGGTAAGTATATAAACTTAACAAATGAATGATACTGTGTGCCTGTCACACAAAATGACCAATACATGCCCAGAGTTTCTCTTAAATTTGGGAAAGTGTATAATCACTTAATAAAAATTCTAGCAGATTGCTATTATTGGTTTAGAATTAGTTTCAGTATAATAGAATTTAAGTTTGTACAAATTTTAAAAAGTTACAAACTTTTTTCCTTATAGTTCTTATATACTTATAAAATCATAAAAACTATAAATAGTAAACAAAAAATCATAAAACTCTAAATCAAATTTGTATAATACTATGAAAGCAATTGTACTTGAATTGCTAAGACTGATTCATTGTGACAGATGATGCTTTCTGTTGAGACTAAATCATGTTTTGCAATGTGAACATAGAATTGGGTGCTGATATAGAAGTTCTTTCAAGTTTGACATACTTGTGTTTTCTAGTAGTGGATCGATTCTCTCTCCCTTTTGATCTGCTGAAACAACTATGGGACCTAAATATTTGTTCTGTGTTGCAGTGTCCCTTAGCCATCACTTAGGGTTAAGTTCCATAGTAAATGCACCTCTGTTCTTATCTTTCTAACTGTGAAAATGAAGGTGAAAATATATGTTGTCCATGAGTGCAGAGAATTTGAATTGAAGAAAATGTTTTAAGGGATTGGGAGTGATTAACTGTACCATCTAGTATGATAAATGCTGAGGATTCATTGATTTCAGAATGTGGAGGTTACCATTGACCTTGAGCCGTTTTCGTAGAGTAGAAAAGGAAGTGATAAAACTTGAGTGCAGTGACTGTGCTAGAGAATAGCAAGAGACAACTTAGGGAAAGAAAATACAGACAACTTTTCTGAGGATTTTGCAGTAAAGTGATCAGAGAAAGAGTTGGTTTCTGGAGAGGGAATAGGGAGAACAGTGTTTTTTGAAGATGGGAATAATGGCATGTTTGTATGCTCAATGGAGAGGAAAATCATTCAGTGGAGAGGGAACGGTTGATGATGCAGGAAAGAAAGAGAGTAGAATTACTAGCCCAATGATTTGAGTGTGCCTAAGGGGAGGATATCTAGACTACAATTGGAGGGGTTGGCTCTAAGTGGGCTCATTAATAGTTCACCGATGGTAGCAGAAGAAAAAGCAAAGAATATGCTGATATAATATAGTTGTGAGTAGATGTGGATATTCTCCCCTGAGCAATTCAATTTCTAGGTGAAATCTCAAACCAAGTCATCCATGGAAGAGTGAGGATGGAGGAGGTGGTGTGAGAGGGTGGAGGATCAAATAGAAGTTATAAAAGAGTTGTCTAGGAGAGGTTGAGAATGAGTGGACTAGGGTGAGGGATTTGGTTTCACAGATAGATTGACATTAAAGGCACAACCGAGTTTTTAGTTGTCAGTTTAATGTAGGGGTTGGTAAGCTTTTCCTGTAAAGAGCCACACAGGAAATATTTAGGCTTTGTAGTCCCTACAGTCTGTGTTGTAACCACTCAGTTCTGCTACTGCAGTTTGAAAGTCATCTGAGGCAGGATGTAAACCAGGGCTGCCAGGGACCATCCATAAGCTGTGACAGTGAGAGATGGCCTCCCTTCTTTGGGACCCAACTGAAATACCAGTACCTTATGGAAGTGTTGCAGACTGTCTTGGGCATTGTCGGTCAGGCTTCCTTCTGCGGTCCTCCATTGAGCCACACCTCTCTGCCACATCCTTCATTTGCACTGGAAGTGCTGGATCTGGATTGCTTTGGCTTGAAAGACCTGACGATTACATTTTCAGGAATTCTGTGATTCGTTTAATGTCATAGAGACACCTTTAAATCAGTCATGGTGAGAGTCTTTATACCACGGAAAGCAGTAAACACTACAAATCAGGGCTTTTCCTACCTCCAAGAGCCAGTTGTTAATCATTTGCCTGTAATTAACTGGTTTGCATCACTGTCTCCCCACCAGTCCCAATTTCTCAAGAATAATGACTGTGTTCACTATTCAATTAATTTTTCTCTTTTCTCCACCTACGGGATTGTGGTGGATGTAGTACATGCCAAAACCTGTTGAAACATATTTTAAATGTTCTATTCTTACCCTAATTAAAAATTCAAATCCACAAAATTTCTTCCAGTTTAATTATCTACCCCAAAGTCAACACAGTGTACCAACCCATACCTACCAGGAATAAGGAAGACATTAGGTGTTTGTGAGATTAACCTCACATTGGATTTGACTTTTTTTTTTTTTTCTGAATTGACTTTTATTTTAATCTCTTATTGCCCAACTGGTTCTATCGTCATTTGCTTGGACATACATATGTGCTTCATATCTGATGGTATGGTTCACAGTCTTTAAGAACATGAGGTTTGGAGCCAGAATATCTACCGACATTAGACAACTTACTAAACATGTTCTCATTTGTACAGTAGGGATAAAATGGTACCTACTTTGTAGGGTTGCTGTGTAGTTTAAATAAATTAATCCATATAAGATTATTAGAGCAGTACCTTAGCAATGTTGGAGAGAATTATCATTATTAACTCATCTTCCAGGCTTCCACATTAGCTGTCTGAAAGTCCATCCTTTACAAAGGATCTGGAATGATCTTTAGCAAACATAAATTCGATCACATGATTCCTCTGCTTGAAAACCACCAATTTCATTATGCTGAGAATAAAAATCCTATTTCTTTTTCATGGCCTATAGTCCTTACATGATCTGCCCCTGTGACTCCTTCTCAGTCTCTGTGCTATGCTCCCCTGATTTCCCTAAGCTTTATAGATATGGTCTCCTTCCTCTCCTTGAATGTGCTAAGTTCTTTCTAACTAGACTCCCTTTGCCCCAAATAGTTTCTTCTTAGTTCTAGGCCTATCACCTTTTCTTGTTATTCAGATCTGGGTCCAGATGTCTCCTTTCCAGAGAGATTTCTCCCAAGGACTCTTTCCCAAGGACCTCAACCAACTCTCATTACTCTCTATCACATCTTCCTGTTTTATGGTTTTTATGCCATTTATCCAAATCTCAAATTGTCATAGTTATTTGTATTTATTTGCTGCTTTTTTTTTTCAACTGGATGTAAGTTCCAAGAAAGTAATATGTATATTACCTATATTTTTCACATCTGAATTTCTGGTGCCTAGAATAGCAGGATCTCAAAAATTATTATAGGATCAATAAGTGACAGGGATAAATGTATATATTATCTTGCTCTTCTAATTTAAGAACTCAGTTGATCAGCATGTCCTATTTTGACGAATAGCATCACTGTCCATCTATTGCAGAGGCCAGAAATCTTTATGTCATTCCTAACCTCCCCTTATCCTTCATCATCCAAATAATCAACCCTTACCTTCTGTCCATCCTGATCCCAAAATAGCTCATGAATCCTCTACTTCTTTCTATCTAGAATTATTTTATTTGTTTGGGTTTCTGATTGTCTCCTATCTTGCTCAACTTTGTTCACGTCACTACAGCCAGAATAAACTTGCCAAATCACTGTTCTGGTGGTGCCCCTTCATTGTGTAAAGACTTTTAACATTAAAACAGTTCTATGGTGTTGCAGAATTATTAATACCCAACCCACTCTATATCTTTCATACCCATCTGAGCTGCCTGAAGTTGGGGACAGTTTCTGGCAAGCCGTAAACTTCTAGTGGCTTTCCATATCAGGTACATGATCTATCTCTCTCTATTCCTATTTGAGCGCTTTCTCTGGTACCTTGACAGCTTGCTCAAAGCTCAACAAATCCTCTGGAACAACCTTCAGGCAATGGGGGATGGCATCAATGGATAAATGTCCCAGCCATCCTAGTGTCCAGTGAGATGATTCTCAGATCACTCCACATGGTTCACCATGTAGGATTGAGGCCCATTGTCCATAGCTATACCTAGCTCACTAACAGACATTTTTTCTGGATTTTCTTTCCTTATCTCTTCCTCATTGTGCATCCTGAAATCAACCTCTAGATAAACTACCTGTATCCAAGACCTTATCTCAGGGTCCCTTCTTACGGGAAAACAAACCATGAAATATGGCTGGTCATATGCCCCTTGATCTGGCTTTGACTGTCCTCTCCAGGTGGGTTCCTCAGTTAACAACTACTGCTTACCCACAGCAATCTTGCTTTTTGGCTGTATTAATTCCTTGAGTGTATAATGCTTAATCTAACTTTATGTGCTTTTGTATCCTTTTGCCTCCTTAAATGCTACCTTCATTCCCAGTGGGTAACCAAGTGCTTTGTTCAAACAAGAATCCAATGAATAATCATTTAAATAATGAGAGTCTAAAATTTATTCCTGCTCATGTACTTCCACAGAGGAGTCAAATTATTTGTTTATTTTTACATAATATGTTTTTGGACTATTGCTAAAAATCTGAGAAGATATAAAAGTGGAACAGTAGCACACAGTAATTTTTAAAAGTCCAGATACATATTTTCCTCTTTTTAATTAGCTTTATATTAACCAGGTGCAAACTATCAACTATTTTCATTTGGAAATAATGGAATATCCAGCTCTCCAGAGAATAAATTTGTTTGAATAACATGGGTTTTTAATAAGCCAATACTAACAGCAATTTGTTTTTTTCTAATAAGTCAAGTTCTTTTTATGGTGGATTATCACATTATTATTCTTAATAATGGCCTTTTTGCCAAAAATGTTCCCTGAAAGTAGCATTTGCTTGTTTTTAAATAGACATTTAAGTTGTACCAGCAAAGTGCTGATAGAATTAAACTCAGTATGCTTTAATTTTACTATAATACTCTTAGCAAGAGATGTAGCTGATTCTGAGCATATAATTAGGGCATTTGAAGTAATCCATGCTTTAACATGATTTGAGGCGATAAATGCCAGTTACAACAAACATGTTACTGCTCCTTTTACTGTTTATTCCTTTTCTCTTTCTCACAGCTAATCACTTGCTAAAAACTTGGGTGTCTTTTTTCTACAATGCTTTAATTTTGAGGAGATTAGCAAAAATCCAGAGTTTCTGCAAACCAGTAATATCTATTGATCTGATGAGATTTGGAAAAACAGATGGTTTGCTTGCTCTCGGGTCAAAATCCACTAGTGATATTATTTATACAATAAATGCACATCTTTTATATTTTATATCTCTCTCTATATATATCTATAGGCAAGTTTTAATTTTCACATTCAATTTAGGTCTCAGTAATTCCCACTTATTGTTCAGAACTCAGTGAAGCATTTCACGGTGGTCTGCACTAGAATACTGGTGTTTCCATGCACTGTGCATTTCTTCTTCACAGTGTATTTTAGATATTGGTAATTATGTCTTTTTTTAAAGATTTTATTCATTTATTTGAGCGAGAGAGAGAGAGAGAGAGAGAGAGCAAAAGCAGGGGGAAGGAGAAGCAGACTCCCCGCTGAGCAGGGAGTCTCATGCAGGTCTGGATCCCATGACCCTGACTGAGATCATAACCTGAGCCAAAGGCAGACACTTAACCCAGTGAGCCACCCAGCTGCCAAGGTAATTATGTCTTTAATGAATCACTTCTCCACTAGGGCTACAAACTAAATGAGGATCCAAACCGCCTCTATGTTTTTTATCACACCACCTGATGCATAGTAAGTACTCAAAAAATGTTTGAAACTTCCTCCAGGATGAATCTATGCTTATTTTTCCAGCATACTTAGAATTTCAGTTGATAACTTCATTCATCCATATATTCAAGTATTTAACTTAAACATTTATTCTACCAACTGTCATTAAGCTCCTAGTATATGCTGATGGATTAGGCCAGGTTCTATTGCTTTAGAAATAAAAGACAGAATCTTTCTTTCTTTCTTCTTTTTTTCCAGAGAGTGGCGGAGGGCATTGTGGGGAGGGGCAGTGGGAAAGGGAGGGAGAGAATCCCAAGCAGACTCCCTGCAGAGCACAAAGCCCACCCCAGAGATCGATCACATGACCCTGAGATCGTGAGCAAGTCAAAACCAAGAGTTGGATGCTTAACTGACTGAGCCACCCAGGCACCCCAAGAATCTCTCTCTCTTTTTTTTAAATGGTAATAGAGAAGTGAATGATAATTAAAATACAATGAAGGAAGGAAGGAAGCCAAAATAAATTTTAAAAAAAGACCTGTTCTTAACTTCTTTCTCCCTTCTGGTTCTACTATACAGATTGAATGTCATTGTTTTCAGTGTGGTTTATGGTTCAAAGTAAACAACAGTGACTAACAGCTACACACAGTTTAAATAGGAAAAAGAAGGAATACTTTCCTGAGACATTTCAGAAATATTCAGAATAATGGTGACATAGTCCAGCCTATTTTTATGGATAGGGGTCTCCAAAGTGGCTTTACCTTGTCAAAATGTGCTGTAGGAGCCATCCCCTGGGAAGTTGTTAGAAATTCAAATGCTAGGCCCCTCCCCAGACCTACTGAGTCAGAGACTCCAGGGGTGCGGCTCCGTACTCTGTGTCTTAACAAGCTCTCCCGGAGATTCTGATGCCCATCCTCTAATATGTTGGAGAACCACTGGTCTAGATTCTGCTCCCCCATCTCTCCCAATGCAGATTTCTTCCATATGCAAGTACTAGCAAATCTGGAGTCAATTAAGTAGCTGATATTTTCAGCAAATAGGATGATAGGAATAAGTCAGTGACATGAATGTGAACCCATTTAAGGCCATTTCCTTACTTTGTCAGTTTCAGCGTTCTCTGCTATAACTCTAACCCCAAACACCCTGAGAATATGTAGCTATAGTCAAGATTGGAATAAATGAATTTGTATCACCAACACAGATTCATTATTCCTGGAATATCTAGCACACACCACAGATACACACACTATTTTTGTTCTTTAATATATAGAGGGTTTTAAAAATGTATTTCTGAGTTAGCTTTAAGATTTTTTAATTGTTTGCTTTGTAATGGGTGGCCTAAAAAATTTTGGTTTTACCACTCTGGAAATTCTGACTTTTCCTTTATTGCTCAATTGTGGTTTTTCAAAGAGGAAAGACTTGCTCTTTTCCAGCTCAAAGCAAATAAAGTTATTGTATTGTTCTATTTAGTGTACCTTCTCAAAAAAACGCACTTGATAACAGTTAAATGGTTTTTGAAAATTAGAATAGTGAAAGTATCGGAAGGCTTTCAGTGAAAGATATGTTACTTTGTCCTTATGTGAGCTATTTTTTATTTACAAGGACGTTATTTAAGGTTGAAAAATTAATATTAATGCTCTCTGGAGAACACAAGTAATTCCATAAAGATAGTTGGAATTTCTTAGGAAATTCCAGTGAATATCAATCTGTGAATCAATCATTCTATAAATGTTATAGAAATGCCAAGATGCAGGACACAGCCCTGGATTCCGGGGTGGAACTGAGGTAATACTTAAACTGAATGGCTAAATATACATGAAATGCCAAGTGATCGTGTCCATTTAATGACAGCTTGCTTTTGTATAGTTTATTTAAATTGTATTCTTTCAACCTATGATGCAAAAAGGGAAAGAATTGTTACCTTCATTTTCTTTTCTTTTCTTTTTTTTTAAAAGATTTTATTTATTTGAGAGAGAGAGACAGAGAGCACGAGAGAAGGCAGAGCCAGAAGGAGAAGCAGACTCCCCGCTGAGCGGGGAGCCCAACTCAGGGCTGGATCCCAGGACCCTGAGACGACGACCTGAGCTGAAGACAGACGTTTCACCAACTGAACCACCCAGGCACCCCATTACCTTCATTTTCAAAGTAGTAAAGCCGAGGCTGAGATTTGCAAACATCAGGTGCCTTACCCAAGGTCATGAATCCCTATGCCCAGTGGCAAAGTCGTGATGAAGTCTAGCTCTTTGGCCTCCTATTATAAAACTTGTTCAATGACTTCATGTTGCCTCTTATAATAAACTGAACAAACAATAACGACTGCTAAGAGACGGTGCATGATTGGGTTTGTGAGTGAATAATACAGTTATAGCTGCAAAACACGTTTTTTGTAGCTGTAATGATTGTGAACGGCCTCTAATAAAGGAGAGAATGATGCATCTGGTTTTGGGCCAACTGACCTAAGAGTAAAAGAGCCCAGTCTTGGGGAAATGGATGTAGGGAAGCCCACGATGGATCAATAGTCTGCAAGGATGAATGCACCCTTAGCCTTTGATGGCTATCTGAACATTGCCTAGTCCTGGCCATTTATTTGCAGAGACTCTTGTTAGCTGCCAAGGTCTGGTATGGTTCAACCTTGAGGGCCACATTAATGCTAACAAAGTGCGGTCAGTTCCAGACAGCTTTGTTTTTCTACAATTAAAACAATAAGGCAATGATTCTCCATCAGGATCTCTTGGGTCTGCTGTCCCTGGATGTTATTTGGTGGTTCTGATTATTTTTAAAAACAGGACTGTGACTTTTCTTCCCCACATGAGGTCAAATCATGTGGTTTGGGTCTACATGCATTTTATATGGCTTTGTACAGTGAAAAGTAGTTCTGTCGGTGAACATAGAAACAATCGGTCTCGATGACCATTAGAATTGGACTCTGAAAAGAGTCCGTGAATAATGCTCAGGACTCCTGAAAGCTTGGTGTGTGCCCTTCCTTCTTTCTTCGGAACACCGGGCATCAGACAGTAGATGGCAGTGTGAGATGGGGAATTTAAGTGTTGGTGGTGATTTGCTTGAAACTAGCTCAGTAAAAATGGCTTTTTGACTTGGAAGCATTTATTAAATAAACCTTCCATCAGAGTTTTGACTGGCAGCCAGGAACCCACCCTGGAAGGTGCTGGCAACCCACAGGTGCGGCTGTGTAACTGCTTTGTTTGAACTGGGGCCGTTGCCCTACTCGGAAGCAGGGTGCTGAGCGTTTGTGCACAATTCCTTGTCACAGAGCCAAGCAAACTGCCACTCAAACTTCCTGGCACTCCTGTGACCCCTGGAGAAGTTTGCGCCTCCCCTCATCGTCTTTCCGGGAAATTCATTGTATTTAAATGCTTAAGTAGTTGCTTTGATATATACAAAAGGTTAATGGTGCTTCAGGTTTTTACCTAAGTTTTTCTCCTTCTTTTTGTCCCAAACCTCTTAAAAATCAGAGGCAGGGAGTGAGGGGATTTCCAAACAGAAAAGCAAACTATTAATGGGAGAATTTCTCAGGCCAGCTGAAAGGATACGATTCCCCATGGCTTACCAAATGATGGATTCCATTTAGAATTTGTGAGAAGTCCTGGAAAACAGGAGAGGGCTGAAGCTGAGTTGGGCTTCTTTTCTATTACAGACTTTTAGTAGAAGCAGAATTTGGTATCTATGATTAGTTACCTAAACTTGTATCCCTCTAGAACACTTTATAATAAGAAATTGTATTTTAAGCAGGGACGAAATAGCTAAAAACATTTGATTTACTCAACATTTTACTTAATAGAAAAGAGGTCAATAATTCTGTGAGGATCCTTGTTCTATATGCAGTCATTACAGGATTAAAATAAGGCACACTAGCAGAGTATTATAAAATTTGTAATTTTTTCCTGCCTCATGGACCTATGTAAAACTACACCTCTTTAATTCTAGGTGTAATTTCTAACTGGTTACATTTTAGCTCTTGTGTGATATAATATTCATTACTTAACCTTGCTAACCTCCACTTTTCTCAACTGTAAAATGGAGACAATAGAAGTACTTATTTGACTGTAAAGTAGGCACTAGCCTTTGTAATAAGCCTGGTACAATAAGTATTAACCATTGTTGTTTTATAGATAATTGATGAGTATATATGTGTATTTTCGAGCAAAATTATTTTCTTCTCATTTCTCCAACTAACTAAAAAATATAGTGAATAATACTAGTAAAACTAGCAAACAAACAAAATTAGGTAGGTAAATCTGCTTAAAATAGGATATACACCAAATGATGTGCAGGGAAATTTGGGATCATCTGTACAAACAGTAATTTTAATTAATGTGCTTAAAAGGAGAACGAGGGTGTTACATAAACCTTCATATTTGTATGTGTGCATGTGTGAAGAGAGAGTTACAGAGAAAGACGGCAGGGAGAAAGAATGTTTACATATATCTATAAATGAATTTATTTGTGGATTCGAGAAAGCACCTGTGCACACAAGCGGGGGTGGGAGGAAGGGCAGAGGGAGAGGGTAAATCAGACTCCCCACCAAGCTTGGAGCTCAACTCAAACTTGATCCCAGGACCCTGGGATCATGACCTGAGCAGAAAGCAGACACTTAACCAACTGAGCCATCCAGGCGTCCCTGTGTACATATACTTTAATTCATTACTTAACCAATGCTTCGGTTAACTGGTGACAAGGGTACATTTTCAGGAAGGGGAAATAAAGGCATGGTAATAAAGTATTTGCCTGAAGTCACAGGAACTTCTTCCTTTTAATAGGCAGAACTTCTTTTTATTTTGTGAAAATGGGGAACAGAACTTGAAGGACAAGTGTTTGGACACGAAAATGGTGGTCATCTATGTAAAACTGAAAATTCCTATTGAGAAAAACGTTCAGTGAGCAAACTTATATTTATCAAGAGGAAAAGTAAGTTCAGAGGAGTTGACCAGTGAGCTGTGTTTAAGTGTCAGGAAGTTCCTTGCCAACTTCACCACTTCTTACTTTTTCTTATTGTCAAGTTTTTCTTTTTTTTTTTTTTCCTTCATTTTGTTTGGCTTTGTTTAGATTAACCTTTCCAAGTCCACATATCTGAGTTCTTCTCCTAGGTCTCTTTTGTATTCTCGAAAGACACAGTTTGCAGAGAAGAAAAGATTTATTTAGAGAGTGAAACTTATCTTCAAATATTAGAAAACCCATCATGTCAAATATGTAGACCCATTTTGGAGAATAATCTCCAAAGAGTTTACCTGGGGTCCATGTGTGGGTATTATCAGGAGTTATATTTTGATTTACTATTTGAAGGAATTTTCTAAACTTTCTTACCATTTAGTTTAACCAACTATAGAACAAGTTAGCTTGGGATGAAATAAGCTTCTTTTTACTCATGATATTCACACAAAGCTTGAGGGTCCATTCATCCTATAGAAGAGTTTCATTCTTTGAATGGCAGATTAAACTATATGATATCCAAGGCTTATGAGTCTACTAGGAAGTTAGTAGACCAGTTGGATTATTTTGATTCAGGATTGTAGAGAACCAGTCTATTAACATGTATGTCTAAAAGCAGTTGGCCTGTTTCAAATCAGCTTGGAACATCAATTACAGAAAAAAAAAAATCTCTTTGGCCTTTTCTCAACGTCCTTTCCAAGTCAAAGCAGATTATTCACAGTTTCCTTTAATGTCTGTGATACTGTTTATGAGGAATGACTCAAGGGAAGTTTTTCTTTAATTCAAAACAAACAGATTGCTTATATGTTGAATGGCTGGCTGATAGTTAGATGTTTCCTGAGAATGTTTACTGCTTATCAGGTGTTGTATTACCTGAACTTTTGGTGACTCATGAGGAGGCACAGACGTCAGGTCATGAACTCTTGCTACTGACTTTCAGATCACTCTTTGGGCTAACGATGAATTTTCTGAGAAACAAAATCTTTATAAAGCATTATAAGCAACTAGTAGTGTAGGAAACCATTACATTGCAAAGTGGACTCTCATGTCTTAGGAATTGGCAAGGGGATGGTTACTCCTCCATGTCTGGAGCTTCTCCTGCAGAGGCTCTGAGTAACAGCGCCATGTTATTTTTCTGAGGGGTTATGTGAGCTAAAGGTTATGAAACATCAAGTTTGGATCAGAACTTCTTTCTTTCTGTTTCCTGTTTTCTCATTTGAGATCTTATTTCAGAGACTACTGCTAGCCAGCTCCCATTCCTTCCTGAAGGGGATGGAAGCTAAAAAACGGATGCCATTAAATCATGTGAATACCTCAGAGATGGTGACCCTAGGCGCCCCTGCTTCTGTTCGTTTGCACGCGTGCTATTAGACGTAGAACTCAGGATTCCCTGGTCAGCCCAGTTAAAGTTCAAATACTGATAGTTGTTTTCTCTTACTGATAGAGAATGGAGAGCCATGGGTACAGAGCCAGAGGAGTGGGCTGGCCTCATGGCTTAAGACTGATTGATTGATTGATTTTTAAAATATTTTATTTATTTATTTGAGACAGAAAGAGAAAGAGAGAGCACGGGCAAGGGATGGGGGGCAGAGGGAGAGGGAGAAGTAGACTCCCCACTGAGCAGGGAGCCCAACACAGGGCTCCATCCCAACACTGTGAGATCACGACCTGAGCTAAAGGCAGATGCTCAACCAACTGAGCCATCCAGGCAAGGCAAGAAAGTCCGATTTAATAAAGGTAACAACCTGGGGTGGCTCAGTCAGTTGAGCATCTGGCTTCAGCTCAGGTCATGATCCTGAAGTCTTGGGATAGAGTCCTGCATAGGGTTCCCTGCTCAGCAGGGAGTCTGCTTTTCCCCCCGACCCTCCCCCCTCTCTACTCTCTCTCTCTCAAATAAATAAAATTAAAATCTAAAAAAAAAAAAGATAACAAACTTTTTCATTGCTTTGGGTAAGCCTGTTGGACATTTTAATTTTTTTTTGACTTGGAAATTTAATTCTTACATAAGAAAATTTAAAATTCTTAAATTTCTTTCCTTTTAAACTCTAATCAGGATATATAGAGGAAAAATCAACCTTTGATTTTTTTAATTAGTTAAAAAAACTGAACAAGACTTCTAGTTGGATTGATTAATTAATTAATTCATGTAACCAGAAACTGTACACTCTTAGGTCATTAGAGTAATAGGCTTAGGGCCACATGATTGTATTAAAGGGTTATGGTTGGAGTTTGGAGAAGCCATTTCCTGGGCTCGGAGATTGGAAAATCAGCAATCCTTTAAAATACGTATTTTCCAAATACTATTTCTATAAACATAATCTTCACTCACTGGTTCTTACAAATAACCTGCTTTACTTTTCAGATACTGTGCGATTATTTGGAGGTCGAGATCTTGGCTTTCGATCCCCAAAGTGGTTGATAATAGGTATAACCCTACTTCTGGGGGCAGGGGACGTTCTTTCATGAATACAGTTTCTTGAAGTTTCGAACTGTTAGCAAATGGTGTAGTGGGTAGAGAAGGGAGCATGGATTCAGGGCACGTGAACCCCAATGTCTTTCCTACCACCAACAGCCAGTGTGACAGGATATAAATCACTATCTCTCTGGGCTAGTTTCTTCATCAGCAAAAATGCAAAAAGTGAGCCTAGATGACTTTTAATCTCCCTGCAAGCTTTAGCATCTATGTTTCTATATTCAAGATATTTTTGAAAAGCAGTAAAGCCGCCCCTTGAGAATAGAATGCATTGTATGGCCTTCTGAAAAAGGAATAAAAGAATGTGCATTTAAGTAAAATTTCAAACAAATAATGCCTTCCCAGGTAGTAAAAGAATATAAGGAAATAATTAACTTTGGAGATAACATTTTCCCAGATTTGTTTTGTGGGTCTTTCATTTTGTTTTGGTTTTGCATTTTTAGTAAAACATATTAATACCAAAAGTGAAGAAAGTTAATATCCTTTCAGATCGTGTTATTTGTCGAAGTTTATAATTGCGGCTTGACAGTTTCTTAAGGCCTTCTGCTTTAGCCAGTCTTAGAGAGTTTCATTGGCTTGTTTATTTCAGGTTAATTCTAGGCTGTTCCTTCCAGAGAGGAAAAAAAATCGAAAGGAATAGATAAGTATCCAGGTAAAAAGCTTCCCCTTGCCTTGCTGAATGTTTTAGTTGTTTCTCCTATCATCTTACTTTTTCAAATATGCCGATGATCTATGCTGAACTTCACTTTTTCCTCCGCTATGGGACAAAAGCATCAGTTGATGTTAGCTGAAAGGCTGCCTCTCTGACCTACACTTAAAGGAAACCACAGTGCGTGGGTTTAGGCACACGAATGTAGTAGACTGCACAGGGTTTGGCCTAAGAGGTAACTAACAAGCCCATGGCCTCCCATAGTTTTCTCTGGGAACCTTTTGAGCCTCTTACATGGCTTTATTCCCTCTTAAATTTAAGTCTGTTTCTTTCTATTCTCAAATCCCCATTTCCTCTTGGTTGTAAATTGTCACTCAGGTGTATGGTCCCTTTGGCAAAACCAGAGCATCACTTTGTATGTTGTGATGGGTGTGAGTCACCTGGCAATCTGTCACCTTTATCTCATGCTGGCTCTAAACACCCCTGAATTTTCCCTTCCTGAGTTTGCCTTAATTCATTCCGAGTTCACATTCTGGCTCATTGCATCTGTTTTCACTTGCCGTTTTCACTGTTTTGAGAACAAAATAATAGTTCTGATCCCCATAGGGGTCAATTACCTTCACTGTGTTCACCATCACATATTTCATTTCCAACCCAAAAAGCCATTTTGCACTTGGCTTGTTCACGTCATGGTTAGGGGGAGGCAATGTGGATCGGAGTCAGAAGGGAGGCAAAGATTTTGAATGGGTTTATACAAATCCATCAGTGCACCTGGAAAAACTGTATAGCACAGTGGACAGAGCATAGGTATCAGAACCAGAAACTAACATTCAAATCTAGGCGTTGCTACTTTTTAGCCATTTGATCTTAGATGGTCACATAACCACAACAAATTCATTTTTTTTCATGTATATGTAGGCAATAATAACAATCTTATTGGATTGTTCTATGGAACAGAGATAATGGATAACATATTCGAAATGCCTGACAGTTGAGAGAGGGGTACTAAATAAATACTGCTTATTATTATTAATACCACAATGAAGTTAATGCATCTCTTTATTTATGAGCCAATACCCTAGTCTTCAATGCAATTTGACAATCATTCATTGGATTCCAAGTAGATACTCTAATCTGTGTGTAGGACATATGAGAGAAGTGGAACTCTCTTCACGTTTCCCTCATCATCAGCTCTGCCTACTATACACACTCCAGTGTGTCCCACACTCCAGTGAGATACTCAAAGCTCTTCTCAACTTGTCAAACACTGGCTGTTGGCCAACCTTTCCAGCCCCCACTCTTCCCCTTGCTCCCATAGTCTACATTCATGCATACATCCAGGCTGCTCACATCCATATGCCTCCTTATGTTTCCTTAAGCTGAAGACAGACCGGTACAGGGCAAATCCTACTCATTTGAAGACCCAACATAAATGTGACTTTCCTTGTGGAGCCTTTCTTGACCTGCCCTTCTACCCCATCCTCACGGGAAGGGTGCTTTATTTCAAACACACAGCATAGTAAGCCATTTGTAAATATTGTCCCCTCGCTCCTTTCCCCTCTTACCTCCTATTGCTCTTACCTGTCATTCCTGTAAGTTTCAGCTAGCAAGACCTATAGCTTAGATGTCTTCTTTGGGAGAAGGAGCAAGAGAAGATTATGGTTCCATTACATATTAGCCCTGTGACTTGGACATGTTCAGAATCTGTCTTTATATCTCCCAGCGGAGGTTCTCAGTGTGCAAGTGAGCTAATATGCATAACAAAATTGGCTCATAGTAAATGATTACCTTTTCAACATGACGATAGGGAACCTCTCTGTTGATTTCTACATGGTGGTGTAGGTTGCCTGTTATTGGATCTGAGCTCATCAAAGCCTGAGCCAATACTTCTGGCTGTAGCTCCTCTATAATCCCAGTGCCTACCAACTATCAGCTGAGTGTATGCACCGTTGCATGTCTTCCTTTCCTCCAGAAATCTTGCTTCACTGGGGGCTCCCAGGGGCTCCAGCTAACATCTAGGTGTCCGTATACTTCCTTCTTCAACTTGGCATCCCTTCTAGGCTCCCAGTGTCCTCTGGCACTTTTGCATCCTTGGTGGCTTTTGATTGTTCCTAAAATTAAAGTGAGAATGTTTAAAACGTTTCCCATATTTCCTTTTTTGTTTCCCATCTCCTCCACTGACAGACCTCCTTTTTGGTTCTCCAAGCAGGGTTCATATATCTAACTATTTACCTTCCACTCGAAGGAAAACGAAAGTTTTACAGGCTGCAATGGAGAAGTAACATTCAAAGGTGTAAAAAAAAAAAAAGTCTGATTGATTAGCTCATTATAATAGGAAATACATGTTATGGACTAGATTTGACTGAAAGAAAACCAAACTGTTTTTTGCATTTGGGCTTGGTGAGTTTTATGGCCTTGCTTTGGCTTTTACAAAGGGGTGATCGCTAATCTAGTAGGAGAATATGTGCAAAACCAGGAAACAAGGAAAATACTGCTAAGAAAATCAAGGACATTTCTAAAAAGATGTCAAATTTACAGTTTGTCTCTGGGTTGGACGTGTTTGTTCCCTTGAATTGGGTCACACATTTTGGGGATGTCAGAATGTCCTTCTCTTAGGTGGAATTAATACAAGAGCCAGAGCTCTGTAAACCCAGGTCGTTTCCACTTCTATGTTTTTCATCAAAGGCGGTTGAGTTGATTCAATTAATTATGGCGCCCCGCTGAGTTCCATTTTCATCTGAACCCACATGGCAAAGCTGTAAATGGTACGTGCAAATAAGGATCCATCTCTGGGGAGAGCCTCCTTATAGGGATGCCTGCTTTCGCTTTGAGTTGCCAGCCACGTTTTAAGCTGCGTTTCAGGGCTGTGACCCTAAGAAAGGGGGCTTGTCTTGTCTTTTCTCTTCTTTTTTGATATAGTGTCAACATCTTCCATTTTACATAGATTTGAAGAACAAGGCAAAATGTGAAAAATGCATTTCTATTAAAATGAAAATGAAAGATGGCCCATTTCAGGAATTCTGCTGGAAGTATATTCTGTTCTATCTTAATAATGCCGAGGGATATATCAGAATGTCTTTACTTTCACTCAGGTGTCATGAAAAATCAAGCCTCGGCTCAAATCTTTCTTGTTATTGTTGCATTTCAATTAAAATTATATTTCATAAAAATGGGATAGGAGTGTATTTTAACTTCAAAATGATTCATGACGGGCCCCTGTATGGAGAAATATTTTTCTAGTCTCAAATAAAATCTTACATCATAAACAAACAAAATTGAATGCTAAATGACTATCTTTTTACATGCTTCATGGGTCTTTATTTTGATTTTTGGTTTTAGACAGCACATCTAATCATGATAGAGAGCCCCCGAGTTTCAGTTTCTTTGTGACTTGCAAACTCAAATAAATAGCACGATCCTGTAGGTATTTCACTGGGGCCCAATCCTGGCCTAGATTTGTCACTGAATTTAAGGTTGGAATGCATAGTACATACCATAGTGAGCTCTCTGTAGGCCAGGGTTCAAAGCCAGGTCTGCTCCTGGGGAACTCTGAAAACTCGATCAACTATGTCTCCAAGTTTCCCTTTTGCCATCATAACTGGGGATATTAAGCCTACCCTGCCAAGTGACTTTGAGAATCAAATCTTTTTGATACATAAAGATCTTCAACTGTGCATGGCATATATAGTACCGTGTATGGTTCCTGGACCAGCAGCAGAAACATTACCTGGGAAGTTGTCAGAAATGCACATTCTTGGCCCCACACCAGATATACTGAGTCAGAAATCTGGGTAGCCTTATTTGAATAAGCCTTCTAGAAGATTCTCATGCATGCTCTAGTTTGAGAAATTGTCACCACATGTAATAAACTATACAAGACATTTACTGGCCCATTTAAACAGCGATTTAGAAGTAGCCTAGAAACTCAGTAAATGAGGTGAGTCATGCTTTCTTAAAGAACACTCTTCCTTACAAATACAGCATCTTCAGGTATAAATCCAAATATCTGACAGTTATTGATAGCTTATTATCTCCTAGAGCGTGGGAGACGCAGTACTCATTATTTTACTTAATCCTCACAACAGCCTTGAGAGAAGAGGTGCTATTAGCAGCCGCAGTTTATGAACGTAACTAGGATTACACAGGCTCACTTGACACATGGGTCTCTCCTTCAAACAAACTTCAGAAACATTATGCTTCACTACAATTAGAAAAGTACTCTATGTAGTCACCCTGATCATAGAATTTTATTTTGATAAAATTGCTGAACATTCACAATTGTATTCCAAGTCTTTCAGTTTTTAATTTTTTAATTTTTCAGAACAGCTTCATTGAGCTTTAACTGATAAGCAAAAATGCACATGCCTAAGGTATACCATTTGGTGGATTTAGACATATGCATACATCTGTGAAACCATCAGCACAGTCAAGATAAAAGACATATCCACCACCCTGAAAAGTTTCCTCATCTCTATTTTGCTTTTGTCTTTGTCTTTGTTTTTTTTTTTTTTACTATTGTTGCTGTTTAAAGAACACTTCATATGACATTTATTCTTCTAACAAATTTTTAAGTGCACAATACAATATTTCTTTATATTCCATTTTTTTAAAAAGTCCGTTCTATAGAAAGTCTTCTTCATNTTCATATGACATTTATTCTTCTAACAAATTTTTAAGTGCACAATACAATATTTCTTTATATTCCATTTTTTTTAAAAAGTCCGTTCTATAGAAAGTCTTCTTCATAACTATATTGCATTTCAGTGTTTATATACACACAAATACATATTTCTTTATGTTTTTATATATATTTATGTATGTGTGCACACGTATGTATGTATAAATTCTCGAGAGCAGAAATCACATTTATCTTATTTACCCATGCACTTCAGTGCTTAGAACAGTATCTGGCATATAAGTATATAATTTGATCTCAATAATTACTAATTTAATGAATGAATGAGTGAATGAATGCACCTCTAGTAGTCCTGGTAAAGACAAAACAAAACAAAATCAAAACAAATGAAAAAAAACATACGAAAGACTTAAAGCTGTAGAAGCCATGATCTCTTTTTCCAGTCCTGTTGAACTGAAGAAATTGTGGCCGAATCTCCATTTAGAAAGCAGATACATTCACTTTAGTATTTTTAACATTGATACGGCCAACCCACTCACAAGTCATTAGATCAATGTGGCATTTCATTCAGCCATTAATCATAAAGACATAAATTTTGAGGTTGAAAAGGACCTTAGAGAACATCTAATCTCTCCTTTTGCAGGGTGGGAATTTGGGCCCAGAGGTGAAGTGACTTGTTCAAGGTTAAACGCTGGCTGGTGGTGAGGCTGAAAATGATGCTGGAAATCCAGTAGGCTGATTCCTGGCCCAGCACTTTCTCACACTGGGCTCTCTTTGTATATCTGTGCTTGGCCCTCACTGAGTTTGACCATTAATACATGAAATGCAGTCACATGCTACCCTCCTAAAATCCGGCATTTAATCTGATTGAAAAATGCAAAAGCAATATTATTTTTTAAATCAGTTTATTTATTTTAGAGAAAGAGAGTATGTGCAAGTGGTGGGGGTTAGAGGGAGAGAATCTCAAGCAGACTCCACAGGGAATGCACAGCCTGATCCCAGGACCCTGAGCTCATGACCTGAGCAGAAATCAAGAGTCAGACGCTTCACTGACTGTACCACCTAGACACCCCAGTAATTTTCTTCTAAACTGGCTTTGCCCCCAACAAGCTGTGTAATCACTAAAAAATTAACTCAGTGGGCCTCAGTTTCCTTATCTCTAAATCTTAGAAAAATAATAGCACCGGCTTCACAAGATTACTATGAGGACTAAAGGAGATTAAATGTGTAAAGTATTTAGAACAGCACGTGACCAACGATGAACTCTTTGCAGGAGTTAACAATTCTTCCTCATATTACTTTGGGGAGGAAAGTTTGTTAGTTGGGCATTTTCTTTTGAGCTGGAGTGATGAACAGGTAAAGGGAAAGTCCGGCTGAGTGATGAGTTTTCATAGGATGCAGACCAGCAAAGTCCTCCCGGTTCCCATCTATAACCAGACAAGCAGACAATGTTCCTTCTTATTCTTCTTCCCACTTAATCTCATAAACTGGGAATATTAGTTTATGTTATTTACTGTAAATTTGTGACTTGGGCAAATGTGACTGAGTACTATTGAACAGGCTAACTGGAGTGACTCACATTCTTACCAAAAGTTTTGGATTATAAGCATAAATTTCATTTGGAATGATCAATTCACATTAAAGTGATCCATATGTCCAATATTACATAGTTGATACCTGGAGAAGAGAAGTCTTTAGTAGGTCTGCAGTTTGTGATGAAGAAGAGAAAGGCTAATCTTGCTTGAACTTGAAGAAATGGTTATGTTCTTGAAAACTTGTCAATAAATTAAATCTTTAAAAAAACTCAAGATTTATGTGCTTCTGTGAAACTTATTTTCCAAAAAATCATAATGGAAATGCAGTCTATAGTTTTTTTTTTTTAAGATTTTATTTATTCATTTGAGAGAGGAAGAGAGACAGAGACAGGGAGAGCACAAGCATTGGGGAGGGGCAGAGGGAGAGGGAGAAGCAGGCTCTCCACTGAGCAGGGAGCCTGATGCGGGACTCAATCCCAGGACCTGGAGATCATGACTTGAGCTGAAGGCAGGTGCTTAACCCACTGAGCTGCCCAGGCGCCCCATGCAGTCTACAGTTTTCTCTCTATTCTAGAGATAAATCAAATTTAGTCTGTTTGGATAGATTATAAGAATAGCTTATATATGTAACAACATATACAGTGTGTTGTGTGTGTGTGTATGTGCGTATATATAATATAAATGCGGTGTATATATATTTCATTGTCCANTAGATTATAAGAATAGCTTATATATGTAACAACATATACAGTGTGTTGTGTGTGTGTGTATGTGCGTATATAAAATAAAAATGGGTGTATATATATTTCATTGTCCGTATACATGCACATATATGTACGTTTGTGTTTGTGTCAACTTTTAAAATGCATCCATGCCCATTGCAAAATAAATTCCTTAAGTGAGCTGAGGCAATGAGCTCATGTTACTCACTGATCACTAAGCAGATTTATAGCAAATATAACAGATTGATGGGGTAGAATTGGAAGGCAACAGACTAAAGCCCTCTGGTGGCATTTCACTCCCACTGTAGTCTCCTAATTAGGGGATTGTAACTATTTAAATCACTTACAGAATGGTCAATAAAAGGCGAAATTCACATAAGAAGAACTTGGCGAATGGAAAGTATACTCGGAACATAAAAACGTTGGCCAGAATCTGGCTTAATTCTTTTTCCTAAGAGAAACAGACAAAATAGTTTTTCTTGTTTGTTTCAGGTTTTGATTCTGTGTAGAAACTGGACTTCCTTTTGAGGACCCAGAAAAAGGCACCCTCACTTCTCATACGAAGATCATGTTTACATTCCAAGACAGAGAGAAAAGACCTTTCTTGACGGCGGCACTTTGCAGCACTAGCACAAAATGAAAGCTTGAATATTGGTTCTGCAGCTTCCTTTAGAAGAGAGGAATTGTCAATTATCCATAATTAATATTTACTGAGGACTCACAGGGGTTGTAGCAGGTAAGAGGGAATGTCAAACACACCCACAAAAAGTTATGTTATTTCAAGTTAAACACAGATTTGACTGCAGCGTTTTCCCCCTAGTACCATATTTTTTCATTCCTTTAGAAATCTGGTTATATATTTTTAAAGAAGGGTTGACTGTATATTCTTTAACCTGTTTCTTTTTACTTCTCCCTGCGGCAAAAAGAAGCCGCGACAACAAAAATAAAAGTTTTTATGATCCTGCTGAACCAAGATACTAAAACATGAGTTAAATGAAGAGGCGTGGTGGTTTTAATGAAGAAAAATAAAACAATTTAAGCGTTGCCAGGTGGAAAATGAAACAATCTCTTTATATGGAATGTGTAGAAGGGGATGAGGCACATGGATGCCTGGGAAGACAGTTTCCAATGTCAGGAATTTTTTGCCATGGTCTTTGATCTGTAGTCCAATTTTAGTCTTGGTCTAAAAGAAAAAATGAAGAGGAAAACTCTACTCATTCTAATGAAAAAAATCTCAGTGAACCGAGACTGACTATGGAAAAACAACCCAGGAAAAAGGGTGTTGATTCAAAAAAACAAACAAACCTTAAAAACAAAAATCAAAACAAAATGAAACCAACCCCCAAACATCACCACCACCAAATACTTCACATGCTGGCCATCTAATGTTAGACTATTATTTGATATTCTCTGGATACCTTTTTTTTTTTTTTCTTTCATATGAGGAGGACTTTTGTCTCTTTGAGAATGAACCATTGGTTTTATCTGATAACTTTAACTTCTAAAATTACGTTAACAATCATCTGCCTAAGAATATGGTCCATGGAAATGTTTCCCATTGCCATTCTACTGTTAGAATATATTCTGACCTCATTGCTTGGACTGACTTTTATAAGTGAAAACCACACTGATGTTTAAGAAAAAGAAATAGTAGTGTTGTTGCCTCCTTTTGTCCCATAGCAGACAGAGCTGACTTGGGAGGATACTTTTTTACCCCTGGATAAGATAAATAGGAATTCTGGATAAAATAGGGCTGCGTTTAAAAAAATGCTAGAAATGAAAAAAAATTCAGAATCTGAGAAATGAGTCATAGATTAGATTGGGTATTTCAAGGGTATCAGGCTGGATATTTTTCTTAGGTGTTGGGGTTTTAATACCTATGGAGATCGGAGTTTAAGCCATTCTATGGAACTAGGAAGGGCTATTTTATCTCTTATACTGGGATCAAAACACCAAATCTAATGTGTGGGGAAGTCTCTGGAAAGCCATCCTCCACCATTATTCATAGATGGAAGCAGTCTTCTGTGAGAAACTGGAACTTTAAGCCCATCATGAGAGCAGGTGAATAGATTCAGTAACATGGCCAAGGAACTAAAACTATAAACTAAAATGAAAATCCAAATGAAAGCTAAAAACCAAATGCAACCAATAGGAAAATTCATACTCTTGGGACCGCAGGCAATAGAGAAATGTGAAAGGGAACTTTAAATAATAAGATTAAAAATGTTCATAGATGAAGGAATGGATGCTATGGGTGTTATGGAAACAGAGAAAGCACATCAGAAAATAATCCAGATAGAAATTTTTAGAGTGAATTTGAATTAAAAAAATTTAAGAGTAAGACATTAAATATTTTCCTTTGCGTGGGAGACGGTTGGCGTAATGGAAACTAAGCTACTATTTATGAAGAGTGGGACCTACCCCATAGACTAACATTTTCTCAGTTGAAGCTATTCACCTTTATTTTGTATAAAACCATCTAGGCAATGCAATGATTTAAATTATTTCTTTCCTTTATAACTTTTGAATACTAAAACCCCTGATTTCTCATGACTTCCACATGTAGCATTATTTCTAATGGACAAAAAGAGAGTTAGAAGTCAGAACATGATGGGTAGGAGAAGGAAGGGAAGAATGAAGGGGGGGTAATCAGAAGGGGGAATGAACAAGAGACTATGGACTCTGGGAAACAAACTGAGGGCTTCAGAGGGGAGGGTGGTGGGGGGATGGGCAAACAATGCAAACAGTGAATCATGGAACACTACATCAAAAACTAATGATGTACGGTATGGTGAATAACATAACATAATAAAAAATTTTAAAAAAATGAGGCACAGCAGAAAACCAACAACAACAACAACAACAACAAAGTCAGAACATGATGGGGCATTTTCTTCTCTCCCACTGCTAGGTGTCAGTCCCNGATAGTAGTGTTGTTGCCTCCTTTTGTCCCATAGCAGACAGAGCTGACTTGGGAGGATACTTTTTTACCCCTGGATAAGATAAATAGGAATTCTGGATAAAATAGGGCTGCGTTTAAAAAAATGCTAGAAATGAAAAAAAATTCAGAATCTGAGAAATGAGTCATAGATTAGATTGGGTATTTCAAGGGTATCAGGCTGGATATTTTTCTTAGGTGTTGGGGTTTTAATACCTATGGAGATCGGAGTTTAAGCCATTCTATGGAACTAGGAAGGGCTATTTTATCTCTTATACTGGGATCAAAACACCAAATCTAATGTGTGGGGAAGACTCTGGAAAGCCATCCTCCACCATTATTCATAGATGGAAGCAGTCTTCTATGAGAAACTGGAACTTTAAGCCCATCATGAGAGCAGGTGAATAGATTCAGTAACATGGCCAAGGAACTAAAACTATAAACTAAAATGAAAATCCAAATGAAAGCTAAAAACCAAATGCAACCAATAGGAAAATTCATACTCTTGGGACCGCAGGCAATAGAGAAATGTGAAAGGGAACTTTAAATAATAAGATTAAAAATGTTCATAGATGAAGGAATGGATGCTATGGGTGTTATGGAAACAGAGAAAGCACATCAGAAAATAATCCAGATAGAAATTTTTAGAGTGAATTTGAATTAAAAAAATTTAAGAGTAAGACATTAAATATTTTCCTTTGCGTGGGAGACGGTTGGCGTAATGGAAACTAAGCTACTATTTATGAAGAGTGGGACCTACCCCATAGACTAACATTTTCTCAGTTGAAGCTTTTCACCTTTATTTTGTATAAAACCATCTAGGCAATGCAATGATTTAAATTATTTCTTTCCTTTATAACTTTTGAATACTAAAACCTCTGATTTCTCATGACTTCCACATGTAGCATTATTTCTAATGGACAAAAAGAGAGTTAGAAGTCAGAACATGATGGGTAGGAGAAGGAAGGGAAGAATGAAGGGGGGGTAATCAGAAGGGGGAATGAACAAGAGACTATGGACTCTGGGAAACAAACTGAGGGCTTCAGAGGGGAGGGTGGTGGGGGGATGGGCAAACAATGCAAACAGTGAATCATGGAACACTACATCAAAAACTAATGATGTACGGTATGGTGAATAACATAACATAATAAAAAATTTTAAAAAAATGAGGCACAGCAGAAAACCAACAACAACAACAACAACAACAAAGTCAGAACATGATGGGGCATTTTCTTCTCTCCCACTGCTAGGTGTCAGTCCCGTGGTTTGATTTCACCCTATTTAGAAGCTGTTACCATTACATGAATGCCTTACCCCCGAACTTCGTGAGGTGCTGAGGCCTGGATATGTGTCTGCACGCGCAGTAGGTCGTGTTATGGGAGAGGAACCGTAGGGTTGGTGAATCCACAACTTTGTAGCAAGCAGGAAGCAATCCAGCTCTTTGTCCTAAAGGGACAACGTTACACCGTCCTTCAAGGCTTCTCACAGCAAACGTGGTCCTGTGCAGCCGCCTCAGCATACCCGGCAAGATGGACTGGACTTCAGGGACCCACGGAGGAGTGTTTCCCGCAGCGGAATATCACTTAACCTCTCCAACATTCAGGGCCCCAGTTCCCACCTTGGTTAAATGAAGCGGTAGAAATTCATTACCTCCAAATGTATATCAGCTCTAACATTCTATGAACCTTTGTTGTCTGAAGTTTTCATTCTGACAGAAAGGATGTGGGTTGGAACTGGGAATCGAATCTCAGGTTGCTGACATGAGCGTTGAAAAAAGCTGAGCTTTCATAAGGTGGCAGATCGGTTAATATGGTGGCTCAGTTGGTTAATCCTCCCACTCTTGATTTTGGCTCAGGTCATGATCTCAGGGTCCTGGGATGGAGGCCTGTGTTGGGCTCTGCTCAGCCGGGAGTCTGCTTGTTCCTCACCCTCTGCTCCTCCACTTGCTTGCTCTCTCTCTCTATTTCTAAGAGAAATAAATTTAAAAATCTTCATAAGGTGGCAGATCTAGGAAGGAGGGGGAAGGGATCAAATATTTTAAAAGCATGTTAGTACAATTAGGGAAGTCAAACCCATGAATATTTGAATCAAAATGGTTAAAAACAGGAAGTGACATAGTTATTTTAATGTCATTGTGATTTGGATGTATGTACTCTGATAAATGACTAGTAGAGAGTATTATTCTCTCTGGGATCGAAAGACTAAGATATTAAGTACTGTGATTAGCCTATTTCGTTTAATGTGGAATGAAAAGTGTAGGTATTTTGCTTTGTGATAGGCTTCTCCAGTGATTTTTTTAGGATTGGTTTGCATGACCTATGCCATTTGCTTCTTCACCACTTAGGAAGCTACAGGCCTATGCCACCAACTTTTGCTGTCTTGATGTCCCTTCTGATGACCTCCTTCAATTATCATGATACAGGAGGGCCTTTTGGTCTTGAGAAAAGAGCTTTGCTTGTCCATATCACAGACACTCATCCTTGTTTCATTCCTTAGTGCCAAAGTCATCAGCCTTCCCCCGGAACAATAATTCAGTGGCACTTGTGTTACCATGATAGATTTCTTATAGGTTCAGGGCAGCCCGTTTGTTCCCATCTTCTCTGAAAATGGAGTCTGATTTCTTTCTTTATTCTACAAGGTTATGAAAACACGCTCAAGAGCCTATTACTCATCAATTCTCCAGACATTGTTTTTCTGTTCCTATCTAATAAACAAGGGAACTGAAATAAAGCAAATCTCCTGATACTGCATGTGCTTGCGCTATTTGCCCATTTCCGTAGAAAAGGTTTCAGTAGCGCCTGCGTTCAGATCTATATTGCAATCATGGTTAAACAGCTCCTTCGAATATAGCTCTCCTGTATGCAGGCTCTTCTTTCCTGCTCTTTTTCTGTTTGTTGTTGTTTTATCCTAAAGCACATAACCAGCCGCCTGCTTTCACTTCCCTGAATACTCGTTCTGCTCGTAGGTTCACTCTAAACGACCGTAATGTCGTTTTCCCTGGACATCAATAAATCTGATATATTTTGACTACTTGTCTTGCAGGCAATAAATATCCTTTTGCAAAGTGCATTTCATGAATTTTCCCAAATTACATTTGGACGGCTTCAGAACTGCAGAGAAAGGTGCCAAACACTTGATACAACACACCATTGTATTTAACTTCAGGGGAGAGAAAACTTCTGATTCCCTCATTAAAAGGAAAGGTGAAAAGCCTCAATATTTTTTTTTACCAACATCAAGACATTTGTTTTAATTTATGTGTCACTTTTATTAAAGGGTTTCATGGTGATATATGTTCCTTGAAGTTTAGGTGTGAATCAAAATGAACCCATGCGTTTATAAGGATATATAAAAAGATCTTTTGGATGGCTTATCGGCCACCGTGGATTATGAAGTATTAAAATGAAAGTGAAAAGTTGGGAACCATTGGTACAAACTGCGGCCATAGCACACCTTACCTTGCTGGCTTTTCTGTCTGTTTCCCTTCATTTATTCGATGTTTTCCGCCTCACCACAGACCACTTTAGTTGATGACACAGTGATCGTGAAGTTATCTGCCAGCTGAAAGTGTAAAACTTGCTCTCATTATGATTTGTTTCACCACGGAGGGGCCTCAGAAATTCTTCCAACCAACTCTTGTGGATGACGACCATGGCGGTGGTGTGAGAAATTCTCTCAGGAAAAAAACTTTGCTTCCGAATCTGGGGGAGGTGAGTCCTGTGTTGTTGTGTCAAATCACTGATATTTCTAGCTCATCTTTTCCTGAGAACTGGAGCCCTCAAACCAAAACGTTAGCCAGCAGGCATTTCCCAGAGAAGAGGAATTCAAATTTGAGCTCGGGAAGATGCGGTATGTGCTTTCTGGAATTCATGGGACTTTTATAATCAGTATTTTTTTTCTCTCTCCAGCCGTGATCCTTATCGATAATACCAGTAAAGGGCCATCCAATTTGGAATCTCTTTCTAGACATGGTAAAAAAGCAAGCATAGCAAGCTTGAATGGTTTTATTATGGCTCAAGTGAAAAATTACCTACTGTGTGTTTTTTTCCCAACAAATTAATGAAAATTTGTTGAGCATCTAGCATGGGAAAAATATTGTGTTCACTGCTGAAAAAGAATCTAAGTACGTATGATCCATGGTTCTATTTACCATCAACTTTTCCAGGGATGAGAGGAGGATTCTCTGCCTTTTACACCATAGCTCCATTTGAGGGCATTTTATTCTGGGAAGAATAGACTAGTCCCTTGGATATGAGACATTGATTATCCATCTAAATGAAGAACTCTGTTTGAGAAAATGATATTTACGGAAGTTGCCATGTGTTCTGCCCATGTTAAGTATTATTGCATGTTATTTGGAAAAAAAAAAAAAAAAAGGCAGCGATGACCAAAACCTGCAGTCAGAGGTATTTGCAACTCCTCACTAATAAATTTGACTGTTATTATATAGAAGTCATAGGGGATCTTTGGAATAATATCTTATTGACTTTTTATTTCTGGCATAATATTATTGAACAAACTAGGTGGTGTTTATTCATTTTCTATTATCTGGAACTGTTTATACATAAATAGGCTTACTTCTTTTTACATGTTTGAAAGAACTCACAGGTAAAGGCTTCTCAGTCTGGATATTTCTATTTGGGAAGTATATTAATAGCAGACTCAATGTCATTTGTAGATAAAGGACTACTAGATTTGCCATTTCCTATTGTGTTAGTTTTTTAATTGTGTTTTTCTAGGAATCTGCCNTTTGCCATTTCCTATTGTGTTAGTTTTTTAATTTCATCAAGATTTTTAAGTTTATTGGCACAAAAGTGTTCACAACATCTTATCTTTTAAATATTAAAAAAAAAATCCATAGGATTGCTGTGATGTCCCCTTTTCATTTCTGATATTGGTAATAAATTTCTTCTGTCTCCTTTACTTTATCAATCTTGCCGTGACTGTCTCTCTTTTTTATTGCCTTTATTTTCTTCGGATTTAATTTGGTGAGCCTTTTCCTACTTTTTAGTATAAATATTCAGATAATTGATTTCAGCCTTTTCTTTGGTGATCACCATAAGAGATAATATTTATATACATGTATTTCGTATATATTAATATACTAAGTACAATGAAATACATATTTGCTTACATGTTTATATATTAGAACTATTTATGTGTTTTTATGTATTTATATTTTATATAAATGCATATTTTAGCAAAGTATCAAATCAATTACCTAACTATCCATGTTAAAAAGTATTACAAAATACGTAAATTTTAAAATATGCCATGTATCAAAACTTGTGTAACACAAGGGGAACTTTTTTATCTTTATCCATCAAGAATGGAGTTGTCTTGAGTCATGCTGCAGTTTTAGTATGACTCTTTTTAACCCGGCCTCCAAGGGTCAGTCCTGCAGAGATTATGAGAGGTGTTTACTAGGGTCCCCAACTCCTTGGTGATTTTGAACTACTATGTTTCTTTTCAAAGCTCTGCAAAACTTCTGAAAACTGATTTTTCAGAATACCTCAGCTTAGCTTCCTAACCCCTTGGCTCACTGCTATAGAATTTGGTAAAGGCCTTGAGGAAAAGTCACTTCGTCTCCGGTCCTGTTTCTCCAGTATCTTGGCCTCTAGATTCCAGGCTGCCTCGGATACCATAAATTCCAATTTTTGTCTCTCCATTATTCTGAGACTGACAGTGCTCTGCTGGCCTTTTTGCTTTCTGGCCCTGCGCCTACACTAAGATTTTCACCTTTCACCCAATGCCAAGAATCAGCAAATGCCCAAGGTGAAAATCAGAGAAAGAAATAGGCCCATTTTTCCCTGGTTCCCGTCTCTCTAACACCTTGGCTCCTCAGTTCCTGGTTTTCTCGGGAATTTTATGATGTCTTCAAATTTATGATTTGTGGTTTATCTGAATTGTTAATTATTCTTAGTAGGGGAGTCCTCGTACTGCCCTCTGTTCAACATAGCTAGCAGTAGAAACTGGCATAACTGAACATTTTTCACTCAGCTTTTCTGAGTGATATTTGTCGTGTTAAGATCTTTAATTAACAGAAGGTGGTTTTGTTGTCTTGTATTTATATTTGAGTGAATACTGTGTTACACGTGGTAATAGTGAACACGCATTATCTAAGTGTGCAAACAAGGTCTAGAAAACTTATTTACAGGTACATTTCAAAACATGATATATCTTGATATTTGGAAAATCCCTATCTATGTGTATCAAAGCATTCTAGTTAATTTTATGAAAACTAGTGTTTTTGAAAGATTTTATTTATTCATCTGGGAGAGAGAGAGAGGGAGAGAGAGAGAGAGAGAGAGAGAGAAAGCACAAGCAGGGGGAGAGGCAGAGGGAGAGGGAGAAACAGGCTCTCCTCTGATCAAGGAGCCCAATGCAGGACTCAATCCGAGGACCCTGAGATCATGATCTGAGCCTGAGGCAAATGCTTAACTGATTGAGCCACCCAGGTACCCCGCAAAACTATTTTTTATTAAAAAAAGTGCATCTAAACTTTTAGTTTGGGTTATTATTGTTAAAACAGTATTATTATTAACCAGCCTTGTTCCTATTCCAACAACACTTTTAGTAAGCTATATAATATCTCAATCATCAACATTTGCCCTGTTGATATGAAAATTATTTATTCATACCATATTAACATGACAGATTAAGAACATCAGGAAATACTTCAATCCCTGATTTTTAGTAGAATAATCCATTAAATCTACTTTACTTATATAAATGAGGTATCTGTCATTGGCTCATCAACAAATCTGACAGCCCCAGAAAAGTGATAATGGAGAAATCAGATTTTCAAGGCAACTAGGTCTGAATCTGGGAGTTGGAAGTAAGGCTCTGAAGTGAAAAAAAATTGAACAGCCTTATGTTAATTCAGCTAATGGCAAAGCCCTACTGCCTTTGTTTGAAAAATATTGATAGAAGCTGATTGATGGACTTCACAGGTGGAAAGAGAAACAGATTATGGGAGCTGGATAGATCTACTCATGAAGCTAAGCTCATTCATTAGTTGGGTGTGAATAAAAGTTTTACCATTTATATAGGCTGCCTGGTTTACATCGGATACATTTTCATACTAATATTTTTTGAGTCCATTTACATTTGCTGGAAAAATAGGTGATGAAATATTACCTGTATGAATAGAAAACAATGGAGGGAGTACTGCGTTCAGTTGTCCCTTTAAGCCAGTTAAATGTCACCACAGGGAGGTGACTCTGTGCTCATGCATGCTTGCACTCTCTGTTCCTTCATCAACCCACATCTCTTTTTGCCATTTCATTTAGTATCATTGGGGAAAATGTAAGCAATATAACTATTAATACAGCTGCATGGCATTTCAAACAAAGACCTCGGGCCATTATTGCCATTTATGCACCAAATCCACCAATAATGATACATTATGGAGCACCTGCTGTGTACAGAACACTGTGCAGACCCTGGGAACAGTAGAGGGAGGAACCTACATGCTCACAAGGGACCTATGCGTGTTCAACATTCACATGGAAACCCAGTCTTGGCTCTTAAAGAGATTAGAACCTAAAATCCGGATTTGAATCTTTGACTTTATGTCTCCTTTCTCTTCCCTAACATAGGGCGGCATTCTCTATTGCCGAAGTGAAGCCCAGAACTGAGGTCATTCAGCGATGTTGAAACCACTAGGTTGGTGATTGCTTTTGCCTGATTTGTGCTTTGAAGGCCTGACCACAGGGGGAAGTTTAGAGAAGTGGCCAGAATGACTTTCTCATCCAAAGGGGTAAAAGAGGTTTTAGAAGATGCTTTAACTTCGTAAGTAGGCATGTATGAGATGCAGCTTACTGACCATTTCTTAGTTCCCTCCACCTCAGTGACGGCTGATCTGTTTAAATTTCCACTCTGCCTGAGGGGGGAAATGGCGCCCTGGTTACAAAGCTACTTCGGCTATTGTAAAATTGTGGTCAGAGTAATTTAGGCAAAAAATGAGAAACACCAGAGAATGAGTTTATTGGGTACTAAAGACAGGAGTCTCTCCTTTTCTTGTCCATCTTACAGCATCGTCTGACCGAACCGAACCATTGGAAAGGTGGGAGAAGTCAATGTGGTTATCAGCTTTTCCTCTAATATCTGTTCAAGCCCTGGAAGTGTTCTTTTAAGCCGTCCTCTGCCTTCCTTGTCCTCTCCTGTCCACCATCCCCAAACCATGCCCAGAGTCTCTGAGAAAACCTATGAGAGAGTTCAGGCATCATGGGCTGGAATTGAAAGGACTTCAAGGCTAGAGATGTTGTTCATTATGTTGTTATCTAAGAAGTACCGTCCAGGAGTATGCTGATGTTCCAGGTAGTAGGGGAGTTTGAGATGACACGTCTTTCAAGTGACATTTCTGCGAGTTTAGATTTTTTCTTTATTAACTTGAGTTGTCGATAGATGACCAGCAAATGAATGAAAGTGTGAAGAGCGCGGAAAGAGGACAAGCTCGTTGGAGAAATTTCTGCAGCAGATAAGAGATATAACAAAGTTTGAGTTCAAGTGTTGACGTAACATTTAATTTAATAGATGCTTGAACAGAGCTTGACTGGGGCCATGCTCTGTTCTTAACACTCTGCAAATATCAGCCAATGGCAACTCCAGGAGGTTGGTTTTGTTATTGCCCCTATTTACGGGGGGGAGGCTGATGATGCAAGAGGTTAAGTAGTGGGATCAGCAAGTTGCAGTGCCAGATTTGAACTGGACAGACCGCCGCTAGCCTCCTTGGGCTCTGAATCCCTATCCTATGCCTCAGGAAGAACCATTTAACCAGAAATTAGGGGATGAACATTGGGTTCAAGGAGAGCAGAGCCAACTTCTCCAGGACTAACCATGCTGGGAGAATTAGCTCGGCTTTGGGCATGGGAGCAGGAAAAGGCTGGAAGCCCAAAACAGAATCAGCAAGCATGAGACATAGAGGGAGGGGGGTTGAAATCAGATGTGCCTACAAAAGGGACCCACCTAAGGAGCAATATGAAACTGAGTACCTGTCACGTACCTAGTTCGCACAGACCTTGAGTCCCTGGTATTTTGACTTGTTTCTGGTTTCAGAGTAACTCTTTGTGGGAGGAATGCTGCAAGACACATGGGAAAAAATGAGTAAAAACTTTAAGCAAGCACAGCCTGGGATGGAAACAGCCCTCACTGACCTTGGTGAGGAGCAACGAGGCAGGAGCTAATCAAAGGCATTAGGGAGTGCGCAGTGCTCCTTCTGTGGTGGTGCTCTGATGCACTTCTCCTGTTAGCTGACTCCCTTGGCTATTTTCCCTATCCATCCTTTCCCCTACTGTCTCATCCCTTCCAACAATTCTTCTAGCTACTATGGCTTTCCCCTGGGTCAAACACTCCTTCAGCCCCCATCCACATAGGCTGGCCTTGGCCTCCATGCCACCATATTTACTTTTTTAGAGAAAGGTATGGATACTTACATGTGCTTTTTTTCTAATTTTTTCACCTAGGAAGACAGGAATGAGACCAAAGCCATGGAATACAAAAGATAAATGTATGGCAGTTGGCTAAGTAAATAATAACAACAAAACAACAAAACAACGTCATTTGTATTATCATTACTATTGTTGTTACCATTGTTATTATATTATTATTTAATAGCTACCTTTATGAATACTTCCTGAAAAGTGTCAGGTACTTCACAGTTAACGTTTATAGTAATGCTGGGATAAGCACAATCTCATATTTCAGATGAGGAGACAGAAACGAAAAGAGTCGAAATAACCAATTGGGGATGGAAAGTGGAAAACCAAGATTTGAACTCAGATCTACCTTATTCCAAAGTCTTTAGTCTCAACCATTAGTTTATACTATTTTATTTTATTTTATTTTATATATTTTTGAAGATTCTATTTATTTATTTGAGAGAGACAACATGAGTGGGAGGAGGGGCAGAGGCCGAGGGAGGAGGAGAGGGACAAGTAGACTTGCGCCGAGCTCAGAGGCTGACGAGGGGCTCCATCCCAGGACCCTGAGATCATGACCTGGGCCAAAGTCAGATGCTTAACAGACTGAGCCACCCAGGTGCCCAAGTTAAACTATTTTAGATGTGAATCTAATCTGGGAATCATAAGAATACATGCCTAAGAGATAGCTGTTTGTTAAGTAAAATTTATTTTTCCTATTTATATGTATCGAATTTTCAGCAGTGCTAAAACGGTGAGAATTAGGCACTGTGTATGAAAATGTCTTATAAACTATAAAGTGTATATAATGACCAAATATGACAATAATCTGTAGATAGTGGCTGTGGAAGACAAATGGTGGGCATCCACATACGTATGTCTTACACATACATATATCATCACCAAGTTACAACTTGCCTGAGTGGCTTGGTAAGTCGCACATAACCAGTCAATTAAATAATATGCTGTAGGTCCACGTGCAATCCATACATGTTAAGTACTACTGTGGAGAAAACGGACAAACAGCAAGCAAAATTTTAATGGCATAAAATGAGCAGCCAAAGAGTGGGTCAAAGGAGAATGAGAACTTCCAAAAAAGGTTTCCTAACTGGCTAACTGATGAAAACTTTGAAGAGAATGTGACAACTCTTCATGGATTTAGAAGAAAAATTTTGAGATATTTGAAATTATTATCTGATTTAATAAATGACAAACTCTTGGACCTCATGGTTTTCTTGCCAGTAATTGGCATTGATTAACTTTGAACAACTCCATTGATCACTGTATAGGTTGCCCTTTCCTCTAATTTAGAAAATTCTTTGGATGATTCCATTTCAGTTCCAAATGTGCACTCTCTGTTATTTATTTATTTGTTTGTCTGTAGAGTTCAAGAGTTCAAAAGTCTACCACTCAAAGTAGAGGCATATAAAATCCAACAATAATTAAAAAAAATGATTTTTATTCATACCTTTTATTTGCTGGAGCAGAGCTTGAAGTTTTAGTCAGCACTTTTCAGAGACCTGGCACCAAAGGTCATTTACCTGTGTCCCCCTCCAGCTCCTTTGCTGGTGAATCCCCTCTCAAAAAACTTGACTTGCTTAGCCAAAGGTAAGAGGTCTGAGATCCAGGCCTCAGAAATCCACACAGCAAAGAAGCCATGAATGCTTGCCTTTGCAGCTTTGACAGGCTGAACCTAGATTTGCAAAGCCCTTGCTCTCCTGCTCACAACCATTTCTTTGCTTGCTACTTTCCTCCTATCTCCCCTCTTCGGGGTGATGTAAAATGTCTTACAAAACAGACGGTAGCTCTCAGATTGTTTTCTGCTAAATCCAGTAAATCTAACACACTTTGCCTGATGCCCGCTAAAGGACAAGTGGTAAGAGCAGCATGTGAATCAGGAGATTTTTAGGAAGGGATTTCGCAATTAGCGTGTGGCCCCGTTTTCTTCCAGCAGGTAGTCAAAAGAGAAACATCTAACAGTGGGGGTCATATCTCACCAAATATCAAGCAGACCGAATTACTCGTTAGTCTCGGCTTCCCTTGAAGTCTGGGGGAGATCTTGTAAGTTTCCCTCCTGGGCACAGGGAGCGCGCTCCTCTTCCCAGGGAGAAGCGGAGGTGACTGCAGTTTTGCCCCCGGCTCGCTGTGAGCCAGGCAGGCAGGCAGCCAGCCCTCACGGAAGGCACTCTGGATGTGCAAGTGCTGCAGGAACATGCAGTGAAGAGACAGACAAGGACGGGTCTGGAAGCTGCATGTGGAACTTTATTCCTTGTAATTCTAAACGGCGTTTTTCTTTGATTCTTAAAATCCCCTTCTGAAAATGTGGTGAGTCATTACCTCTGACCGTGGCTTGTCTGTGGGTACACTGTGAAACTGTTTGAATCATGGAAAAGCAAAGAAATAAGTGCCATTTTGGTTTTAATTAAATCTTGAAAAAGATTCAAACATAGCCTGCTTCTTCCTTCCATCAGGGATCCTACAATTATTAAATTAGGCTAGTGGTGTCTGCCTTCAGCATCATGAATTTTTACCAGCAGATAATTTCTCTTTTCTATTGTTGGATATTTTCGTGGTGCATTTTAGGGCTGTCATCTTTGGCAGAGCTAATCTGGTTTTCTTCAGCCACGGTTCTGCTCGTTAATCCATTTATGGATTTTTACATAGTTTCTCCTTGGAAGGTGAGTGAGAGCATTACCTTGGAGGTTTTCTTTCAAGCCACTTAGTAGAGCTCGTTCCTTTTTTCTCTGTCCATAGTATGTGTCTGAACCACTCCTGCATGCTAGCCTTTTGAAAATTCGCTGTAGGGCCTAGCTGGGATGGTGTTAGGTGAACGTATTTGTATACAATACACATATTTTCAAAAAGTTTCGTACCTTTACATCGATTTACTTACCTTTAAAAAAAATGACTTCTCCTTCTTGGCTTGAAATTTATCTGCACATTACGTATCTTTTTTTTCTCTGTGTCTAGTGCCTTTCTAAGCAAAGCACAGTGAAGGATACACAAATATGTAGGCACACACGCATGCACACATATGCATACACACAAAATAAAAAATGTACCATTTTTGAATTCTAAATGTTTAAAGAAGCATAACATCAATCCTTCTCAAACTCTTCCAAAGAATACCAGAAGTGGCATCTGGCTGGCTCAGTTGGTACAGCACGTGACTCTTGATCTTGGGGTCATGGTTTGTACCCCCACTAGGCATGGCAATTACTAAAAACAATGACAACAACAACAACAACAACAAAACAGAAGAAAAACATTTCTTAACCCTGTGAAGCCAGCATTACTTGGATACCAAAGCCGGACAAGGACATCACAAGAAAATAAAATGACAGTCCCATATCCCATATGAATAGAGATGAAAAAATTCTCAACAGAATACTAGCAAACAGCGTTATGACGTCATGTTAAAAGGATCAGACCACATGATCGAGTGGGACTTATCCTAGGAATGCATGGGTAGTTCCACATACAAACTTCAATCAATGTGATTCACCACATTAATAGAAGGAAAGAAAATAATCTCGTGGTCGTCTCAATTGATGCAGAAAAAGCACCTGACAGACTCCAACACCCCTTCATGATAGAAAACACTTCACAAACTAGAAATAGAAAGGAACGTCATAAACATGATAAAGGAGATTTACGAAAAACCCATAGATAATATCACACTTAGGGGAGAAAGAGTAAAAGTTCTCCCCAAAATATCAGGAAAAGACAAAGATATCCACTATGGCCACTTCCGTTCAAAAGTTACTGAAAGTTCTAGCCAGAGCAATTAGGCAAGAGAAAGAAATAGAAGCTAACCAGATTGGAAAGGAAGAAGTCAAACTCTCTCTATTCACAGATGGCATGATCTTACATATATGGAAAATCCTAAGGAATTTACCCCAAACCCCCCAAACTGTTAGAGCTAATCAGCAAATTCAGAAAAGCTGCAGGATACAAGAGCAAGTACAGAAATCAGTTGTATCTGTATACACTAGCAATGAACAATCCAAAAATAAAATTAGGAAAACAATTCAACTTACAATATCATCAAAAGGGAATAAATTTAAAGAAGTACAAAATTTAGACACTGAAAAGTATAAAAAAATTACTGAAAGATATTTTTAGAGTCAAATAAATGGAAATGCATCCAGCGTTAGTGCTTTGGAAGAGTTGATAATGTTAAGATGGCAATACTCCCCAAGTTGGGCAGTACTCCCCAAATTCAATATGATACCTATAAAAATTCCATTTTTAATACAGAAATAGACAAACAGTAAAATTCTTGTGGAGTTACATGGGACCCAAAATAGCCAAAGTAACAAAATTGAAGGACCCACGTTACACAATTTCAAAACTCACTATAAAATTACAGTCATCCAAACAGCATTGTACTGGTATAAAAATAGACATATAGATCAATGAAATAGAACTGAGAGTCCATAAATAGCCCAAAGTCTAGGTCCATTTGATTTTTGATGTACAGGTCAAGACCACTCGGTGGGGAAAGAATAATCAGTTCAACACATGATGCTGGGACAACTGGATATCCACATGCTAAAGAATGAATTTGGACCTTGGTCTTCTACCTTTTACAAAAATAACCCTAAAAATATCTATGATTTATGTGTGTGGTCTTGGTTCAGTTAGTTAAACATCTTAATTTGGCTCATGTCATGATCTCTGGGTCCTGGGGTTGAGCGCCATGTCAGGCTCCCTGCTCAGTAGGGAGACTGCTTTTCCCTCTCCCTCTGCCCTTCCCTCTGCTCTCTCTCTCTTTCTCAGATAAATGCAATCTTTTTTAAAAAAAATAGATCTATGATTTAAATAAAGAGCTAAAAATATAAAACAGAAGAGAACAGAGATACATCTCCATGACCTTGGATTTGACAATAGCTTCTTAGATATCACATCAAACACACAAGCAACAAAACAAAACAAACAAACAAATTATATATACACACACACACATATATATATAAATTGAGCTTCATCATAATTAAAAACTCTTGTGCATCAAATAACACTCTCAAACAAGTCAAAAAGCAATCATCAGGAAAAAAAGGCAACCATCAGAATAGCAGAAAATATTTGCAAATCTATGTTTGATAAGAATTTATCATCCAGAGTATATAGAGCATTCTTACAACTCAACAAGGAAAGACAACAACTCAATTTTAAAATGGGCAAAAGGCTTGAATAGACATTTCTCCAAAGAAGAATGTTGTGCAACATAATGAATGAACTAAAATGTACTCAATTGTGCACTTTGAAATGGTTAAAATGGTGAGTTTTATGTTATGTGAGTTTTTCCTCAGTGAAAATAATGATAAAAGAGTATACCATCATTCTCAAGTAGTTCACAGTTTAGCTGAGAAGGAGATAAAACAAACATACATCAAATATCAAGTAGATTTTTGGCTCAGTCAGGCAAGTGGCCTGATCATGATTTCTGGGTTGTAAGATTGAGCCCCAGGTCTGGCTCTGCTCAGCATAGAGTCTGCTTGTCCCTCTTCCTCCCCCTGGATCCCCTCTCCTCTGTCCCTCCCCTGCTCACACACTCTCTCTCTCTCTCTTTCTCAAATAAATAAAATAAAATAAATAAAATCTTTTTTGAAATCTTAAAAAAAATCCAGTGGAGGCAGTCCTTACTTTCCCTGGCAGTGCGGAGCCATAATATGACTGCGCAAACTGAAACTATGCCAAGAGATCTTTGGATTTTTTTTTTTTATTTTTCAGCTTTATTGAGATATAATTGACAAATAGAAATTATATATATATATATATGTTTATAATGTACATATTTTTCAGCTTTATTGAGATATAATTGACAAACAGAAATAATATATGTATATAATGTACATATATATAATTATATGTATAATTATATATATATGTATATACTATATATATATTTAAGGTGCAGAGAGTGATGATTTGATACATGTATAAATTTGGAATGATCACGACAATCAAGCTAGTGAACATATCCATCAGCCTCCGTAGTTACCTGTGTGTCAGAAGAGTATTTAGTATGCAATACACTTTTGCTGTCTACAGTCATCATACTGCAAATTAGATTCCTACAACTTATGTATCTTGAATAACTGAAACTTTGCACAATTTGACCATCATCTTCCCATTTCCCCATTCTTCCCACTCCCAGAAACCACAATTCCTTTGGGAGATATACATATACCTGAAATTATTGGGTCATACACTTGTTCTCTTTTTAATTTTCTTGAGGAAACCCCATACTAATTTCTATAGCAGCTACTAATTTTACGTTCCCACCAACAGAGTACAAGGGTTTCCTTTCTCCCACATTTTCACCAATATGATTTTGGGTCTTTTTGATCATGGCCATTCTAATAAGGGTGAGGCAATATCTCCTTGTAGTTTTGATCTGCATTTCCCTGAAGATTAGTGAAGTTGAACACCTTTTTATAGCTGTTGACCATCTGTATGTCTTGTTTTAAGAAATGCCAATTCATAGTCCATAGTCTCTCATGGTTCATTCTCCATTCTGTTTACCCCCCCTTACTTCTTCCCTTTCTTCTCCTACCGATGGACTCTGGGAAACAAACTGAGGGCTTCAGAGGGGAGGGGGGTGGGGGATTGGGATAGGCCGGTGATGGGTATTAAGGAGGGCACGTATTGCATGGTGCACTGGGTGTTATACGCAAGTAATGAATCATGGAACTTTACATCAAAAACTAGGGATGTACTGTATGGTGATTAACATAATGTCATAAATAAAAAAAGAAAAAAAAGAAAAAATAAGAACTGTCAATTCAGATACTTATCCCATTTTTAAATGGAGAGTTTTTTTGTTTATTTGTTTGTTTTCTATTTAGGTGAGTGCCTTATACATTTTATTTTATTTTTAAATATTTTTTTAAAGATTTTATTTATTTGTCAGAGAGAGAGCACAAGCAGGGGGAGCAGCAGGCAGAGGGAGAAGTAGTCTCCCCGCTGAGCAAGGAGCCCCATGCAGGACTGGATCCAAGGACCCTGAGATCATGACCTGAGCTGAAGGCAGACACTTCACCAACTGACACATCCAAGCATCCCAGTACCTTAGAAATCTTAGATATTTTGACCTCTTGTATGTAGTTTTTACAGATTTTTCCCCCCACTCTGTAGGTTGCATTTTCACTCTGTTGATTGTTTCCTTTGTGGAACATGTCAAGAGATTTTAATAATCAACGGAAAAAATTAATATTGTTCCATAACAGTAAAACATTTTGTTAAAACAAAGATCTTCTGTACTGTATAAATAAATGAAAAACTAGTAAAACTCATATTTAGTACAATATAACTGACCCATTAAAAATATTTTGAACAGTGTTTAATTTCTTTATTTAAAAAAAAAGTATCAAGAGTAGTTTGGCCCGTCCTTGCACTGTTCTGTTAGCATAACCTCTGCTATGGAGGACCCATGTCTTCTATGCCATGGCAAATTATCATTCACCTTTCTAGGTTTGAATCAGCTTCTGATATTTTATATTTTACATTTTATATGTCATAAAATATCTGTGAGGTTTTGTTTGTTTTATGTCAATAAGTTCGCCGCTAAGTCTGTCTGGCTGCATGTCTAGAATCTCTTGAAAAATAGCAGTGTCAATATTCCCAAGGTCAGCTATTTCTTCTGTTAGCTCCATTTCCATGGGATTCTACCTGCACTCCCAATGTTACCACTCTTCATTTCTTTGCTACATTTTCATCTTTGTTGATCAATTCCCTCTTTCGAGTATTCATTTTTGCAAAACGACACTTGATTTACCAATGAGCGACAAGGAGTCAACCCAACAACATGCTTTGCTGTCTGTTTGTGAACTTCCGACAGATGCACAGTGACCAGTCACTGACAGACTTTGAAGGAAGGGAGGGGTTGGTCACTGATCGTGATGCATATCATGATATGCACAAGTGTATTTGTGAACTAAAGCGTTAGCAGCAAAATTTTACTTTATATAATTACAGTTAATATACCATAGTAACTGAAATTGGAACTTTGTTTTGGGGGAAATTGGTGTTATTTAACTAAAACCAGGGTAATTATAATTTATGGTATTTGAGTCATACAAAGCAAGGTCTACATTTTCTAAAATTGTGCAATACGGAAAACATTGCAATAGAATTTTATAGATTGGATAATGATGAATTGGATTTGTATAAGGATTAAAGTATTCCTTTAGGCTGATAGTTATGAACATAAGCAACAGAGGAGGGAAGAAGCATGGTATAAGGGGGTCAGTAGGAAGATTTACCTGAATATACCAGAAAGAGTACAGTCCTTACCAATGGATAAGCGGGAATAGGCCAGATATGGCAGGACTTAAAATTTAGGCAGATTTATAAGCTGGAAAAAAAATCTAAAAAGAGAAAATCATGGTTAATAGAAGCAGAAAACCAGAGTTTTTATGTAGGCTTGGCTACACATTCCGTTTCTAATCTTTGGTAAGTCATGGATGTTGATTTCCTCATTTGCGAAATGAGGGTAATCATACTTAATCCAAATGGCTGAGCATAGACGATCTTGAAAGCAGATAAAAACTTATGACTGTGTCCATTCTTCAAATAACATTTATTGAGTGCCTGCTTTCAGACAGAAACTGGGCTAAGTATTTCTGTCACAGAGAGAATAGGAAATTGTTTCTCTCTATGAGTTGGGAGATGGGAGGAGGAAAGATATGTGTAAACACAAAAATTACTGAACAATCTGGTAGCTGCTTTAAAGGAATTAATAATGAATGGTTGAACAGGGAGCAATCATGATAACATATTACAGCATTTTAGGAAGAATTCTATGGCAACTCCTTGCAGGATGACTTAAAGAGGATAGCTGTCTAATTCTAGTGAAGAATTTATAGGTCCTGTTTATTGATCCCATGTCTAGGGTCAAGCCAATGGAGTGGGGTGCTAGAGTGCACTGGAGGAAATATTTGGAGTTAAGAAAGTCAAGATTTTGAAAGTGCAGAGTGTTCCTTGAATCATCTACATATCCTGTAGAGTTCCCAAGAATGATGGCAGGATTAATCTTTATTTATAAAGGTATTTTATATGAAAATAAGTCCTTGATTATTAAGGGCATTGACTTCAATTTTTGATTAGTTATCATAGCCTGGAAGATAGATACCAAGAAGCAGGCGCAATGTTCATTACATAGAGCATGCTGCATTAGTGCTTCTCAAACATTAATGTGCTTAAAAGTCACCTGGAGTCTTGTTAAAATGCAGATTGTGATTCAGAATCTATGGATGGTTTTTGGTAGTATCGATGTTTTAATAATATGAATTCATTGTTGGGTGCATAAGTATTAATAATTGTTATAACTTTTTTGATGCATTGATCCCTTTACCATTATGCAATGATCTTCTTTCTCTTTTTATGATTTTTAACTTAAAGTCTATTTGTCTGATGTAAGTATAGCTACCCCTGCTTTTTTTAGTTACCATTTGCTTGAAATGTCTTTTTCTATCCTTCACTCTCAGTCTATGTGTCTTTTTAAGGCTAAAGTAATTCTCTTTTGGGCAGCATATTGTTGGATCTTGTTTTTGTGTCCATTCGGCCACTCTATGTCTTTTTTTGGAGAAATTAATTCACTTAAGTTTAAAATAATTACTGATCGCTAAGGACTTACTATTGCCATTTTGTTCATTGTTTTCTGGTTGTTTTGTAGGTTCGTCATTCCTTGTTTCTTATGTTGCTGTCTTTGTGTTTTGATGTCTTTTCATATCAGTATGCTTTGACATCTTTATTGTCTTTTTTTGTGTAAATACTACAGGATTTTCTTTGGTGGTTACCATGAGGCTTACATTAAGCATCTTAACTTACAATACCCTATTTTAGACGGGTAACAACTTAACTTCAATAGAATTAACAAGCTTTACACTTTTACTTTTCTTCCCTCTCACATTTTAGGTTATTGCTATTATAACTTACATGGTTTTTATATTGTGTAATTAATAACATTATTGTAGTTATGATGGTTTTTACTGTGTTCATTTTTTTAAACTTTTAACCTGGAGTTGTGAGTTATGCACCACTATTACCATATTGCAAAATCTAACTATGAATCTAAATTTATCCTTACCAGTGATATTTGTGCTACCGTTTTTATGGTTTTACGATGTTCATTAGTATTCTTTTACTTCTACTCAAAGAACTCCCTTTAATATTTCTTGTAAGGCAGGCCTGATGGAAATGAATTCCCTCAGCTTTTGTTTGTTTGGGACTCCTTTTTTCTGAAGAACAACTTTGCTGGGTATAGAATTCTTGGTTGACACTTATTTTCATTTACTATTTTGAATATGTCAACCATTCCCTCTTGGTCTAAAAAGCTTCTGTTGAGGGGCGCCTGGGTGGCACAGCGGTTAAGCGTCTGCCTTCAGCTCAGGGCGTGGTCCCGGCGTTATGGGATCGAGCCCCACGTCAGGCTCTTCTGCTATGAGCCTGCTTCTTCCTCTCCCACTCCCCCCGCTTGTGTTCCCTCTCTCGCTGGCTGTCTCTATCTCTATCGAATAAATAAATAAAATCTTTAAAAAAAAAATAAATAAATAAAAAATAAAAAGCTTCTGTTGAGAAATCTGCCTCAAGTCTTATGGTGTTTCCTTGTATGTAATTTCTCTCTTTTCTCTCTCTGTGCTCTTAATATTCTTTGTCTTGGTTTTGACAATTTAATTATAATGTGCCTTGGTGTGATCCTATTTGAGTTCGACATATTAGGATTCTTTGGACCTCATGGATCTGGGTGTCCATATCTCTTCTTAGTTTTGGGAAGTTTTTAACCACTATTGCTTTAAATATACTTTCTGTCCCTTTCTCTTTCCTCCTTCTGGAAATGTAAATATAGTTTTTTTTCATTGTGTCCTATAATTGCCATACCACAGGCTCTTAAAACTCTTTTTCATTCTTTTCATCCATTGTGCTCTTCTGACTGGATAATTTCAAGTGTCCTATCCTCTAGGTCATGATTTCTTTCTTCTGCGTGGTCAAGTCTACTTTTGAAACTACTGAATTCTCAGTTCAGTTATTGTTATTTTCAACTCTAGGACTTCTGTTCTTTTTTTTTTTTTCTTATGGTTGCCATGCCTTTGTCAAACTTCTCATTTTTTTCATGCATTATTTCATAATTTAGTTTATTGTCTGTTGTGTTTTCTTGTAGCTCACTAAACTTCCTTAAGGAGATTATTCTGATTTCTTTGTTTCACGTTTATTGATTTTCCTTTCATTAGAGTCAGTTATTGGAGCTTAATTAGTTTCCTTTGGTGGTTTCATATTTACCTGATTGTTTTGTGATCCTGGATTCCTTATGTTGATACCTGCACATTTGAATAACAGGTTTGCTCTTATAGATTTCATAGGTTTGCTTTGGCAGACTGTTCTTCATCAGTCAGCTCAGTTTCTGTTTCTGGGTACATCTGCTGGCAATGTCTTTGGGCAGGTGGGGTCTGCTATTGTGGTCTATTTTGGGGTGAGGCAACTGTTTGAGGTCTGAGGACAGGGATGGTGGGTTGGGCCACCGGCTGAGAATACTAGAATAAGACTGCTGGCTTGGTTCTCTACCCAAGTGAAACTATAGGATGGGCTCAGTGGTTTCCTGGACACTCTGGTCAGGCTTACTAGGTGGTTGAGACTGGGTACTATATTCAGTAGTAGATGGGGCTATGAAATAGCTTCCCTGCCCTGGAGGGCAGCAGGCCGCAGACTTGGTTCTGTAGATGAGCAAAGTTACTGGTTAGGATTACTACTTGGGCACTACAGGTGTGAACATGGATCAGTATGCCAAGATCCATGTGCTGGTTGTTGCAAGACCCTCCCCCCCTTTCATTATAGTTAGAGTCCCAGTGGTTGAATCCCACAGATTCCCTTGCAACCCCTGTGGTGCAAGACTGGAGTAGGGGTTCCCACAAAGTGACCCACAGTGCTGGGTGGGGGAGCTGGTTGTCCCTCCTGGGTTCTCTTTTCCTGCTGGAGGAAATGGAGGCTCAGAGAAGACTGCTTGACATGGAGCTGTGCTGGCCTTGGGGAGGGACAATGCAGTCAACATGTAGCTGCTTTCCTTCCCCTTCTGATGCATTCAGTCTTGTTCTCTGTGGTTGCCTCAGCCTCACTCCCGTATTCTAGGATTCTCTGAGTGGTATCTTATTCATGAATAATTGTCGGCTGTTCTTTTTGTAAGGGGAAGCGAAGTCAGTAATGACCTAAGTTGCCATCTTGGTGACATTACCTCTTCTTGTTAATTTTTTACTCCAGAATAAGTTCCCAGAAATGGAAATGAATAAAAGATATGAGCATTATTGTAATTCTTAGTTCTTATTGCCAAATTATATTAATCAGCTATTTATATTCTTCTACCTGAAATAAATAAGGGTATTAGATACTATAATCATTTAAATGTTCGCTAACTTAATGGGTGACAAGTTATAATCTGTTTTATTTTAATTTGCCTATGATTCTTTGATTACTAAAGAGATTAGGCAATTTTTCACCTGTAAGTATAGTGGCAAAAGCAATTCCATGAGCTGTGGAGTCAGATCACTTAAGTTCAAATCCTGAATCTACCATTTACTAAGTGATATATTGGGGATGTTACTCTGCGGTTCTTTCTTGCTTTGTAAAATCTAAATATTTATGACACCTATGTCATGTGGATGTTCAGAATTTTGAATCAAATAACTTATGTAAAGAACTTAGAACAGTGCTTAGAGATGGTCAATAGTTAGTAGTAGTAGCTATATTTCCAGTTGTAAATGGTCTATTTGTGCTTTTTGTTTGAGTGCATTTGTTACTAAAAATGTCAACACTTATAATAGTCAGAAATCAAGGATGCAAATGATGGTTTAGATCTGTATTGTCCAATACTGTAGCCACTACTGACATATGACAAGTTAACTAATTCAAATTAAATAAAATAAAAAATTAAGTTCTTCAGCCATGCTAACCACATGTCAAGTGGCGGTAGCCACATATGACTGTTGGCTATTGTATTGGAGAGTGCAAATTTAGAGAACATTTTCATCATCACAGAATGTTCTTTGGACAGTGCTGATCTAAATGGTTCAAATTATTGAGATTAAAGTGTCTTTTGAACCTTGAATTATCCAATAATTTACCTTAAATCCTTACTTCACTGTGCTACTTAATTTTGGCATATGTTAAAAGTTCTGTTATTTGAGATTTTCAGATGTATTTATTTAGTTTCTTAAATTAACTGGTAATGACATAACAATGTCAATCACAAAGGTGTCAGGAATGGGAATTTACACTATATTTGTGTAAGAAGAATCTAGGGAAACTGAAATACTAGAAAAAAATGTTTTATAAATTTTGTAGGGATTATAACAATAAACCAGGCTATTTTTATCTATTAATTTTCCAAAAATAAGCTACATATAAGAATCTTTGTTTCTTAAAATGTTTAAAATTAGTTTCTCTATTATTTGTATATTCTGTATAATTATCAAATTGTGGTTTCTTACATATAGCTAACCCATAAATAAGTTTACTGAGCCCCAATAAAATTGATATTGATAGATGTAACCTAATAGGTTACAAATATGTCATTTTAAAATAATAATTGTACTTGCTAAAGTACTTGAGGTAACAGGCCAAAAAGTACTACATAATAAATTGAGTAAAAATAATTTTAAAAATGATAAAAACAAACAAGGATAGTATACCTTATTTAAAATTTTTAGTCTTCTAATGTATTGATTCTTACTAGAATTCTTAGGATTGAAAAATGAGTCATTTACCAAACAAAGAAAATTTAAGTACATTTAAAATGGAATCTTGATCTCTAACAGAGATTTTTGGAATCATATGGTGTCCATATTATTAGACGTATATATATTAAGAAAAATAGAATATTAGTAGTAGCAAAATGCTATAGGGATTCAAAAGGGGAAGTTAACCAAGTCATTTGAGGGAATCAAAAAGTAAGAAATGGACCTTAAAAGATTGAGAACATTTTATTATAAAATTTAAGAATATCAATTTAAACTCACAACTTTTCATATACTTGATGTAATATAATCCATTTCAAATATAATCCTTCTTGGCTAGTGGAAACACCGTCTTTGGCCACTGGGGACACTTCATCTTGTTGTTGTGTCCTAGAACATGACTCAAATAGTTTTTTATAGCTTCCTTGCTTTCCTAACAAGCTGTCCAAGCTTATCTTAAATATGTCTTGCACTAAGCTTAGAATCATGCTAGGAAATATTTTTAAAAAAATCTGATATAGTGGGAAAAAGTTTTGGAAGGTAGAGGAAAGACAAAGGCATTTATAAATGTTGAGGGAGGGGTTGCTTCTGTAGGTCTACCCAAAGGAGTAGAGAGTGGGTAGATTAAAGACAGCATGGTTATGAGGAATTGGTTCTAAAAACTTTAGGTGATGATGAATCATCTTATCATTATCTTTTAACATTTTCAAACAGATGGATGACTTGATTGTGATTGAATTTTAAGAAGGCAGACTTAAAAATAGTATGTTAGATGAGAAGAGACTGTAAAGAAATTAATTACAAGGTTATTACAATAAATATAGTGAAAGTTCATGAAAACTGCAGTGGAATTGGGAAAGATTGTATGGACATGAGAGATGTTTTAGAGGTATAATCCACAATACTTGGCTACTGACTGAAAAATTAAGAGTTAAAACACTAACAAAATCTGGAGCCTGGAAACATAGTCTTTCAACAGTTGTAGGAAAGCCAGGAAGAGCAATTGGACTTGTGAGAACCCTAACATTGGGGACATATCAAGGTGAACAGGTATATAAATATAAATGTTCAGAGGACAATTAGCAACGTAAGTCTAAAGCTGAAGAGAGAAAAGAGAGAGAGAGATTTGGCAGTCTTTATTATTGAGATTGCAACAAATCCATAGAAGAAGGTATTAATTTAAGAGATTGCACAAAGAAAGAAAAACATGTCTTAATAGAGAATCTTGAATAGTCCTTTTCATTAAGGAGAATGAAAACTATAAGGAATTGTTGAAGGGGAAGAAAAAGACTTCATAGAGTCAGGAGGAATGATGATAATTTGGTAGCATGCAAACTAAGAAATGAGGGGTTCTCAAGAAGGAGGCAGTACTCAATTGAAAAGAATTCAATAGAAGAGGAATTGGGAAAAAGTAGTTTTAGTTCACACTTGGGTATTCATCAACCCAATGAAGGGTGCAATATAAGTGAAATATCCTTCAAACATGGGGATGACCAGGAATGGGTGGTACTTAGGTTAAGAGCTAAGAGGCTGATTTCTGGAAATCTGTAGATCCAGATAGAACCGGAGAGATGATATATCTGGGATGATTTATCATAGAAGAGCCGGGAATGAGGCATGAGCAACAGCCAAAGGCTAGTTCCAGGATATCAACAGATGGTCAAGGGCCACAGACAAGGTTTCTATGTGCAGATTCCCAACGCCAGAAAAGGATAGGCCAACAAATGTCACAGCTGAGACACAGTATTGCCCGGTGGCATGACTGGAGTTGTTATTTTGTGTCACTTCTCAATGGGAGCTTGTGGGTCATCAGCACCATATTGAAAATAGAGAGGAAGTTTGCACTAAGTGAGTGGATAAGACAAGTGAGACTTAGCAGGATTGAGTATTTCTGCCAGAAGTGAAGGGAAAGAAGAGATAGCGACTTCAGGATGAAAATAGGATTAAGGAAAGACATTTTTTATGAGGTTAGAGGAACGTTAAACATGTTTATAAGCAGAGTAAGAGGATTCTGGAAGACAGGGGTGATATGAGAATGGACAGAAGAGAAATGTTTGGAAAGATAGACAGGAAAAAACAACCTAGCAAACAGAAAAATATAACCCAAACCAATTTATTTTCTAAAACTTGGGCACTATTTTCTAAGTTCTAAGATGCTATGGTGTTTATTATTTCACAGGACCTGATTTATGAGTAAACTCAAAGTTTATTTTGGCAGAATGGACAGACAACAATTTCAGATTTCAGGTGAAATACAGCCAGTTTTTTTTTTTTAATAAGCAATGTGATTTTATTAAGAGCACTTTTTTATTGAAGTAAAATTAACATACAAAATTATATTAGTTTTGGATGTACAACATATTGACTTAACAATTCTATACATCACTCAATGCTCACTATAAGTGTAGTCAACATCTGTCACCATTCATTATTACAATATTAATGACTCTATTCCCCGTGCTCTACTTTTCATTTCCATGAGTTATTTAATTTACAACTGGAAGTTTGTACCTCTTAAACCCCTTTATCTATATTACCCATTCCCCCCCAAATGCCCTCTGGCAACCACTAGTTTGTTTTCTATACTTGAGACTCTGTTTTTTGTTTGTTTATTCATTTGTTTTGTTTTTCATATCCACATATAAGTGAAATAATATGGTATTTGCCTTTCTCTGACTTATTTCAGATAGTATTATACTCTTTAGGTCCATCCATGTTTTCACAAATGGCAAGATATCATTCTTTTTTATGGCTGAATAATATTCCATTGCTTACATATACTACATATTTATCCATTCATCTACCAATGGACACTTGGGTTGCTTCCATATCTTGCTATTATAAATAAAGCTGCAATAAAATAGAGGTGCATATATCTTTTCAAATTAATGTTTTCACTTTCTTTGGTTAAATACCCAGTAGTGATACTACTAGATCGTACAGTATTCATTTTTAATTTATTTGAAGTACCTTCATACTGTTTTCCACAGGAAGATTTTTATTGACAAAGATGTCACCACTTGCTCTGTGTTTTTAAGAGAAGCACTTTGGCTCGATTTAACAGTGGTGATGGTCGCTTTGTAATGAGCCAGCCATACTGTCTTATTCCATTTCTCTATCGACTATGGGCATGACCTTATTTGTATAAAAAACATTTTTACACCTTGCGGCCATGGAAGAGAATAAAGGGAACTATTCTTGAGAGAAACTGAAAATGTCAACTCACCTCAGGAGCAAGACGTTTTATCCACCAAGCTGTTTTTTGTAGGGAAGTGCGAAGGCACGCTTTCATGATCATATTTTTACAACTCTTGAATATATCAACCAAAATCATTATTGAGTGGGTGTGCAATTCCCCATTTCACTAATTAATTAAATGTTATACTCATTTATTTGACTCATATATTCCATAGAGAACTTCACAGACCATTCCTTCTTGACACTGGATTTTAACTTTAGCATCTGAGAAATGACTGTCTCCAATTAGTTTGAAATATTCACCTATCCAGTGAGAATGGACAGTTCATTTGGCAGGAATGCAAATGCTGGAAAATATTTTCATGATCAAGAATTACCTTTTTTCCCCTTAAATTCAACATCCCATATGCCATATGTTTCTATTCTGAGTTTGTGTGAGGGAAAAACCCTATTTTGTTTGTTTTTCCACTGGCTCAATTATATGTGTTCCAAGAGAATCCCAATATCAAAAATTACTCATTGGAAAGACAACAGTTGTATACATTTTCTCTAGCAGGTATATAAAATCCATTGAGGAAGGTGATGACCTCAGACACCTTTTAAACTATCTGGTAATCTATAGGAGCTCACAAAGGATATAAAAATAAAAGCTTGAATGGAGCTGTCTTCTTCTCCCACTCACTTTGCTTATTTCTTTTTAGTCAGTTTGAGCTGAAGCAGCTAGTGGGGTTAATTCCTTGACTGTTCTGTCAAGTGTTAGGCTCCAGTACACATACTTGTGTATATATGAACAACTGTTTTTTAATAACCTGCCAAGGAGCTATAATCTTCCATTGAAGTCCCCCTGGGATTTAATTAGAATGGTTTTCCACAGCCTGACATGTTTATGGGGCATAGGTAAAGAGACAGTTCATAAAACTGTCAATTTTCTGAGAAATTAAAGAAAAATTGGGCTGCTTAGTGCTTTGGCAATTCTGTGCTGCTGATACTAGCATTGCAAGCAATGAAATCAAAGGAAACATAACAAGATACTGATGCATTAGATATGGGTGGGTTAAAAATAATGTACAAGGGCATTTGTCAATTTGAATGCATAAAGAGGTAGGTGGAGAAAGCAAAACATAAACTGGAGTAGCCTGACTTTGGTGTGTTTGGGAACAAGGAGGTAATCATGGAACAAGAGTGTATTTGCAACCAGAAGATTTATAATTTTGTTTAATAGACAAGATCAAGAAATGATTTTGAGAAGATGTAGAGCCTTCTTAGGGAAATGGTAACATGATGAGCAGTACTTTGATTTGAGGATTCTTCATTTAAACTATCTTTCCCCCCTTAGGTAAAAATTATTAATGTAACACAGACTCCACATTGAGAATCAAGTCTGTAGAAACAAATGAACCAAAGGTACCCTGGTCAAGCCTCTTTTCACACTCTGACATCATACTGCCTAAAAAAACTCCAACAACAGCAAGAGTATAAAATAAAGGAATAAGTACAAAATATGTCGTTCTAGAAGAAGAGGAAGTCCAAAATTGAGTGCTGTCAAAATGGCTGTGGTGTGAGTAACAATAACCACCCTGTATGTACTGAAAGCCCCCATCTTAGCAAATCACTGGCAGGGATCTTCTGAAGATGGGTGGCATCCTGAATGCTATCACTCAGAACAGAGCTGGGCTGGATAAAGGCAGAGCTTGGAACCTGGATATCACCATGGCGTTCTGACCTTATTCCTGGAGAGCTCCATCCCTACCATCTGGTAGTCCAGTTCATGTCCTAAGTGTTTTATTTATGCATCCATCTACTAATTTATTGATTTAGTGCTGTTTTCCAGGCATTGTGCAAGGGACTTGGGGTTCACAATGAAGTAGACACAGTCTTATTCATACAATGGAAGGTCATAGGCTTTGGAGTCAAATGGACTTGGATTCAAGATTCTGACTCTGGCACTTACTAGCTATATGACCTTCATTATTACTTTACCTTTATGCTACTCAGTTTATCCCAGGAAAAATGAAGGAAATGCAACTTATCTTAAGGTTGGATAGATACTTTAAAAGTATTAGTTTTATCTTCTTTTCTGGTTCCCCAAGACCTCCTGAATTAATGGGAGATGTAGACACAATAAGGACATAAAATAAGATTATAGTATTAATTAATAAATGCTTAACAGACGTGTACATTAAATCTCATGGGGGAATAAAGGATAGGTTCTGCCTGGGAAGCTGGGGAAGTTTTTGTAAAGGAGGTAATCTTTGAACAGCATTAAAGAAAGTTTTTCAAATGGAGACTAAGGAGAAGGAAGTCGATGGTAGTCAAGGGAACAGAAGCCATCCAATGTTCTTGAAACACAGTGTGTGCACATTTGCACCTGTGTGTGTACTTGTTTGTGCTTTATACGTGTGCAGGTGAGGTTGGGGAAGTGACAGAACAGAGAAGCACCAGAAGTTGAAGATAGGTTCCTAGGGGTAAAAGCTCTTTTTCACTAATGCTTTGTTCTACTGGAATGAAAAGCCACTGAAGAATCTTAATAAAGTTAGAAGAAAATATTTGTATAGTTTCACTATTGATTCAGCATTTCTAGATGATGAAAATAGTTTAGTTCTGAACCACTTCAATGATGTGTTGATGCCATTGAATTTGTAGGCAAAGCAAAACCAAACCAAACTGAACCAAAACAACAACAACAACAAAAGAAAAAGACATTGTTAATTTCATATGTGAGAAACACATAGATAGCATGGTGAAAGATGGTAAAATCAAGGAGGGGAATTAATTAAGCCTTAATGTTACTTTCTATGACAGAACCCCACTGAGTCGTTGAGAGAAGAAATTTGGGGGAAGAAAGCTTGTTGAAAAATATATCCTGCAGTAGAACATGGTATTGATTTAAATCAGGAATTTATGCCAGATCAGGGACAGCACACATTGATAAAGTCGATATCATAACATTTTCTAGCAACAACACTTTTGCATGACTTCACAAATCAAGAGGCCTGCCAACACTGAAATTATCTCCAGTTAAATGCCTATAATTAAGGTCTATGTACAACCATAATTAATGCGATGTTATACTTACAATTTTGTAATGATAATAATAGTTTGGTGTGCTACAGCTTCTTCCATGTAAGCATCTAAAAATGATTCATAATCACCAACTAATTAAAATTCTTAACAGCATCTCGAGGATAAGCTAAATGGGTTATTCAGAACTTAATGCTCAGTATAAAGTAAGTTTAGTCTTCATCTGAAGCAACTGGAAAATAAGTAAGTGATGGGGAGGGGGGACATCAAATATGTTGAGTTTAAATTGATCAGAGGATTGATATTCACCAATTTTACATGTGATTTCCAGCAAGCATGCCAGAGCACCCTTGTGCTGATCCTGAAGGATGAATGATCTCACAGAGTAGTGACTCTGAGTCTTAGGTGCTGTTAGGAGGTCACCTACGCATATGACAAATAATCAAGTCCTTTTAAATGTAATGTTTTGGCCTCAATAGGTGATAAGAAGGTAGTGGTGAAAACATGTTTGATTATGATTCTTGAACAAAGCGGAAATTGGTTTTGAGTAGACAACTGTATTATCTGACTATTCTACAAGTGACTCATCTGCTTTTCTAAGTTATATTGTATTTTATTATCATATTGTACTACTTGGCCAAAAAATGAATTGGGTTTGTAATGCTTATAACTTACTGTGGTGCACAGATAATATAGATGCATATGTTCAAAGTATGTTACTATTCCGAGTTCATTTCAGACAAATTTACTCTCCCTTCCAAAAAAAGATTATTTAACTTGTAAGAATTATTTAAGAATAAATGCAAACCTGTTGAAAAAAATTTTTAAACATTTATTCATTTATTTGAGAGGGACAGTGTGTGCACGTGTGTGTGCACATGGGGTTGGGGGGAGGGGCAGGGAGAGAGGAAGAGAGAGAATCTCAAGCAGACTCCCTGCCGAGCATGGAGACTGATGTAGGGCTCGATCCCATGAGATCATGACCTGGGCCAAAACCAAGAGTTGAAGCTCAATTAACAGAGTCACCCAGGTGCCCCAAACCTGTTGAAAGTTATAAATTGGTTTTATCTTTTAATTTGTTTTGGAAAAAAAAAAGTTCCAAAGCACAGTTTTTGCTTACCCATATTATGCTTCTGATCCAAGATATTATTATAGGATATGTATGTATTTTTCATTGCTTTATATTATTTTCAAGCATGTGATTGCAGAAAAATTGATATTGGGTGTAACAATAGAATATATCAAACCTTGAACTTGAGAGTGGAATTCAGCATCTATGCAATAAATGATCCTATTCTTATTATTCTGCACCCATGATACACAGATTAGGTAAATTTATGTATTCCAGTAAAATTATTCAAATAAGGTTAGTATATAAAGGTATGCTTTCGGTGCTCCCAATTAATTTCTTTGGTTGGTTTCATAAATTTTCTTTCTTTTGCTTTTTTCCCTCCATTTATAACCTTTCTATTTCTCTTTCCCACAGAGTACTGCATTAATTTTTATTACATGTGTAGTTTTCCTCTGTATTTTTTTGATTCCTTTCTTCCAGGGTTTCAAAATTATTATTGTTATTTTAGGAAATGTGGAAGCAGTCATTAAATACAGATTTTGTGTCATTCGTCTTTTATAAACCATGAACTGTCAGAGGGAGAACATGTTAGCAGCCCGGGACATGGTGGTTTTATTTTTTGCCATATTTTTTCATGTCTTGTGTCTTTATCATTTTTTTCATGTTAATAAACCACTAATTGGCTCTTACCCGTTCATAAAATAAAACTAAATAACTGAACATCTCTCTCTCCAAGTACACAGTGAAAATGAAGAAAGAATGCTTATAGGCAGAAATAGAATAAAATAGAAAAAGAGAAGAGTCAAGGAGAGATGTGCTAAAGGTCACCAAAGTAATATAGAATTCATTCAGATCAAAGAAAGTTGGGAGTTATTTGACAGTGTTTAATGTGAAGCAGCTGCATTGGGAAGTCTTCTGTAATAATTTATCCTTCTTTTGACTTGCAGAGCACTGAGCTGTCCCCAAAGAATTCAGATCATTGAATGTGGCCACCTTTTCTGATTTCCTTCGCCTATTCAATTCAGAAGATGTGATGCAATGTGATGTGTCAGTGTATGTATGATGGAAATGTCAGTCTCTATAAGTACTCAGCTCCAGGATCCTGGGGTGAAGTGCTACAAAACACATCTTTGGTGGAGCAGAAATAATGTTGACTTTCCTGCACGTCCCACGGCTACAGTAGATGGAAAGAAATGAATTCAGAATTCTCTAGTTGGTCAGGCCATCTTCTCCGTGAGCTTTGCCTCAGGCACCCTGGATATTGCCGCATGAGAGCTATATTTCATTTGTCCTCAGTTGCTTGCAGCTAAAGGGCCATGTTTTAGGGCTGAAATCTCTGCCTCACAACCAGCCTTACCAGTTTCAACTCCCCATAAAAAGAAATCCATCAGAATTTGCTAGAATTTATGGCAAGAATGGTCTTCTGTTTCATGAGTTCCCAATGATGTGAAGCCTGGCTTTATCAACTATCCAAGGAAAGTAATAAATTCAAGTCATTACCTGAGAGTAAACAAAAATCATGGAGGGGTCAGTGGAGGAACTCTCAATCACCAAAAGGAGATTCTCAGATAGTATTTGTGAGAACTTCTCCTAGATATTGTGAGAAACAGGAAACAAAATGCTGTAGTTTACAGCAAAAGCAATCACTGGCCTTCAGATTCATTATGACCAGAAAGTCTGAAATTCAAAGAGGTAGGAGCTCTGTTCTCTGTCATTGACATCGCAGAGTCCAGCATAGTAGGGTGGAATAAAGGGGGTTGTAGATCCTTTGTTCAGCCCCACCCCCTCATTTACGTCACACAGTTAGGTGAATTGTCTCCCTACAAGGCCTTCAAGCTTCCCACATTCCCTCTTTCTCCCTTGTAAATACATGTCTGTGTCAGTGTCCTCACATATTCTTCTTTTCTTCTCTTCCACTTCAAGAAAGAAGTGTAAAGGGCAAGGCTAGTTCCCCTGCTGAGCCCTGGGCCACATTGTCTCCAGCTTAGTCTGGGGTCTTCCTCCAACAATGACCTTTTCTCCTCTCTTAACTTTTCTCCTACTTCCAATCTAAGGAAATAATATTGCCCTCCATTCAAACCTTCTATCAGCTTTGTGAGTGTTGGAAAATGGTTTTTAACATTTTATTNAAGTTATATTGTATTTTATTATCATATTGTACTACTTGGCCAAAAAATGAATTGGGTTTGTAATGCTTATAACTTACTGTGGTGCACAGATAATATAGATGCATATGTTCAAAGTATGTTACTATTCCGAGTTCATTTCAGACAAATTTACTCTCCCTTCCAAAAAAAGATTATTTAACTTGTAAGAATTATTTAAGAATAAATGCAAACCTGTTGAAAAAATTTTTTAAACATTTATTCATTTATTTGAGAGGGACAGTGTGCGCACGTGTGTGTGCACATGGGGTTGGGGGGAGGGGCAGGGAGAGAGGAAGAGAGAGAATCTCAAGCAGACTCCCTGCCGAGCATGGAGACTGATGTAGGGCTCGATCCCATGAGATCATGACCTGGGCCAAAACCAAGAGTTGAAGCTCAATTAACAGAGTCACCCAGGTGCCCCAAACCTGTTGAAAGTTATAAATTGGTTTTATCTTTTAATTTGTTTTGGAAAAAAAAAAGTTCCAAAGCACAGTTTTTGCTTACCCATATTATGCTTCTGATCCAAGATATTATTATAGGATATGTATGTATTTTTCATTGCTTTATATTATTTTCAAGCATGTGATTGCAGAAAAATTGATATTGGGTGTAACAATAGAATATATCAAACCTTGAACTTGAGAGTGGAATTCAGCATCTATGCAATAAATGATCCTATTCTTATTATTCTGCACCCATGATACACAGATTAGGTAAATTTATGTATTCCAGTAAAATTATTCAAATAAGGTTAGTATATAAAGGTATGCTTTCGGTGCTCCCAATTAATTTCTTTGGTTGGTTTCATAAATTTTCTTTCTTTTGCTTTTTTCCCTCCATTTATAACCTTTCTATTTCTCTTTCCCACAGAGTACTGCATTAATTTTTATTACATCTGTAGTTTTCCTCTGTATTTTTTTGATTCCTTTCTTCCAGGGTTTCAAAATTATTATTGTTACTTTTAGGAAATGTGGAAGCAGTCATTAAATACAGATTTTGTGTCATTCGTCTTTTATAAACCATGAACTGTCAGAGGGAGAACATGTTAGCAGCCCGGGATATGGTGGTTTTATTTTTTGCCATATTTTTTCATGTCTTGTGTCTTTATCATTTTTTTCATGTTAATAAACCACTAATTGGCTCTTACCCGTTCATAAAATAAAACTAAATAACTGAACATCTCTCTCTCCAAGTACACAGTGAAAATGAAGAAAGAATGCTTATAGGCAGAAATAGAATAAAATAGAAAAAGAGAAGAGTCAAGGAGAGATGTGCTAAAGGTCACCAAAGTAATATAGAATTCATTCAGATCAAAGAAAGTTGGGAGTTATTTGACAGTGTTTAATGTGAAGCAGCTGCATTGGGAAGTCTTCTGTAATAATTTATCCTTCTTTTGACTTGCAGAGCACTGAGCTGTCCCCAAAGAATTCAGATCATTGAATGTGGCCACCTTTTCTGATTTCCTTCGCCTATTCAATTCAGAAGATGTGATGCAATGTGATGTGTCAGTGTATGTATGATGGAAATGTCAGTCTCTATAAGTACTCAGCTCCAGGATCCTGGGGTGAAGTGCTACAAAACACATCTTTGGTGGAGCAGAAATAATGTTGACTTTCCTGCACGTCCCACGGCTACAGTAGATGGAAAGAAATGAATTCAGAATTCTCTAGTTGGTCAGGCCATCTTCTCCGTGAGCTTTGCCTCAGGCACCCTGGATATTGCCGCATGAGAGCTATATTTCATTTGTCCTCAGTTGCTTGCAGCTAAAGGGCCATGTTTTAGGGCTGAAATCTCTGCCTCACAACCAGCCTTACCAGTTTCAACTCCCCATAAAAAGAAATCCATCAGAATTTGCTAGAATTTATGGCAAGAATGGTCTTCTGTTTCATGAGTTCCCAATGATGTGAAGCCTGGCTTTATCAACTATCCAAGGAAAGTAATAAATTCAAGTCATTACCTGAGAGTAAACAAAAATCATGGAGGGGTCAGTGGAGGAACTCTCAATCACCAAAAGGAGATTCTCAGATAGTATTTGTGAGAACTTCTCCTAGATATTGTGAGAAACAGGAAACAAAATGCTGTAGTTTACAGCAAAAGCAATCACTGGCCTTCAGATTCATTATGACCAGAAAGTCTGAAATTCAAAGAGGTAGGAGCTCTGTTCTCTGTCATTGACATCGCAGAGTCCAGCATAGTAGGGTGGAATAAAGGGGGTTGTAGATCCTTTGTTCAGCCCCACCCCCTCATTTACGTCACACAGTTAGGTGAATTGTCTCCCTACAAGGCCTTCAAGCTTCCCACATTCCCTCTTTCTCCCTTGTAAATACATGTCTGTGTCAGTGTCCTCACATATTCTTCTTTTCTTCTCTTCCACTTCAAGAAAGAAGTGTAAAGGGCAAGGCTAGTTCCCCTGCTGAGCCCTGGGCCACATTGTCTCCAGCTTAGTCTGGGGTCTTCCTCCAACAATGACCTTTTCTCCTCTCTTAACTTTTCTCCTACTTCCAATCTAAGGAAATAATATTGCCCTCCATTCAAACCTTCTATCAGCTTTGTGAGTGTTGGAAAATGGTTTTTAACATTTTATTATGGAAAATTTCATATATACACCAAAGCAGAAAAATGAGCCCCCATTTATGCAACCCTCAACCTCAGCAATCGCAACTCATGGCTCAATCTTGCTTCATTTCTACTACCATCATTTCCTCCCTCTCGGGTTGTTTTAAAACAAATCCTNTTTCTACTACCATCATTTCCTCCCTCTCGGAGGAAATAATATCTCGGGGAGATATTATATCATCTGTAATATTTATTACTGAAATAAAAGGTCTCTTTCATTAAACATGACAACAGGGGCGCCTGGGTGACTTGGTTGGTTAAAGCATCTGAATCTTTGTGTCAGCTCAGGTCTTGATCTCAGGGTGGTGAGATCAAACCCCACGTCAGGCTCCAAACTCAGCAGGGAGTCGGCTGGATATTCTCTCCCTCTTCATCTCCCTCCTGCCCCTCCCCCGCCTCACGCTCCAGTGTGAGAGTGCTCTCTCCCTCTCTCTAAAATAAATAAAAAACCCATGACAACAAAGTCATTATGGCACTTTAAGATGAACAATTATGCTTTAATAACCATCAGATATCTAGTTAGTGCTCAAATTTTCTGAATTGTCTCAGTTTCTAAAGAGTGAGTTAAGACTCAAGATTACATTTTGCAATTAGTTGTGTCTCTTAAGTGTCTTCCTTCTCACTGTCTCTCTTGCTGTCTCTGTCGTTCCCTGTCCGTCTCTCTATCTGCAATTAATTTTTGAAAAATCTGTATCTTTTTTTATGCAGAGTTTACCAAAGTCTGGATTTTGCCGATTGTGTCCTGTGAGGATTGAGATTCTGAACACTACGCTTCTTACAAAGGTATTTGCCTTTAGAGTCTTGAGGACATTCAGGTTTTATGTTTTTCAGTAAGAAATACATTTTATATAGTGTTCTGTTCTTCAATTAGGAAGTGGTAACATCTGGTTGTCTCTCGTGGGATATTGGCACCAGCTGACCTGGTCCAGTGTCATACCATTGGGGGCAGCACAGTGGCAGTGACCTGTTCTAGGGTCTGAACAATAAGAGGTACATTGCCTCCAGTAATGTGAATCCTAAAGAGGACTTTATTAAAAGCAACCATAAAACTAAAGTTAGCATATTTTAAAATTTATTACGAAGGCTGCCAATTATAAGTAATGTCTCTGGAAAAAATCTTTTGGACTAAGTTCTAAACAATTGCTGTGGTTACTGTTGACTTCTAATGATATATCTGTAAGCTTCAAATTAACACATTTTTATTACCTATCCTTTAATAAACATTTTCTTCTACACGGAATTTAGTTCAGAGGAGCCCAGTTTCACAGTTGGCCTTGCTACTTGGTACTCTGGGAAATGTTTTCATTTCAAGAAGAAGTACATGAGGATTTGGATTTCACTAGAGCTTGCTTTGGGGCCAGTCTGTGTCTCCAACCCCGGTGGCGCTGCATAGTCCTGTGTTAACGAGGAATCCATAATAATATCACAGTCATTGTAAAGAGGAATACACAGAATGGGTTACTTCAATTCTCAAGTGGGAATTTTGTGTGACCCCTTGAAGTTATTTGTTCTTAAATTTTAGAAGGCTGAAACAGAATGAGAATTGCAAGGCCTAATACTTTTGTTTGGTATATGTAAATTTTAGTTCATGTGTGAAATTTTACTATATTTGAAATGCTTAACTTGAATTTCTTCTTTTTACACTTTGTTTTGAAACTAAAGAACATGTTTGTATGGAAAGGCAAGATTAGCACCTGATTCTTTCTTTCTCTATACTTACTAGTTTTCAAAAAAATAAATTGGTTCTTTATCATCCTTGAAAGGTAAGCTATTAGGGTTATTTTTTTTCCCCGTCATCATGAACTCATTGATTTAAAGATATTTGATGTGTTTTGCAACAAATTAAATCATTGCGACCAAATTACAACTATTATCCTTCTGGATATCTCAAATGCCCATCTTTGGCTAGTGTGGGAATCTCTTCAAGTTAGCTTCTGGGTCCTTTTGCTACAACCTAAAAGTCTTTGATTGCTTTCCTGCTTTTGGGTGTGACAAGATGTTTCAGACTCATCGTGTACATTTCTTTTTCCAGGCTTCATTTCTTCAAGAAAAACTGGTCATTTCTTCAAGAAAAACTGGTTTCTTCTTGTGTGAAATAGTGTTAAGATTCAGTAATGGTACTTATTGCTAGGATGTTGGTAATGGTTTCTAGGCATTTTCAGTAGATAGCACTAGATTAAAAAAAAAAAGAAAAAGAAAAGTGAAATGCTCAATAAGTTCATACTGTTATTTCCATCAAGAATCCAGGATTTTTACTTTCCTTCATCAATAATACATCTCCAACTCAGAATGGACATCTAGTTCTCACAAATGCCAACATAAACACTGATTTGCTCCATTACATAATTCCTGCACAACAGTCTTAGAATAACACCACCAAAACTACCACCCACACTATGATTAATGAAAACAAAGTTTATTTCTAATTACTTTTGTCCACAGGGCCTCTTCTACCAGGATATACAGTCATATTAGTGTGTTTTCAAGTCCCTTAAAAATTTCCCCCTTTTTCTAATTGCATCAGTTTGATGCATGGCTTTAGATTAAGGATTGCTTTTAACATTTAATTTTGGTTTATGATTATGTAAACTATTTACAAGGTTCCAAAATAAATTCTACAGAGCAAGCTCTCTTCAAAGAGGTCTAGCTTTTGCTCCTGTTCCCTCTACCTCTCCACTTTAGGTGTCTTCAAAAAAGTTCTGGTTTAGGGAGGCTGGGTGGCTCAGTTGGTTAAGCATTTGCCTTTGGCTCAGGTCATGACCCCAGGGTCCTGGGATCGAGCCCCGCATCAGGCTCCCAGCTCAGAGAGAAGTCTAGTTCTCCCACTCCCACTCCCCCTGCTTGTACTGTCTCACTCTCTCTCTGTCAAATAAATAAACAAAATCTTAAAAAAAAAATCTGGTTTATCTTTCCATTTTTAGTCTAAGCAAATATGAGCTTATGCTTCCATTTTTAATATTTACAAATATAAACAACAGCATATCAAGCACACTTCCCTACACCTTGGGAATGTTTTTTAAAGTCTCTCATTTGTATGAGGTCATAGTTACTATAAGGGTAATGATCCCGACTAGGAGAGTTTCAGTGGGTATTAAATGAATAGTATTTATGGAGTGCTCACGACATGTAGTAAGCAAATGTTAATTGTTGGCTTTCCCTTTTCTCTGAACTCCATCAATCTGGATTTTCCTTATCCTAAAGGACCTCGCCAATGAAGCCAGCTCTGCCTCCTACCTACAAATTTTGGGCAAAGGCCGGTCAAATTCTTCAACTTCAGTCTTTCTCACTAATGATTCCTTTTACAATCAATGAGAAATAAACAAATATCCCTCGAATCCTAATTAAGAACCCCCCAAAAATATCAATTTCATCTTAGAATGTTTTTAACTCATTTTAGTTTCCCTGAATATGTGTAGGTACAAATCGAGTAAAATATCTTTGAACATTAGACCTCATTTTTAACCTAAAGTATTCCAAAGTGCAGGAATTCTAACTTGCACTTTTCAGACTTCCTAAGAGAACGGAAGTTGAAATGGGGCTTTCAGCTATTCTGTGGGTGGATCATTGTGCAATGGAAGGACTTATTAATTTATGTAGTTTGGTCCATAAATTCTTCCAAACCATGGACTAGGTAGAGGAACAGATAGTATTTTTTTTTAAAGTCTTTATGACTGTGACTGAGAACAACTAACTTTTTTTTTTTTTAAGATTTTATTTATTTGACAGAGAGAGAGAGAGACAGCCAGTGAGAGAGGGAACACAAGCAGGGGGAGTGGGAGGAAGAAGCAGGCTCCCAGCAGAGGAGCCTGATGTGGGGCTCGATCCCAGAACGCCGGGATCATGCCCCTGAGCCGAAGGCAGATGCTTAACGACTGCACCACCCAGGCGCCCCAGAGAACAACTAACTTTTAATGAGTTTCCCTCCTCGGAATGCCTGGGTGGCTCAGTTGGTGAATTATCCAACTTTTGACCTCAGGGTCTTGAGTTCAAGCCCCACATTGGGCTCCACACTGGGCATGGAGCCTACTTAAAAAAAATAAATGTAATGAGTCCACCTCCTTCTGGGTAGAAGTAGTAAGACTCTGCTCTGCTCAGCTCTCACACAGCACAGGTGAACATCTCATATTATACCTACTCACTACGTGATAGCCCACCGCTCAACAAAGCTACACTGGAGTACAACGCTAGGCCAGGAAATGTCTTATTGCTCATTACGTACCATCATTGTTCCAGAGGGCATGGTATGATGACATTAAGCTAAGCTTCATATACTTTACGTCCAAGTAGCTCTGAGAAGGCAATAAATTTGTCAACACATTTAATGCTTGCGGGAGACAGGACTAGGTATGTGATACTCGGCAAGCTACCCAACATACACTGTGACCCTCGGCAACTCGCTTTATTTCTCTGAGGTTTAATGTTCTTGTCTGCAAAATGCAGACATTGTGGGGTACCTGGTGGTTCAGTCAGTTAAGCATCTGACTCTTGATTTCACCTCAGGACATGATCTCAGGACTGTGAGATCGAGCCCCACTTCAAGCTCATGTGCTGGGTGTGGAGTCTGCTTGAGATTCTCTCTCTCCTTCTCCCTCTGCCCTTCTCTCCTTTCTCTCTCTCTCTCAAACAACAACAACAACAAAAGTGGCTGTCGTACAAGGTAAGTAAAACTTCTTTCAGCTCTGAAATTCTAGGACTAGAACCCATCACATCACTTAATGATCACATTGATGTAAATGTCACACAATCCTCATTTTGTCACTTTTGTTTCAATTTATAAGTATTTCTGTATTTGGAAAGGATCTTCAAGGATATGTGTGGGCTGATACTTATATTATTTTATCTGAGTGTGTTGGAGAGAAAGAGACTGTAAAAGCCATTAAGAAAGAGGTAAATGTGAGTAGAAGGATTGGATTTTGTTGGTTTGAATGATGAATTTGAATACTTTGGTGCTCTTAAATATTCACTCATGAGGTTCCTTTTTCACATGAGAACATTGAAATTTTTAAAAATCACATGGAAACCATTGTATAGAAAAGTAAAAACTGCAAACATTTATTGAGCACTTACATGCTGGGTGCATTCAAATAAATTCTCTCATTTAAACCTTACACAAATTCTGTGTTGTATATTACCTCCTTGTCTATAACCTGAAGATCAGATATGTTAACTGTTTTGCCTCCAAATCACTGAGCACGTAAAGGACATAGACAGAATTTGAACTTCATAAGGCTGTTATGAGTTAATACATTTAAGGAGCCTAGGGGAGTACTCAGAAGCTAATATGCACTATGACTGTGACATATTCTCCTTCATCTTCTTGTTATTATGGCCCCAAAGTCTGTTATTTTTACCTGGTGAGAGACAGTTTAGTGATCTCACATTTTAGTACACATATTGTTATCTAGGTGTGTGGCTGGGGACAAACTGTCTACCTGTTCTTTGTGCCTTAGGTTTTTTTTTTTTCTTTTCTTCATTTATGAATTAATCATAAATAGAGTAAGTTTTTTGTGAAGATTCAATAAGCTTATATATATGTGTATATATATGAGTATATATTTATATGTGTATATATATGTGTGTGTGTATATATATACATATATACAGTCTTAGAACAACACTTGGCATATGAAACATACAAAACTAAGAAATATTCCTATTAATACATTTCTTTTCTCCTTCATTGATTTCACAGAAATAATTATTCAACTGATACCAGACATTGTGTTATTATAAATAGGATAAATAGCAGAATAGAGACTAATTAGGAAAATAGAAGATGACCCTGATAATACTCATTGGTCAGGTTCTGTGATATGATTGGGTACAAAATTGTCTTATTGTTCTCTTATTGTCTTTATGACTTAGAAGGTTAAGTCAGCTTATGTCCATTCCTATCACTGCTTTTTAAAAGTAATTCCTCTGAAAGCTACTTATGATGATGGGGAAAAAGCAAATTTTAAAACAAGGTCTGCTTTTTTTTTTTTTTTAACGAATGTCTATTTCCCTTCTAGGAAATGTGGAAGCCCATAGTTGAAATGTGATTATTTTATCCATCCATCCATCCCTCATCCATCCACCATCCATCCATCCATCCATCCATCCATCCATCCATCCATCCAACTGTTCAATTATTCCTTCAGCAATCATCCATGGTTGCTCCACATAGTGGGAAGAAAGTGAGTCTTGGAATCACACATCTAATACTGAAATGACATTTTGTGTCTTGCTAGCTGTGTGATATTGGAAAATTTACTTAATGCTTCTGAGCTTCAATATTCCCAAGTGAACTACCAGCTTAATGACACCTTCCTTTATGCTGGTTGACCAATCCCCCAATGTATGGAGGGCAACAGACTTATTTTCCTCCCAGAATAATGTGTCAGCAGATCCGACACAAAGTTTGTCTGCCTCACTGTTTAGCTCTGTGTGGTTTCAGCTCCTGATCCATCCTACCTAGAGTAGGAGCATCACAGAATATAGAGCTGGAAAAGGCCTTAGACCTCAACCTGTCCAACCTCCTTATTTAATAGATGAGAACATTTTGGTCCAGACAGGGTGAAAGAGACTTGCCTTGAAATCAAATCTGCTCGACTGCAATGCATTATATTGTTTGCCCCTTTATTTTTCACTTTATCCTTTCCTACTTATTTCACAATAAAAATGAGTACCTTTACTTATTTATCTTTAGAAAAGCCCCTGTCCTTGACATTCAATATTCAAGAAAGGTATATTTTTTTCTAATCCACTTTTTTCCCCCTTATATCTTGGGTTGAAACTATCCCATTTTTACAAATAAGTCAATAAGTTTAAAAAATACCAATCTAAATCTTCAAAATATACTTTATGGAACTTTATAAGTAAATTATAAAGATTATACAGAGGAAAGTAAGCATAGGCCTAGGCAAGAATAATTTTAAAAGAGAAATGATGCAGGACTTTTTCTACAGATATCAATATACAATATAAAATGACAGTAAATAAAATGATGTGGTTTTTTGGTATGGAAATGGAATAATAGATCAATAGAACAGATTAGATTCCAGAAGGTTACAATGACTATAAAAACGGCATTTTAAACAGTAGGAAAATCTTTAACAAAATATTGGGATAACTGGATACACACACGGAGAAAGATTTAGAACTTTACCTTGTAGTTGTGTGCAGTCTATACAAAATGATAGCCAATATACTGTTAAAAGACAGAATAAAGAAAAAAAATTGGTCCTATACATAAATAATGAATATTGCAACCCTATGTGCACTTCAAAGAGTGTATCTGATATCTCTGTGTATGTGTGTCTGTGTGTGTGTGCAATGTCAAGGAATGAAATCATCATCATCGAACTTTACATCAAAAACCAGGGATGTACTGTATGGTGACTAACATAATATAATAAAAAATATTAAAAAAATAAGTTATGTAGAAAAAATAAATAAAATAAATCAAGTAAAAAAAAAGGAATGAAATCATCAGAGTGAAGGTTAAGAGGTTAGTGGGTAGGAGAAGCTTTTATTTTTTATTCTCTATGCATCTGTACTTTTACTATTTAACATTTTTCTATCATTTCTTGTAATTCTAAAAGAAATAGTCCAAAATACAAAAAACTCCCCATCGATTGGCACATTTTCTAAAAATTTTTGGCAAATTGTGTGTATGTGTGTGCGTATGCGTGCAATGTGTAAACCGAATTATATTTTAAATTAAGTAAGGGAACTATTCGTTTTTGGGAAGTTAGAGTGCTTCCTTTCAGAAAAGTGAAAACCATCCCTTAATCTCCCCAGTTCTTAGGTTTAGGATTTGGCACATCTGGCTTTCTTTAATCATACTTACTTCTATTTGCGTTTGATATCTGGGTGCTCTGATGTCGATTAACCATGTCATGCTGACTTTGGAAAGATGAGGTTTGTCCTCGACTCTGTTACCTGCTTCTACTTAAGCTTTTGTTAAAGTTTTCTGTAGCTGAAACGGAGTTTGAAGACTCGAAGACCAGTGATTTCCATGTGACCCAGTGGAGCATGGAATAATGAAGTTCTGGTAGATAAATATATTCGCTCTCTATCCTGTTATTAGGGTAAACTGGTATGGGTAATGGTATGGGTAAATAACAAGGGTAGGTTAAGTAAATATAATAATTAAAAATAATAAGCAACACATGTGGGAGACTTTTTTTAAAATATTTTATTTATTTATTTGAGAGAGAGACAGAAAGAGAGAGAGAATGAGTTGGGGGGGAGGGGCAGAGGGAGAAGCAGGCTCCCCACGGAACAGGGAGCCCCACTCAGGGCTTGATCCCAGGACTCTGGGATCATGACCTGAGCTGAAGTTAGACTCTTAAGGAACTGAGCCACCTACATATCCCTGGGAGACCTTTTTTTTTTTTTGATGCTTACTATGTATGAAGTCAGTCTTCACAATGCCACTATTAAGTTGTTCTACTCATGAGCAAACTACAGCACTGACAGGTTAGTAACTTGTCCAAATTCACAGACCTGGTGAGTATCAGTACCAGGATTGCAGCCCAGGCCAGTCCAATCCTGAATCTGTTCTCCAATCACAGCTAGTACTGCAGTGAATGTTCTTGCATATATTTTCTTATGTCCACATGGGCAACATCCTCTAGGTGTAGAAATCTTGGTCCTAGGTGGTACTATCTGCAAGTTTCCTAGAAATTTTCAATTACTCCACATGTTTTCTAACACTTCAAAACAACTTTTAACATTTAGTGTGGAAGGGTAGATCATTTGTGTTTTTATTTTTCATTCCACTTGCAACTTGAGAGGTGGAAATGTTTCTATTAAGTTTTTTCTATAGGTTTGTAAGATTTTATTTTTAATATCTGAATACTAAGCCATATATTTCACATAAAGATTCATGGGCTCTTTGTTCTGTTCCATTCGTCTATTTCCCTAAGCCTGAGACCATACACATTGTCATGGTTTTTTAAAACTTTTTTCTCCTCTCCCTCTTTCTCCTTCTCCTGAAACATCTTGTATAACAAAAGACAAATCTGTCACCACTTTCTACCTCAAAATAGAACTGAGCATTGATGGCTTTTTAGCTCTTTCATATAAACATGAAGGTAAAGTTATCAAATTCCAGAAAATAAATTGGTATGGGGATGAATTTGAGAGAATGGATATGCTAGTTCTGTCCAGTCTGCCCTTTCTGAAAATGTTGGAAGCTTTAACTAAATTAATTGCTGAACTAAAAAGTTAATGAATCTTACTGGTTTATCCATAGCTGATTGCCAAAAAGAATTAAAAATTTCTTTTTTTTTTCTTTTAAAGATTTATTTATTTGAGAGAGAGAGGGAGAGGGAGAAAGCATGAATGAGCAGGGGAGGGGAGAGAGAGAGAATCCCAAATAGACTCCAAGCTCACCATGGAGCCTGACTTGGGCTTGACCGGATGACCCATGAGATCATGAGCTGAGCCAAAACCAAGAATTGAATGCTTAACAGACTGAGCCACCCAGGTGCCCCAGGAATTAAAAACTTTTAAAGTAACTACTTGTGGGCACAGCCTCTGTCAGATATCAAGTGTTGGGGCTAATGTTTTGGAAAATTTATTATTTCTTTGAATAAATACTGAGGCCTTTTTATATTGTTTTTAATTGATACTATTATTTCTATTTCTCTGGTAGAATATAACTAGAAACTAGAAAGCCACATCCAAACATTGGTGACCACCATTTTTTTTGCAAGACCAGGTGCTTGGGATTATCTAATTATTTATTTGGCACCGATTTGCAATCCTTTGGGTGATCCAAAGGCAAGTTTCTGCTGAGCTGGAGTCAGTTGTTGCAAATGCATATTTCAAGCACTTGTTGATGTCGAATGATTGCGATTTAATGATTAGCACTGTACTTTGGTGTATATATTTTAATCTTAATTTTGATGTTTTAATCTTAATCTCAATTTTAATCCATAACCCAAATTTATCAACCTGATATCATCTCAAATAAACAGGCTGAAAAACCAGATGAAAATCTCTGTAGGAATTTATATAGCTTGAAACAAAATTATGAGGCTTGATATTTTTTTTCTTTAGACTTACAAACACCCTGCTTTTGGAAAAGCCAAGGTGACCATATGCATTTCAATTACTTAGATTATAGACATTAACACCCTTATTAAAATTCATCTTGGGCCATGACTTAGAGAAACAGTTTCTATCACATGCCAAGTACTGTGTTTGGCCATTTCATATCAATTGCCTGATTTGTTCTTAACAATCTTATAGATTAGGTACTTCTCTCCAATTTAGGAAGAAATTAAAGCTTAAAGGAGTTTCCTAAGGTGCTGTAACCAGAAGCAACCACATTGGGTTTCAAAGGCAGTTCTATTAAAAGCATGTCTGCATTATTTCATATCATCTCATTGGTCCTACCATTGGCTAGGAACTGAATGATAAAAAAACAAATTTGAATGTCAATCAGGTGCTGAGTGTTGAATTAACTAACAACTCCTAAAATTTGAAAGAGCCCTTTCCTTTTGACAGCCAGTGCTTATTATTTTGCTAATTTTGTTACTTAATTTACTGAAAGACACAGATGATGTGCAAATAGAGGCAATAATATTGCATAACTGGACATTTCTAATGTTAGTTGCATTTGGAGGTGATCTAATTAGTCCAATGTCACAGATTTGGCTGTGTGTTTTGGAGGCTTTATGAAGTCCTAACTCTTCAAATCCTATGCTCTAGGCAGAGTTCATACACCCTAAATATAAAGTTATATTAGTGATCTGTGGTTAATACTGGTGAACAGGACCTCTTCCATTAGATTTTCACTGCATATTTAAGTCAACCATGGAAAGTAAAATCAACAGATTTGAAAATGAAATGTTTTTGAGATAGAATAGTCCTAATTTTTTTATTGGATTTTAAATTTTTAAAAATATTTTATTCACTTATTTGAGAGAGAGAGCCAGAGAGAGAGAGAGAGAGAGAGAGAGAGCACAAGGCGGGGGACAGAGGCAGAAGGAGAGGCAGAATCCCCCTGAGCAGGGAGCCCGATGCGGTACTCCATCCCAAGACCCTGGGATCATGACCTGAGCCGAAGGCAGATGCTTAACCAACTGAGCCACCCAGGCACCCTTGAATTTTAAATTTTAAAGTAAAGATGATTATTATACTCACGTGAAAGAACCAGGGGATAGATTGGAAGAAATGGTGTCAGTTCAGGAAGCTTAAGGAACAAATTTTCTTTGCATGTAGAAACTTCTATATGGTTGGCTGTAAAGAATAGCCAAAGGAACAGAGGAAGATAAGTCCAAGCTGACATCTTTTTTTTTTTTTAAGATTTTTTTAAAAAAAATTTTTATTTATGTGACAGAGAGAGAAACAGCCAGCAAGAGAGGAAACACAAGCAGGGGGAGTGGGAGAGGAAGAAGCAGGCTCCTAGCAGAGGAGCCTGATGTGGGGCTCGATCCCAGAATGCTGGGATCATGCTCTGAGCCAAAGGCAGGCGCTTAACCGCTGTGTCACCCAGGCGCCCCCAAGCTGGCATCTTCTGCATCCAGCTACATGGACTAATGGATTGAGGTCATTTTAATGCAAATTATTATCCAGTTTTGCAATTTCATTTTCATTTCGCAAGTATGAGCTGATAAAATGTCAGGCCTCCATCTAAGAAGTCTAATTTGAGTCAAAACCAAAATAAAACAGAAAAACAGCTGTGCTGCAAATTGGTTGACAGACTCCCTGTGCCCTGCTGTGTGATGTGGTCATGCCTATATCTCAGTTTTCTTCATGTTGTTCAAGGTTAGGTAGGACTCCCAATAAAATTGCTTTACATTCCGTAACATGTCCATTTGCCGGCTCTCCGAGGTTTTCTCCAGCTCCCAAACTCTGTGGCTCTGGGTCTGACCAGGCACCATGGCAGAAGGAATAAGAAATGAATGGCCCCATCTACCACTTTCAAATTGGAAAATATTAAGCTTTTCTTTTAGGAGAAACTGACCCAATGGTATGAATTTCACAAAGAAACACTAGAATGGATCATTGGCTCTCTTTTTCTCCAGAGACAAAGGACAGATTTTATTTTTTATTATTTTTTTAAAAGATTTTATTTATTTATTTGACAGAGATAGAGAGAGCCAGCGAGAGAGGGAACACAGCAGGGGAGAGGGAGAGGAAGAAGCAGGCTCCCAGCCGATGAGCCTGATGTGGGACTCGATCCCGCAACGCCGGGATCACGCCCTGAGCCAAAGGCAGACACTTAACGACTGCGCCACTCAGGCGCCCCCAAAGAACAGATTTTAATGGATGGGACAGTTTTGGATACAAATAGCAAATACTGAGTATCTGGGTTCATGTTTTGCTTCTGCCACATACATATCATGTGATTTAAGACAAATTACTTGATGTCTCTTTGTTTCTTACCTGTAAACCTAAGGGATTAGATTATGGGAGTTAAACTCAACATCTAAAAGCTAAAAATAAACTGAAGACATTCTCAGTTATTTTGTATGAGAAAACCAAGAAATGCTTCATATTATAATGGAAGCAAGTTCTTAGGTCCACATATGCATCACTCTTCACATCCTCCCCAAACTGTAAAAATACATTTTAAATTCTGAAGGTTATAATAGAGATCTCTAAAATCAATTTGTTCAAGAGCTTTTCAATTTTATTGCTTAGAATTGCTGGAACATTTTGAATATATATAGTTCACATGGAAATTATTTAAAGTCATATGGCAGACCCTTGTCAACCTGACATAGTTTATCTGTCGTTCTGCTTGGAAGCTGGGGTACAGATTAGACGACTTCTCTAGGCTCCCCCACGTCCCTGGAATACGTGGGTAATTGGTTTTAACAGTGCTTGAACAGCACATGGTTTGAGTATAGAGTAGGCAGAATTTGACCCCAGGAAGATAGACATAATGTTAATTTTTAAAAAATAAGAGCGTTTGAAGAAAGCCAGAAATAAATCCAGACTTAGTATAAACAAGACAGAGAGAGGCTTACTCATCACAGGGAAAAGTTAGGCTCATTAAAGGAGGTAATTATTACCTCTGACATACAGAACTGTGTGCTGCTTTAAATTAAGGCTCTTAACGAGGCATTTCATTGTATGTCCTTAACTGAGGGGTTTAAAGAGGCAGCCTTTCTTCCAAAGTCAATGCGAATGGGAGTTCTATGCTCAAGAGTTTTGCTGGAGGAGAATAGTTTAAGAAAGAATAGCTCAAAACTATTAAATACACCAACGTACACACAATGTCACAACAGATGGGTCATACGCTCAATGCCCATCGAAGACGTGCTTGTAAGAGGAAAATGTAAACTTTGCCACATGCTTACGACGTGCTAATTCATTTTCTTGTTAGATGACAAGAGTACTGTTTTTGTTCCTTACCTGTTGTTAATGTAATTAATGAGCTTGAATAAACAGTTTTAAGAGAAAGTTGTAAACGTTTGCAGTTTTTCCATTTTTATTAGTTTCTGTTTATTTTATTTTTCTTGCTCATCAAATGTCTTTTTTCCCCCCCTTTCTGTACCTTATTGCTTATTGGATTTGGAGTGGACTTTATTTTATTTCAGATTGAAGATACTCTCACCTCACAAGATGAGGATTTGTCTTGGTCACTAAAAAGAAACTATTTATAATTGTTTCTAACCAGTCGCTTTATCAAAAACTCAATATTGAACACCAGTATCAACTTCTTTTGATATTCATATTAAAATGTGTTATGTTTTAAGGAAAATAAATTGCTTTCAGTTGAATATTTAAGAGATAAATTTTATGGCTCTGCTTTTCAAAATTTAAAAAGTCCTCACCAAACCACACTGCTATTACAAGAAATGAAATGGGGATGTTTGCTCAAATCTAAAGTTTGTGTTCTACTCTTTTTCCAAGCATATAACAAATTCTGGAAAACCTATACCCCATTAACATGATTTCCCTAAGGATTTTTACCTGTTCCATCTAAGAGTAAGTGATAGTATAGCAATTTTGTAACCTCATTTTCTATATCTATCAGAAAAGCAGCAATGTCTACCAAGCACCCAAGAGATACACTAGTCCAAGATAGAATCTATGATCTGTACCTACTATAGAGAAAAAATCTAAATCTTTCTAAACTTCAGCATACGAGAGCATTTGAGTGTGACCCATAATATTACTAGCTGGTTAAAATCCATTTCCAGTTAAATTACAAAGTCCCATTGTTATTCACACACACCTCGCCATGGGACACTCAAAGTTGGTTCATGTCCTTGGTAAGTGTTCAAAATGTTCTCTAAAGTCAAATATTCTATGACATGAAATGTTATGTCAGTGTTTGATGCTGACCTAGCCTTAGTTTCCACCATGATGTCATGCTTAAAATATATGTTTAGTCTGTTTTTAAAATAAATACATCATTTTCTGATTTTGTTACATGCTATCTTTTCAATCTTGACAACTGGTGCAGTCTTTATTCTTCTCTCTTTTTTCACTTTGCATTATTTATAGATGATAGGACAGATGTCCTACCACTAGCCATTTCAATTAATCCAGTTTCTCCCTATATGTTCCACATCATTTTAAAATGAAATTCAGCATGTAAAGTTTCTATTAAATATTAAAATTATCAGGAAATTCAAAGTAAAGTATTTATGATGAAAATATTCAGAATCTGTTTTGAATAAAAATGAAATATATCCACATGTACACTATCTATGTCCAATATTTCAGTTATTTGATTTTTAATTAAGAGTTTAATTTTATTCACATAAAATTCATTCATTTAAAGGGTTTCATTACTTTAATCAATGGCCACATCTTCAGGTCTCAATTTTGTGTGGGTACCTAGAGACCACAAAGCACAGAAAGCATGCCTCAGATATGTATCTTCAAGAATATTCCATTAAATGCATATTAATAATCATTTCATTAAATTTCAATGTACAGTCACTGAGAGATATTATTGGGCTGTCTCATTCTCTTCATAGTTATTCACATCTAAATCATATGCCTTAATGTCTTTGGAGGTCAATTTCTCACCTGTAAGTTGAAAGGGTTGTAAATGTCCTTATCATATTTTGGGACTATTGAGAGGATTCCTTTGACATTGTCCATTTATAGTCATGGGTATAGCTGCAAAAACTAATAGCTCATGGAGCTTTAAACATATCCTAGACCTCATTTATAGATGGGAATATGGACATTCTAAAGAGTTTAAGCTCAATCAAAAACGAATATCCAATTTTATCAATTGTTTAATGAAAGAAGGAAAGCGTGACTTGACTTTCATAATCCTTCAACTTCTAGTTTGTTACAATAAAATAAGTGTGGGATTATGACAATATACTTAAATTATTTACCACAGTTTCACGTGCTCTTTCAAAACAGACAGTCCTACAGTTATCAAACATGCTAGTGTTTTTGAAATTTGCAATTTAGTAACTGTTTCTGAGGATCTTTTCGCAGCTAAGCTTTAGAGCTGTTCCCAAGAGAGTTTGAACATTCATGTCTGAGATCCTTTAAAAGCTTTTATTTCACGTTTTTGTCACTTCCCAAGCACAAGCTTGTGACTACTTCTGTGAAGTTTGAGGCTATCCAAAGTAAACACTCTGAGTTGCCTACAAAATCACCTTTACGTGTTATCCTCCTTACACTGGGCCACTGCCATACCCCTCTTCTCTCAGCAAAGGCAGCTGGTGCTAACACTTCACTGCTATTCTGGATCTCATCTTTGTAAGTCCTGTCAGGGCCTCATCCACAATTGCATCTCAAGCATCTATGGAACTCCTTCTCTCTTTAAACATACTCAGTTTCCATTATCCTGAAAGCCAAGCAAAATTCCATGATCCGATATTGCTCACTACTGTTATGATTGTTCATTACGCCTTTCATGGGCACCATACTTTTTCTGCTTTCTTGTCTTGCCAAATTTAAAAATATTTCACAATTCATTGATTTACTGGTTCATTCATTCTTAGATGCAATCATTTGTTAAGGATGTTTATTGGAGACCTGATAATGTGTTAGGTCAGTGGAGAAAACCACGTGCCTGTCCCTGTCCCTGCCACCAAGACATACTTAGCATATAGTAAATGCCAAATGAGCCTGTTCTTTAACCTACTCACCCCTCATTTTCCCCCCACATTTACTGATTCTCTTCCCCATTTATTTAAATTTATTTTATTAGAGCCAATGGCATACTTTCTATGTGTAAATGCCACATATGCAAAATATAGGTAAGTTTAAAAAAAAATTACCACTTAGGGGAGCCTGGTGAGTGACTTATTTGATCTCAGGTCTTGATCTCAAGGTCATGAGTTTAAGCCCCATGTTAGGCATGGACCTTACTTAAAAAAAATATAATAAAAAAATAAAAAATATATCACTTGTAATCATGCCATGTTAATACGATTGTTTATTTTTAATAATTTTTTCCAAGAGTTGCTTATATGTATACACACTCTCATGTCACAATTTTACGTTGAAATCACTGTGGTCTTTACTCAGGCATGCTGCCCTTTGCTTTATCATTTCCAAAAACTTAAACAAAGAGAACTCAGTGTAAAACACAGAATAAAAAGGTAGTGAAAAATCCATCACCCTGAGATACCATCTCAATAGTTTTTCAACTGTTCAAACATTTCAAAATCACATCTGTAATATTTGAAGACATTGTAAATACAAAAATTCCAAGGAACCAAACTTAAGTTGAGTTCAGTCTAAGTTCCTGCCACCCCTATTCCATGTGCCTCCCGCTAAGTCTTTTTCCACACAAAATCACCTATGAGTAATATAGTTTTAACAACATAACTGAGATTGTACTAAAAATATTTTTCTGTAGCTCACTTAATATCCCTTTATGTCTTAAATACAATACCATATCAATGAATCTATATGCATTACCTCATTCAGGGTTTTCAATTTTTTATGTTTTCTTTAAAGATTTAGTTATTTATTTGAGAGAGAGAGAGAGAGAACACAGAGGGAGGGGCAGAGGGAGATGGAAAGAGAGTCTCAGGCAGACTCTATGTTAACCTCGGAGCTGAGAGGGACTTGAACTCACGACCCTGAGATCATGAACTGAGCTGAAACTAAGAGTCCCACACTCAACCAACTGCGCCACCCAGGCGTCCCTCAATTTTTTACTTTTAATTAAATAATATACATACATGTTTTTAAAAGCACTTACTCTTGTAAGGCTTGAAAATAAGAACTGCAGTTGATGGCCCCATCCTGCTCTAAACTAATGCCTCAGAGATTCTTCTGAACATTTCTTCTACATTCAAATCTGTTTTTCCAAAATAACACTTTTATTTATTTATTTATTTTTTAAAGATTTTATTTATTTATTCGACAGAGATAGAGAAAGCCAGAGAGAGAGGGAACACAGCAGGGGAGTGGGAGAGGAAGAAGCAGGCTCATAGCGGAGGAGCCTGATGTGGGGCTCGATCCCATAACGCCGGGATCACACCCTGAGCCGAAGGCAGATGCTTAACCGCTGTGCCACCCAGGCGCCCCCAAAATAACACTTTTATACTGCTATTTTTAGACTTCCTATTTTAGACATTGTCTATTGATTTCTTACAACAGAAGAATGCAATTTAGTGTTCCTGGGCTCCCCAGCCCTTCCCCTTCTTCCACTTGCCTGCCTGATACATTACAATCATCATGTTTGTGTTAGTTCATGAGTCACTCTCTATAGCATTACCACTGTAGGCAGAAATGCAGAGCATTGCCATTACATTCCCTTTCTATTTTGTATTGTTGTCTTACTTTCCTTCTATATTTATTACTGATTTACCTCCAGATTCTATGATTGGATTATTGCAACCCTATCAACATGGTGGAGTTTCCCTTGGAAACAATTCACCTGTGAGCTTTCAAGATCTTTTTTCTTGGAGGCCTAAACTTTTTTTTTGTTTTGTTTTTATTCATTTATTTGAGAGATGGTGAGAGCACAAGCAGGGGGAGCAGCAGAGGGAGAAGAGGAAGCAAACTCCCCGCTGAAGAGGGAGACCAACTCAGGGCTCAATCCCAGGACCTTGGGATCATGACCTGAGCTGAAGGCAGATGTTTAACCAACTGAGCCACCCAGGTGCCCCAAAACTTTTTGAATCTTGCATTTTGGTTGTGTTCTTTTTTCATTTGATGAATTGAGTACTTCACAGTCCCCTCAACCTGATAGTATTTGGGGTTATCTTCTGTTCCAAGAAATTTATTTGCATTATATCTTGGAAGAATTTCTTACTTCTGACTTTTTGTTTTTTTCTGTAACCCCTAGATTGATTCTTTCTTGCACAATGTTTCATTTTTATATGCCTATTCTACCTTCTCAGAAAGTTCTTTGATTTTATCTCCTTGTCTTTAAATTACATTTTCAACTTCTCTTGTACTAGTTATTAATTTCCAAGAGTTCTTGTTTGATGAATATTTCTTTTATTTAGTAGTATTTTCTCTTTTTCATAAGTCTTCTTATAACTGTCTTACTTTTTTTTTTTTTTCTAGGTTATCAATTCCAGGGTTGTTTTGCTGTTTGTTTGCTCTTCAGTTTTCCCTTCTTCTGTGAATGGTCTTGTTTTCTCTGAGTTCTTTTCTCTATCTCCTTTAATCTTTGTTTTTCATGTTGGAATCTTTAAACAATGTTTTCTATCTCTGGCTCTCTGTTCATCTTTGAAAATGATGCAGTTATCCACTAACAGAAAGTGTGAGGTGGTGAGTGGGTAGACTTGTTCTCTGTGTGGGAACTCCGTCTTTGGTTGGGGGCTTTTAAATGCCACTCTGTATAGTTCTCTTCTCTTAGACTGGGAAATTTTCCTAGAAAGAAATTCTCCAATCTGCTGATGGTGAGGCCAAGGTAAGGATGCTATAGAAGACAGCCAGGGCTCTGAGAGCCAGGCAAGGGAAGGAGAACATGGGTTCATAGTTTAATACTCACTTATACTCATTCTCCCCTTCTTGGTGCTTTACGCTTATGCTCCACTGTGTATGATGTCTGTGAGTCTAGAGCTTCTCTGATTCAAACTATTTCCATGGTAAATATCCCATCTCCTGTTGGAGGCGGAGATGTCAATCCTTGGTAGAATCAGATGGGAGAGGGTACCTGGGGTGTAGTTACTATTTATACAGACTTATAACCAATCTCTCTTCTTTCTATTCCCGTCCTATGCCCTTGCCTTCATATGTGCCAGCTGCCTCCATTTCTTGAAATGTTCTTGGATTGTTTAAGAAAAGTTAACTTGCTGCCTTTCTTAGAGTAAAGGGTGGTGATATTTTAGTCTGTTACCACACAGCTATTGACTTTACAGATTCCTAAATACCTTGAAGTTTCTCCTCTGCTATCATGTGTTCTCTAAAACTTTTTTTTTTTAATTTTGTGGTGTTTTTCTTTGTGATTCCTTTGCTATCATTTGAATAAAAATGTCCTAAGAGAGCCAAGATACAGATCTGTGTTCAATTTGTCATTCCATTTCTTTCTCAATGGCAAGTAATGGCTTGTTTCTCCTCAAATCATTGCTGATTTACCATGTTCATTCTTGATCTTTCTGTGGCATTTAATATCCTTTATTATTTACCTTTGAGTTCCAGGACTCAGCTCTTGTTCTTCTTCCATGACTCTTCATTCATTGTCTCTTCTGTAGATTTCTCTTTAAATGTGTATCTCCTCAATATGAGAGTTTTCAGAGGCCCAGTTTATATCCTTCTCACTTCTGAGGATTAAATTAGGTAACATATATCAGTCACTTATTGTACCGTGTAGCTTCCCACAGGAACTCAATACACAAACCTTGGGACCTAACCTCACACAAATTTTTATTTATCCCTAAAATGATGTGTGCCAAATTGAATTGCAAATTCTTTGAAATCAGGATCTGTATTTAATTTGTCTTTGTGTGTTCAACATCTAGAAGCCAGAACAATATGTTTGTATCTAAAAACATATGACGTGCTCAATGGGTGTTTGTGGAGGGACAAAGGAGACTTGTTAGACACAAAAGAGAAATTGACATTATTTGCGAAATTGATAGATAAGCTGTGTAACATTTAAAAAGAATCATACTAAGTGAAATAAGTCAAGCAGAGAAAGACAATTATCATATGATTTCTCTCATCTATGGAACATAAGAACTAGGAAGATCAGTAGGGGAAGAAAGGGATAAAGAAAGGGGGGTAATCAGAAGGGGGAATGAAGCATGAGAGACTATGGAGTCTGAGAAACAAACTGAGGGCCTCAGAGGGGAGGGGCGTGGGGGAATGGGATGGACTGGTGATGGGTAGTGAGGAGGGCACATGTTGTGTGGTGCACTGGGTGTTATACACAACTAATAAATCATCGAACTTTGCATCAGAATCCGGGGATGTACTGTATGGTGACTAACATAATATAATAAAAAAAATTAAAATAAAAAAAATAAATAAAAAGAATTATGATGGCTTGTTTGGCTTGATAATGAATAAAAGTGATGAGAAAATAAAATCTAAAAAAACCCCTTACATCTTGGGGCCACTGTTTCAGATACAGAAGTATCATCAGAGTTTTTATAATGACCTCTTGAGAAATATTTGAAGTTTCATTCAAATCCAAGATTTCCTTAGCCTCACTGCTGCAACTGGATTTACACTTCCAGATTATGTTGTACAACATACGCCACAAGCACGCACACACACACACACACCGAAAAAACCAAACTACAATATAACTCATAACTAAAACCCACCAGGAGAAATGCATCTCATTCAGTAATGTTTTAAGAAGTCAGGGGCGCCTGGGTGGCACAGCGGTTAAGCGTCTGCGTTCGGCTCAGGGCGTGATCCCGGCGTTATGGGATCGAGCCCCACATCAGGCTCTTCCGCTATGAGCCTGCTTCTTCCTCTCTCACTCCCCCTGCTTGTGTTCCCTCTCTCGCTGGCTGTCTCTATCTCTGTCAAATAAATAAATAAAATCTTTAAAAAAAAATCAAGGTGATTTAAAAAAAAAGAAGTCAAATACATACACGAGTGATTAATTCAATAAAGAAATTTTATCATTTACAAATTGCATTAAAAAATTCATTGAAATGGCTGACAAAAGAGGATACCGCAAGGTAATACTCCCAGTACTTAGCAGAAGTGGAGGGAAGACTGTAAATTACTGGTATAAGGTAGGGATGGCTAGGGCATGCCCATCAGTATTGTGGACAGTGAGTCAGTTGTAGATTTCAGGAGGAGAATCTACTCTTTGGTTGTTGCAAATGTCAACATAGACAAAAAAATATAGGGCACATTCACATACCAACTACATCTACCTAAAACATTTAAGCATTATTGACCTGAATGTGCTCACGGTATTTATTTTGGGTGCACACATCTTTTCTCTTTGAGATACTCCTTAGGAACAGAATGGTTCTTAGGTGTTAACTGAATATTTTTTTAAAAAAAGTTTTACTTATTTGAGAGAGAGAGAGCACAAGCGGGAGGGACGTGCAGAGGGAGAGAGACTCTCAAGCAGACTCCACGCTGAGCATAGAACCACCTCACGACCCTGAGATCATGACCTGAGCCAAAATCAAGTGTCAGATGCTTAACCAACTGCGCCACCCAGGCGCTCCAGGTGCTAAGCAAATATTTAAGAACTCATAAAGATAACTCATTCAGTATGCCTCCTTTCTCCTCAGTAGGAATGGCCTGGATAGCTCCATCTAATTTTTGGAATAAAACTTGTAGGAAAAGGCAGTTCACAATATCTATCTAAGTAAATGAATTCTGTAAAAGGAGAAATTTGCAAGAATCCTTAAATTCCTGCAATGTTAGTTCGTTCCCAAGACCCGACCCTATTCATCTCTCATGCCAGCCAACTGGCTGCAGCTCTGATGATGGTTTTCTCAGGGTGTTGTGGTGGTGCCTTCTTTCTTGACTCTAGAAGCATGGTGTAGAACACATTTGCAGTTTCAAGGGGTGGTCTTCTTGACCTCAGCCATACCATTTCACAATTTTTCAATCAAAATAGTTCTTTATATACATTATACCCAGGGTGTTATTTTTCTGAACAATGAGGGATTAGCTTTAGGATAACTCCTGAAGAGTCTTGCTTTTTTTATGATTTAATTCTGAAAAGAAGTTGCAAAATAAACTAAACCCTACTCCCAAATAGTTTCCTCAAAAATAGAGAGAAACATTTTTTACTTCTATTTCTCCGTACATGGCCTTCTGTACATGACATTCACGGGTACTAAAGAGGCATCAGTGAGAAATGGGTGTAATTAAGAAAAGAGAAATATTTATACTAATTTTCATAAGTATTGTCAAATTTTGTAGATTGATAAGGAAGCTATGGGTTTCAATGTAGGGAGTGTGTTTTGTCTCCTGCTGCTCCAATGGAACATTCTATAATTTTGGATTGGATCAGCAACATGAGATTGTCAGAGTTCGCATCCAACACCAATGAGTACATCCGTGTGGGAAATACCAGAGAAGACCATAGGTATCTGAGGAAGGGGCTCAGAACATTCTCTCCTGAGGAATTCAACTTCATATCAGTAGAGGTAAAGTGGATGTAAGAAAAATGCCGTGTCTGTGGAGAGCATTAGGAAAGGTCATATATTTCAAAAAAGAATATTGTTTACAAGGAGTGTTAATAGGTTTCAGGGGAAATGTTAATTTTTTTTTCCTGGATGAAATAGCTACTGTACGTTTTTAATGGTTAATCATTCATTCCTGAATTTTTATATTAAGCATTTTATATTACTTTATTGACTTAACTTTTATGCTCTTCTTCATTTTGACAGTAAAGAATGACCAGGCAATACTCTTTGAAAATTGGAGACCATTTGCAGCTGCTCTCTGTTGAGGAAAGTGAATAATAGGGTGCCCTCAAGGAATTTCAAAGGTATCACTCAACAGAAACTTTTGTGTCTGAAGAAAACTAGATCATTTTATCATGGTAGGCATACTGATATGTTTGCTTTAATAAAATGCCATATTTCTGCCTTTAATCTCTTGTCAACCAGCTATTAAAAAGCCCCAAAGTGCATGCGTGCAGCACATGTAAACACTTGTGGTTTTGAGGTTACTACAGAACATACTAATAAAGCATGTAATTTGTGTTTTGTGCACAGACTGTAATAATTTATTGAGTGGTAGAAAGAAGCTCGAAAAGGATTTTCTCTAACTTTAGCCAGCAAGTCAATTTAATTTTGGGGCTCTATGCAGAGGTGCATTTATATGTGTGTGCATACAACGAAATCATGTTTAAAAAGCACCACGAAGCCTTCATAACGAAAGTAGGGCAAAATGTAAATTAATGTCATACACACCAAACATATTCTATCAAGTAACGTTATTCCTTTAAGCTCATGGGCTAGGAGGGTGCGCTCCATATTCTTTCCCAAAGGACTGTGGGCATGTGTGCACGTGTGTGTGTGTGTGTGTCACATGCTGATGATACCTTGGAAGACGTAGATTAAGTTAATTCAAGTAAATGAAGACAAATCATAATAGCAATGATTTCTTACACTTTATGAACAGGATCTCTCTACCCCTGTGAAGAGAGGGCAGAGGACAGTTTAGTTTCCCTTTTTTCTGTGGAATAACAAAATGCAGGGGGGTCAAATCACTTCTGCAGAGTCACAGAAGAGTTTATTGTCTGAAGACAGCTCCTATCACACTTATTTGAGGAGGTGACAGATTTATTCACGCAGAGCCTTACAGGTAAGGATGGACGTTACTCATCTTCCTGGTCTTGCTTGTTCCCTCATGAGATACTTGACACACAATAAATAATCAAGATCATTTGAATGGAAAGGTCTTGGATGTGTGGAGGAAGTGAGAAGCTCACTGTATACAGGCCAAATTTCTAAAAAATGTTGAGAAATTCTGTAGTTTGGGAATAAAACCACACTTTATTTACTCCGATGCACCAAAGTGTATCCATTTTGGAGAACATGCCTGTGCTCAGAGGAAATGGGCGTTAGGAATCCGAATATGTTTATTCCAAAAAGATGCAAGACTTCTCTTCCGGAAAACAACGTACTGCCCTCCATTTTTTCTTGCTTAAAATGTATACACATATATAAGTTTAAAATGTGTAGACAAATCTTTGATGATTCAGAATCTTTTAAATTTGAGGACTAATTGAAATGAACCTTTTGTGCCACGTCTAAGTGATAACCTACTTTTTCATTTTGTACAGTTATTTAGATTGAATCGACCGGTTCCAATTTACCTGACTTGGGACTGCAGAGCTTCCCATGGCCATCAGAAAGTAGAGAGGCGTTTTGTAAATCTGTAAGGAGACAAAAGCAAAAAGTGCCTGAGACCTCTAGTATTTGAAGAAGAATCGATATTGCACCCAGGTACGCAAGGTTGATCAACCCTGCAAAGGGGTTTTCTCCAAGGGACTGAGCCAGTTTTCTAGTCTCATGAGATGGAAACCATGGCCTCATGGCCATTCTATTAGTTCTGTGGTTTGAAGCACTCCACCAATCATATGCTCATCTAATAGGTTCAGAGGCATAGAGGAAAGAAGGGGAGAAGGGAGAGGTGAAGAGGGCAAAGGAAGAGGAAAGAAAAAGAACAAAAAAAGCCCTACAGGGCACCTGGGTGGCTCAGTTGGTTAAACATCTGACTCTTGGTTTTAGCTTAGGTCATGATCTCAGGGTTGTGAGACTGAGCCCCGCTCAGGCTCCGTGCTCAGTGGGGAGTCTGCTTGAATTTCTTTCTTTCCCTCTGCCCCTCCCCATCAAGTTCTCTCTCTCTCTCTCTTTCTCTAAATAATTTTTTTAAAAGAAAGCCTTATCATTCAAATGTCCATCTTGTGCATATTGGCTAGTAGCATTTTGTTTTGTGGTAACAGAGGTACTGAAGCCAAAGTTAATAAAAAGCCAGGAACTCATATTCTCAGGCTGATATTACAGTTTGGAAGATTTTTGACTGGCATAAAATGCAGAGACATATCAACTAGAGATTAGCTATTTAAGGAGCTAAGTTAAAACAAACTTAATAGGGGCTCTTTGGCTTAACATTTTTGGTGTTTATCTCTGGGCCTCTAAGCACTATGTGGATGTCAAATCATCTTTCATGAGGTGCCTTTTAGCTGAGCCGGTTAGTTTTGACACACACAACAAAAGGGGAGGAGGGGCAAGTACACAGAAAAGATTCAGAGTCAAAACCATAGTTTCCCAGATCATGCTTAGATCTCTAATTCTGTAAGATTGGGAAGGTTCATGTATATTAAACTTGCTTTATGTTATGGTAATGTGATGGTCAAAAAGGCTTTTGGAATGTTTTAGATAAAGATGGGCAGATCCGAAGAATAATAACAAAAGTGAATCAATTTAGAATACCACTTATAGACCGTCCTCTAAATTAAAATGATTTGAAAATCAAATTGGTATCCATTACTCTCTTTTTTAGGGTTTTCATATTTTTTATTTTATTTTTTTAGATAAAACTGTCATACATAAAAGTTATAGTTGCTATTTAAGGTGATTAGTTTAAAATAATGCCATGATTGCAGTAGAACCATAATTGATACCAAAACACACACCATTGGCATCACAGGATATAGTGCAAGTTGTAAGTCACTAAATCTACTCATAGTATATGGATATAAGACCTGCAAAAACCAGTTTAAAAAAAATTCCAGTGAGCATATATATATTTCTTTATAATGAGATCAAGAACTAACTGAAGAACAAAAATCCAGAGCTAAACAAAAGTATCACCGTTCAGGTTCTAAGAGTTTCATAATGTCCATGGTTTGTCAATATCTTGTAGTAATCATTGATCCTTTATAAGAATTTGTGAATTTGTTATTTTAGGTTCACAATCTTCCATGATTTAAGATTAAGTAGATGTGAAATATTTAGTTGTAGACGTAGACACATCTGGACTACATCTTGCTGAATGTGACCTCTGAAATGACACTACTAGCCGTATTTGTTAGAATATTATAGTTTATATTCCCTCAACTTTCTTTAGTGTTTACCTTTCATATTTGAAATAATTTGAATGAACTTAAAAAAAAATCACCCTAGGATCTGTTTTCAGTTTGGGGGCCTGATTCAAAATATCAATAAATTCAAGTGCAAGACTTCCTAAATTCTGATATTTTAAAAAACTGCATTAATTCATTCATTCATTTACTCCTTCATATCTCTATGTGTCTTTGGGAGGTTCTGAATAAATCATGTGCCGGATGGGAGAATGGACGAGCCTGAATGAAGTTCTAGCCATCTGGAGCATACACCTCTTATATATGAAATGATCTTTAATTCTGAATGAACTTCTGTTTTTTTAAATAAAAAGGCATTCTAGATGCTGAGGATTGTGTTGTAACACAATGGATTAAATATCTTGGCCTCATGGAGATGACATCCTAATGATAACATTTCATAAAAAAATACTCCTGCATGTCAAACTAAACTCCATTAACAACTGGGAAAATCATTTTTCTTTTTCCTTTTTTCTTTTTTTTTTTTTTGAGAGGGAAATGTGCAAGTGGTGGGGGAGGGGCAGAGGGAGAGGGAGAGAGAGAGAGAGAATCCAAGCCGACTCTATGCCTGCATGGAACCTGATTGGGGGGGGGGGCCTCTATCCCACAACCCTGAGATCTCTGCCTGAGCTAAAACCAAGAGTCAGATGGTTAATAGACTGGGCCACCGAGGGTCGCCTCTTTTACCCTTTTAGACTCGTGTGGTTTCCTTTGCCTTTTGCCAGAAGCAAGCTGGGAATGCCTTAGAACTAGTTGGTGCCGTTCTCAAGGGGACAGCACTTGCGGCAACTCTTAACACGTGCACATGCTCATGATGGCGTTATTAGAGGGCATCTCAGGTATAATCTAGGAAAAAAAAGAGATTTCTACACAGCATTAGAAAGTTGAAACCAAAGTAAAAAAAAAAAAAAATTCATCAATTGTTTCCCCCAAGCGTTCTTCTTGCTAGAAATGTCAACAGCTTAGCACATGCCAATGACCATCTGTGTACAGATGTCTGTAAGAGGCATTTGTGGTGCCTGTCCTTGAGATTAGATCAAAGCTGACCAGATAGAAAGGGCAGCAAACAATCTCTCCTGTTGCCTCTATCACTGCTTCTATATTTTCTGATGTAGGAGTAGCAGGTACACTGACTGCTTCTTGAAATCATGTTTTATTTTTCTAGCAAGAACATTTAGGGGGCCCCCAGGTGGCTCAGTCGGTTAAGCATCTGGTCATGATCTCTGGGTCCTGAAATCGATTCCCACATTGGGATCCCTGCTCAGCAGGGAGCCTGCTTCTCCCTCTCCCTCTGCCACTCCCCCTGCTTGTGTTCTCTCTCTCACATAAATTAAGAAAAATCTAAAAAAAAAAAAATAGAACATTTGTTGCCCAGAACTACGACGTGAGATTGCACTGACTTGTATCGCCACGAAGAGGAACATCAGGTGTCGTGGCGGCCCAGGATTCAGACATTGGGCAAATTCTGGAGTAGCCTTATTTGCTTAAGGGAGTAGAGTCTTTCTAACAAAGCTCACCTTCAGGATGAAAGAAATCAAAGCACAGAAGTTGGAGCCAAGGAAAATGACTCACGGTCAGAAAGGGTGATTCTGACATCAGAGGAGGATTTGTCATCCACATTCCCACTTCCACCCCCAATTCAACCCTATGGAATCATGCCTGAGCATTAGAGAGGGAGCTACGAGAGAGAGAGAGAGAGAGGGAAAAAAAGCCAATCAGAAGTAAATGTTTCTGTCCTGCGAGAACACAGCTGCATGACTGTAATGGCCAGGGAGTGGGCGAGTATCATTGTGGTCACGTCAGGTGACAGCAGGCTATCCCTGGGTTGCAGAAATTCAGCTCCTAGCTGGGTACTCAGGGGCCCTGGAGAGCCCATCCCTGACCCGTGGGCACCTGCGTCTGTGCTTGGATTGGATGTGGAGTGTTTCAGGCCCCACAAAGTTAGTACAGGGAAGCTTCAGCAGCAGTAACCACAGGAAAAAAACAGGTTGGCAGCCTCAGGGAACTGGAGCAGAATGTTGACTTTACCCAGTATTTGATCTCTATGTGCCTGGAAAAATTCTTAGTGTTTTACCTGCATTAACTCTAATAATCCTCAAAACAACTCTGTGAGTTAGGTCTTTTTATTATTCTCATTTTTTAGGCAAGGGAATGGAAGCACAGAGAGGTAAAGAAACTTGCTAAATGTTACACAGCAATAAGTAGCAGAGCTGCTATTTTAATCTGGGTAGAAGAGGAAAATGAATGATTTTTCTAAGATCTGAGAAACATTGAGTTGACTGAGAAGAAGGGATTTTGCTGAAGGTGACATTGGGGGTTATTAAAATAGCCTGGAAGACTAAGAAACTTTTTTTTTTTTAAGTCCTACATTAATGTGGCCTGACAACATTGTTCTGGAAGCAATGGAGCAGCAAATACCTTTCCCATACGCACTCCCTCGGGAACTGAACTTCAGTTAGCCCCCAAAGAAAAGGTGGGAAGACTTTGTCTCAAATGCCTCTCATGAATCAGGCACTGGCCCAAGAGTGATACCACTCAGCTGATCCCCACAGCAATCCTGCCATGGACCATTTTCATTTCTTTTTTTTTTTTTTTTAAAGATTTTATTTATTTATTCGATAGAGATAGAGACAGCCAGCGAGAGAGGGAACACAAGCAGGAGGAGTGGGAGAGGAAGAAGCAGGCTCATAGCGGAGGAGCCTGATATGGGGCTCGATCCCATAACGCTGGGATCACGCCCTGAGCCAAAGGCAGACGCTTAACCGCTGTGCCACCCAGGCGCCCCACCATTTTCATTTCTATTTTGTAGTTTAGGAAACAGACTCTGAGAAGGTAAGCAAATTTCCCAAAGTCTCACTGGAACTCAAATGCAGGTCTAACAAATTCCAATGGCCATGCCCTTCACAGAACACCATGGTGTTTCTCGCTAGAGAAGAAATGTACCAGAAGGAACAACAACAACAAAAAAGTGGATTAAAACATCCTTTTGTTGAAAAAAAAAAAGAGAGAGAAATTCGTAACCAATAGTAAATGATTAAATTGATAATTCACTGGAATTAAACATTCCTCAGAACGTGATTGACTGAGATCCTAGTCATCTATTTACTCAAGGGAATAAAGTCATAAACAGTCTTGCAAAGACTCGGGTTGTTAACAAAAGGTTTTCCCTAAATGCATCTGTGCTGCTTTTGATGAGGACAAGCGCAGATGCTAGCCCAGCTGACTCGCCCTAACGCTCAGGAAGCACTTTGAAAACCGAACTGTAACTACTTTGTACAAACCAGTAGAATTCATCAGAACCTCTGCCCCACAAAGCATTCGAGCCGATTTACCCGTGCAGTCACTCCCTATGTTTATGTTTTTTTTATTTTAATGTTTTTTTATTATATTATGTTAGTCACCATACTCCCTATGTTTATGTTAATGAAATAGCCTGCTTCTGCTATAAAGTATTTCTCCTCTTCCTTCTCTCTTAGCCCACACACTATGTTAAACATCAGGTATGACGATGCAGAGAGCAGTTTCTGATTTTAATAAGTTATATCCCAAAAACTGTTTGGAAGTCAAATCCCTTGTCTCAGAGGATCATGTTTATAAAGATGGCTAAATATTACGTTAGCCCACCTAACCTATCGTGCAAATTAGAAGAGCATACCAGAGGTAGTCTGGAGGACTGGAGAGAAGATAACGTTGGGATCATGAGAACAGGGTTTGGAATCTTTGAGTAAAGGAGCAGCCCTCCTTCTCGCTAATCATGTATAATAAGCCTCCTTTGTAAGTAATGGTGATACCAGCAACCAGGCTCTTGCCTTTTCTCTGTGCTACACATGGTTCTGAGTAACTTACGTATCTGTTAATCCTTACAATCCCCTGAAGTTGGTACTATAATTGGTCCCATTTCACCAAAGAGAAACATGAGAAACAGAGAAGTTAAGTACTTCGCCCAAGGTCACACAGATGGTGAATAGAACCAGAATTTGTAAAACGGGGAAAAATTATATCCATACTCACAGTTTGGAGCCTCAGTGAAAAGATTGCTTTTTTAGGTTCGGAGTTAAAATGCCATTGAGCGTAAGGATGGGGGAGGAAAGTTTTCTCCCTCTTTGATGAACGCAGCAAGAGCTGAAAGACAAAATTGATGTGAAGCTTGCATTTGGAGATCCCACTTTACCTTGTTAGCATTTCACTTTCAAACCCCTGAGCCTCTTCGGTCCCTCCTCACCTTCCTCCTATGCTCACAAAGCTCACCGCTGAAGGTCTTGAACTGTGAGGCGGAGTAGGGTGATGGGAAGGGAGAGCTAGAGTTCATGTTTTTCTGATGCATTACTGAGAGAAACACACACAATGTACTTGATCTGTGGCTGATCCTTGGAGGTTTTGGTAGGCAGGCTACATGAATACCATGTGCCCAGTCCTGTACCAAGGCTTCTGGAAGTGGCCTCTGGTGTTCAGAGAGGTGGTCATTTGGGTTGTTTCTAAGTTAGGCACTTAGCGGTAAGATCTCTGGCAATTTTTCACAACTTGAATTAAAATACAAACCTCTTCAGACTATTTAAAAAGTCAAATATGAAAAGTGATTTAGAATGAATAAGATTGCTCTCATTAAAGTTTTAATCAATTCTAGCTCATACTGCAACTTGACAGACTGAAGGCTTCTAACACTATTCTTTCAACTTCATGGATTCATAATATTTAGGAAGACACAATCCTCCTCTTTCAAACCCAAGTTCAACAAACACAAAATAGAATATTTATATATTTCAAGCATTATCACATTTCATTTTATATTCTACTGAAATCAAGGTAATTCTATTGGCCAGGGCCGTGTTCATTATTGTTACATGTTGATGATGCTTTAAGACTACATTTAGTATTTATTTTCTTGCATGACCTCAATTGCTGAAAACAGAAAACTCAAATAATTTTTCTCTCTAGGTGACACCAATGAGATCTTTGTGTGTATGTGTGTGTGTGTGTGTGTGAAAGTGCACATTATTACAAATCACCTTCTCTAATCTTTCCAGAGAGAGAAATGGCTCATTATAAAAGATGAGTCTGGTCATTTTCTTAGATTCAGTGGTAGACCTTTGAATACCTCAATCCAGTTTCTTTTGAATATGATATTAGTTTTCAAAAAAATGCTACTGAAATGTAGGCAACATGGACCTAAGAATGATTACCCCCCTCTTTTTAGACATTTTTTAAAGATTTTATTTATTTATTTGAGAGAGTGAGTGAGAGAGAACACAAGCCAGTGGGGGGGTAGAAGCAGAGGGAGAGGGAGACAAGCAGACTCCTCGCTGAATAGGAGCCCTATGCGGGGCTCCATCCCAGGACCCTGAGATCATGACTTGAGCCGAAGGCGGACACTTAACCAAATGAGCCACCCAGGCACCCCTCCCCCCTTTTTTGGACTGAAATTTTATTTTGATTATTGCCTTAGCAATAATCAAGGAGCAGATATGAAAATCATAATCAAATAGCAACAGAGATTTGCTTCATTGTGGCAGTGGGGAAAAATCAAAGCCTTTAAAAATCTTCAAATATTAATTAATATGTTTAAATAAATTCTACTTTAAAATGAGTAGTCGTAACTGACACTTACACGTGGCTCAGGGACACCTGGAGATTTGTGACGATCTGTGGGCCCACCATAAATCCCTAGGCACTTATAATGCATTTTTCAGAGAATGAAGGTGTTTTAAGGATTAATAGACATTTGAAAGCCAATATTGGTTTGGCTAAGTGAAATTTCTCAGAGATTTGTTGCTGAATGCCAAAGAGGAATAAGGAACCGAGTGGTCTAGTCAACTTGATTGACGTCAGACAGAAGAGGGTATTGGCAACCAGATGTCCCGAGGAAGATGCCCATAACACACTGCAACAGCCTTCCGTGAAAGGCACATGCTTATGAGGCATCTGTCGTGGTCATCCAGAAGACTCTCCGGATTAGAGACTGGGGGTGCTGCAGGCTTACGGTCCCACGCTAAGAATTACGGAGCGGCTGTGAATGGTAGCATAGTAACATTCTCAGGATAAAGCAACACTGCCTAAATCTTCATGGTAAACTTCAGCCTACAAAAATCCTAGGGATTTACCCATATATTGCCCTGCACACACTTAGCGTGGTATTAAGACTTTGTAAACGATTTCTGCAAACACATTTTAAATGTTTTTATTCTTCTCCACTAGAACTTTAAGGTCACTCTTTTCCTATTGCATTTCTATGAAAACCGAAAAGGTTGATTCTTATCTTTCACCAGGGAGCCTTTCGGGTATATAAATAATAGTCATAGCCATGTGTGTTTGATTTATTGCGCAGACCATGGTAGCGTTCTGCATGGCCATTGGCGTTTGAGGTTTAAAGGTTGCACATCTCCTAGTGGGACTATTATATTTTAAGTACAATTCCTGTAATTCATTTTTATTTTTCCCCCATATTTAATCTCAGATTATACCATAAAGGTAACCAGCTGCAGAAATGGAAGAGGGCCCAACATCCTATGGAGTGGATAATCTGAAAAGGGCCGATAAGATCTTTTCACTCTCAGCAGAGCAAGGCCAGAGGGCAGTGTGTGGTTTGCTTTATGCAAGACAGAGTGCTCGCCTCTCATTTCGCACCAGAGTCAGGCCTGTTAAATTGAGGACACAGTGTTCTGAAACCAGAGAAGCTGTCTCTTTTTAGTTATTATGTGTGAGCAAGCCTATTCTGCTTAATTACAAAAACATGATGATGCCAGAAATCTGATCATTTATCGAGAGATTGAAAATCAGGTTTCAGGCATGTCTATTTCCTCTGATGCATCCAATTCCATTGGAGGAACATGGTATGGATAGGTTAATCTGGAAATGCCTCTAGGCAAATTCAGTCCTTTGCGGAGGACTTGAAGGACCAGAATCATTTTATACCCATGGATTATTTGTGCAATACTTTTCCTCGGTAAGTTAGTTAATGAAAGGAAAGCCTCTAGAGAAAGTACACTTATATCTTGCTTCTTTATTGATCCATTTAATATCTTTCCCCTTTCTTTTTGGGGAAACTTAATCCAGTGTATGGTGTTCTTGTCTGTGACAGCATGACTAAAATAAATCTCAATTTGGGGGGAGGGGCAGAAAGTATCCGGAGTTATGTGTCCCTTTCCCATCTCTGCCACTAATTAATTGTATCATTTCAAAGAGGCACCAAGCAATCTCTCTGCATTTCTCTGTTTGCAAGAAGGATCACTCTTGTGGCTAAATTTCCAGGAAAGAGGGTAATACGTTACATATGGATGGGAAAAGATACTCAGCTCCCTAGCCAGCTCACTTGTCCCCACATTGAACACTTACATTCTCTATTTCTTTACTCAATTCATTTTTCCTTCTTTCTACAAATATTTTTTTGTATCCCAATTATGGACCAAGCCCTGTGCTGGGTGCTGTAGATAAGGCATTCCATTTTTCATAGAATTTACGTTTTATCAGGGAAGAGAGACAAGTAAACGGGGCCAATAATAAAATGGTAGGTGCCTTTATAGGAGAAGTATGGGGCACTTTGGGAGCACATGAAGGCTGTCTAATCCAACTGAGAGTCTAGCGAAGTCCTGGAAAGGGATGTTTAGACAGAAACCTAAAAAGATAAGTGAGAGGCACACAAAAAGCAAAGCAGCCATCTCATCACAGGTAGTGCAAACGTGTCAAGGTGAGAGGTCATGTTCAAGGAAACAGACAAGAAATTTAAAAAGTGTGGATAATAGAGTATGAAAGAGACAGCGTTAAGAGATGAGGCTGGAGAGGCAGATTCGCCATCACAGCAAGAGGGGGCTTTGAAGCCTTGAACTGGGAGGAAGGCATCACCAGTTCCAAGCTTTGAATGGTACTTCTGGTCATGGCTTGGAGATGGACTGGGGGAAGTCTGGTATCTTTAGGATGCTTAGTAAATGTTTGCTGGTGCATAGTGTCCTTTGAAACCCAATGACATAAAAATCTTACTAATCCACACACGAGTCATTGAAAATGGATTCTTAGTCTAAAGTTTCATCTTCTTTCTTTCATCTTCTTTCTTCTTTCTTCTTTATTGTGGAAGCATTTTAATTTTTTCCATGGCACCATTAAGAAAAGATGCTCAAATGGGAAGCCCACTTCCATGGACATATCTAAGTTTATTGATTAATTTGTTTGTTAGTCATCATCACTGTCATTGTCATTACCATCATTATAACATAGTCACATAGATGGGAGATATAGGTAAGATCAGCTTTGGTGACACATGAGACATACTAAGTTTAGTTATAGCCCCGCCCATTTTCCTCCTCATTTAAATAATTGTACCAGGACTCTGTAGCTGAGCATTGCAGTTTTAGAAGCCCTCGCCTCCTGCGCCTTTGGGGCCAGTTCTCCTGGTTATCTCCCCTTCTTATCTTCCCTTATAGTCCCACTTGCGTTCACTGGGTTTGATATACAGTGTATTGCTGATGCATTAGGTATCTGCTGTAGCCTATTCTTTTTCTGGCTTTCTTTAATTTAAGCCCTGGCCCTGATCAGACCATACTATTTTAATTGTTTGGACAATGCTAGTCCCTGGTAGGGCAGCTTGGTGTCTCGTTCTTACGCATCCTCAATAAATGAAGAAATAAAAACTCAAAGGTTGGAATAACGACTTGGAGGAAAGTGGCCTTTCTCCCTGTCCCCTGTCATTCTTATGTTTTCCGTATCAGCCCTATTTGTTTGTGTTCTCTGACAGCCCGTTTTCCAGAAGCGGCAGTGTAAGAAACATGGAACAGATACGTGACCATTTGAAAACAATAGAAATGGAATAGATTTACATGGGAATAGGACAGTGTTCTCACAAAAATTAACTTTCTTGAGCCCTTCTAGAGCTTATCATAAATGCATTTGGTTATGAATAATACAAGTCTTTATTTAGGGAATACACTTGCTTTAACAGCAAAAAAAACTAACATAAAGCTATATGAAGTAGAAATTGTAGTCTTCATTTTTTTGATTGCTTTATTTACTTTGTTAGACTGAATAACTATATATATATAACTATATATATGTAACTGAATATATATGTAACTGAATAACTTTTTATATCTACCTATCATCTATTTATCTATCATCTATCTATCTATCTATCATCTATCTATCTATCTATCTATCTATCTATCATCTATCTATCTATCTATCACATTCTATGCAAATGACTGTTAAAATCCTGAGGTCCAAAATAGAGAAGTTAGGAGAATTTCACATATTGCAAAAGGCTTCGTTCATCAATTTACAAAGTCCTGAACTGAGGTCTTTTTTAAAAAAAGAGCACCATTAAGGCATTTAAAATATTAAATATACTTTAAAAAACCATTTTACAAATACAAAGTCTTAGATTTAGGGGGAAACATCAAGATTATTTGGTACAACCTTACTAGATGAATGACTACTCTCCACAACTTTTGTAATAAGAGGTCACTTCATTTTCTCTATATTTCTAGTGATGGGAAATATACTGTGTCCTTTGAAAGCCAGACATAGTCAGGGAAATTCTTCCTTTTTGTAATTTTCACCTGCTTGGTTTTTGTTCTGCCTCCCAAGGTCTTAATGAATTTATCTAACCTCTGTCCCATGACAATAATCAGATATTTAGAAATGACTGTTATATTTCCACTCTTTTTCCATCTCCTATTAAAGTCCATTAAAATTTTCAACTGTTACTCAGAATTTTGTTGGTCAAAGACCTATTGAGTTCAGACACCCGGACATGAACAATCCTCCAAGGTAGTCAGAACAGGATAGTGGAGAGTCAAGAGTCACCTTCTTTGCTCTTGCAATGACAAGGAAGGAAGGGAGGAAGGAAGGATGGAAGAAAGGAAGGAAAACTAAAAGTTTTTTTCATCTTTTCTGACTAATTTGCAAAAGAATATCTATTGGCTTAACAACTGTCCTTATACTTGTGGTTTTGTGGCTTCCCATTCTATTTTTGACTGAGATTTGCATCAAAAAAGATAAATATGATAAAAAACACAGAGAAAAAAGGAATCAGAGATAACATTGGGTTTTCTTCTTAAAAAAAATACAAATCATTGCTCGGATTAAAGAGCTTCTTATAGGAGGTTTGCTCTTTAGGTTATTAAATGGAAAATAGGAATATGTACCTCATGACATAAGAATTTCATAAATGGAGGTGCCTGTCTGGCTTAGTCATGTGACTCTTGATTTCGGGGTCATGAGTTGGAGCCCTGTGTTGGGGGGTAGAGTTTAATATTTCTATAAAAATTAACAAATAGTCCTTAAATTTGTATGGAAACAGAAAAGGCCCTGAATCTCCAAGGAACTGCTGAAAAGGACAAACAAAGCTGGGGGCATCACAAAGCCAGATTTCGAGCTGTACTACAAAGCTGTGATCACAAAGACAGCATGGTACTGGCACAAAAACAGACCCATAGACCAATGGAACAGAATAGAGAACCCAGAAATGGGCCCTCGGCTCTTTGGGCAACTAATCTTTGATAAAGCAGGAAAAAACATCCAGTGGAAAAAAGACAGTTTCTTCAATAAATGGTGCTGGGAAAATTGGACAGCTACATGCAAAAGAATGAAACTTGACCACTCTCTCACACCATACACAAAAATAAACTCCAAATGGATGAAAGACCTCGATGTGAGACAGGAATCCATCAAAATTCTAGAGGAGAACATAGGCTGTAACCTCTACGACATCGGCCAGAGCAAACTATTTCATGACACATCTCCAAAGGCAAGAGAAACAAAAGATAAAATGAACTTATGGGACTTCATCAAGATAAAAGGCTTCTGCACAGCCAAGGAAACAGTCAAAAAAACTAAGAGACAGCCCACGGAATGGGAGAATATATTTGCAAAGGACACCACAGATAAAGGACTGGTATCCAAGATCTACAAAGAACTTCTCAAACTCAATACACGAGAAACAAATAAACAAATCATAAAATGGGCAGAAGATATGAACAGACACTTTTCCAATGAAGACATACAAATGGCTAACAGACACATGAAAAAATGTTCAAAATCATTAGCCATCAGGGAAATTCAAATCAAAACCCCACTGAGATACAACCTTATCCCAGTTAGAATGGAAAAAATAGGCAAGATNAGTGGAGAGTCAAGAGTCACCTTCTTTGCTCTTGCAATGACAAGGAAGGAAGGGAGGAAGGAAGGATGGAAGAAAGGAAGGAAAACTAAAAGTTTTTTTCATCTTTTCTGACTAATTTGCAAAAGAATATCTATTGGCTTAACAACTGTCCTTATACTTGTGGTTTTGTGGCTTCCCATTCTATTTTTGACTGAGATTTGCATCAAAAAAGATAAATATGATAAAAAACACAGAGAAAAAAGGAATCAGAGATAACATTGGGTTTTCTTCTTAAAAAAAATACAAATCATTGCTCGGATTAAAGAGCTTCTTATAGGAGGTTTGCTCTTTAGGTTATTANTGGTGGGAATGCAAGTTGGTACAGCCACTCTGGAAAACAGTGTGGAGGTCCCTTAAAAAGTTAAAAATTGAGCTACCCTATGATCCAGCCATGGCACTACTGGGTGTTTACCCCAAAGATACAGACATAGTGAAGAGAGGGCCATATAAACCCCAATGTTCATAGCAGCATTGTCCACAATAGCTAAATCGTGGAAGGAGCCAAGATGCCCTTTAATAGATGAGTGGATTAAGAAGTTGTGGTCCATATATACAATGGAATATTACTCAGCTATCAGAAAGAACGAATTCTCAACATTTGCTGCAACATGGATGGCATGGAGGAGATAATGCTAAGTGAAATAAGTCAAGCAGAGAAGACAAATATCATATGATTTCTCTCATCTATGGAACATAAGAACTAGGATGATTGGTAGGAGAAGAAAGGGATAAAGAAAGGGGGGGTAATCAGAAGGGGGAATGAAACATGAGAGGCTATGGACTATGAGAAACAAACTGAGGGCCTCAGAGGGGAGGGGCGTGGGGGAATGGGATAGACCGGTGATAGGTAGTAAGCAGGGCACGTATTGCATGGTGCACTGGGTGTTATACGCAACTAATGAATCATCGAAATTTACATCAGAAACCGGGGATGTACTGTATGGTGACTAACATAATATAATAAAAAATCATTAAAAAAGTCAAAATAAAAAAGTTATACTAATAACAATTAAAAAAAATAAAAATAAAAGATCTGAAAAAAATTAAAATGAAAAAAATTCTCATAATTGTTTTTACCTAATTTTGCTATTTTATCTCTAAATACTTTTTATTACTATTTAAATTTAATTTATAGAAAGTCAGCATTTTAAAAATTTTCATTTTCCTCTGCCCAAGCACAACTGAATTCATTTTTACAGTTAAGATATAATTTTAAAACTCTGAGTTGAAATATTGCTTTTTTCTTTTTCTTTTTTTTTTTTTAAAGATTTTTTAATTTCTTTATTCGACAGAGATAGAGACAGCCAGCGAGAGAGGGAACACAAGCAGGGGGAGTGGGAGAGGAAGAAGCAGGCTCATAGAGGAAGAGCCTGATGTGGGGCCTCGATCCCATAACACCGGGATCACGCCCTGAGCCGAAGGCAGATGCTTAACCGCTGTGCCACCCAGGTGCCCCATGCTTTTTTCTTTTTTTAAAAAAATATTTCATTTGGTATGTCTGGGTGGCTGAGTCGGTTAAGTGTTTGCGTTTGGCTCAGGTCATGATCTCGGAATCCTGGGATCGAGTCCGGCATCAAGCTTCTTGCTCAGCAGGGAGCCTGCTTCTCCCTCTGCCTGCTGCCTTCCCTGATTGTACTCTGTCTCTCTTTCTCAAACTGATAAATAAATAAATAAATAAAAATCTTTAAAAAATACATTTTAAAATAACAAAATATTTCATTTATTTTAGTGGGGGAGGGGCAGAGGGAGAGAAAGAATCCCAAGCAGACTCCTCGTTGAATGCAGAGCCCAATGCAGGGGTCAATCTCACAACCTGGAGATCATGACTTGAGCAGAAACCAAGAGTCTGATGCTTAACCTACTAGGCCACCCAGGTGCCCCTCAGTTGTAAATTTCTAAGCCGGGAAACTTGTCTTACTAAGTTTAGATGCGGTGATAAATCTCCTTGCTGTTCTTAAACCCACACTTGAATATTTTTTTTCTTCAATTGTCTTTTCCATTTCTTTCTCTATTGTCTTTCCGGGCATTCTTTCACTTTCAGGATTTATCAACCTCTTGCCTAATTGTTTTTAAATTACATTCTAGTAGATGTAGCATAGATCCAATTTTCTCTGACCATTGAGAATGTAATGCCCTGATCTTCTGGTTTATACCTACCTTCTATGTGGGAGAAAGAAAAAAAAGAGGTATTAAATGAAGGAGGAAATCTATAGTAGGGAGACCTCTTAATAGTAGAAAATTAAGTGTGCAAATAATGTTTACATGCATTGGATAAATTGATAAGGAAATTGGTTTATTAAGTTGGACAGTCTTACATATTTTAGGAGCTTTGTATGCACAGTATAGAAAAATAAAAATAGCTATACACAGATTTGTATCAATTAAAGATAAACATAAAACAACCTTAACATTACTACTATTTTATTTCTATTTTTTAGAGAGGAAGAGAGAGCACATGAATGCAGGGGGGAGGGGTGGAGGGAGAGGGATAGAGAGAATCTCAAGCAGGCTCCAGGCTCAGGATAGAGCCTGACATAGGGATTGATTTCATGACCCTGAGATTGTGACCTGAGCCAAAACCAAGAGTTGGATGCTTAACTGAGACACGCAGGCATCCCCTGCCAACATTATCTTTTAAATGAAAAATCATTAAGAGAGTATCCTTTCACAAATATACCTAACTGACATTTTTATTTTGCCATTTGTTTTGTATTTCCATGAAGCTTTTGCTAGAACTAGGCATTTAATATTAATATTTATTAATATTAGTTTTATGAGTTTGAAAGCACCTTCCCATCTCTTTTAAATTTCCAATCCCTCTTTCCCTTCCTTAAACATCCTTCTAAGAGAAGGAATGAAGAGTTTTTCTGTTCTTTGCATTTACTCAGATTTAGGAGTATCGTAATTTCATGTTTTTTATTGTTTAATCAAAAAACTAATAAAATGTATTTACATCTAAGCCTCAGAATATGTTGGAAGAGAATAAAAGTTATCCATTTGTATGTCAAAACATTAAAGACACAGATTACATACCAACATCATGTGCCGTTAATATGATAGACTGAGAAGGACATATCTATTGCATGACACCCTTGCCAATAATAATATAATCTCAATGTGGTGTTAAGAAAACATCGGATAAACCCAAACTGAGAGGTGTGAGACTAGGATTCATTCTGCAAAATACGCTATCAGTACTCTTCAAAAACTATGTTAACATCATAGAAAACACACACAAAAAGACTGAGAGACTGTTAGACACTGAAAGAGACTACGGAGACATGGACCCTAAAATAATCTTGTTGGGTCATGAGACAGAAAAAAGACAATAGTGAGAAGAACGGTGAAATCTGAATAAAGTCTGAGTAGTATTGTAACCCATGTTAATTTCTTTGTTTTGATCACTTCTTAATGGTTATACGGTTTGTTAACATCAGGAGAACCTAGATGAAGATTGTATGAGAATTCTCCGTGCTGCTTTTGTTATTTTTCTATCACTCCGAATTTGAAAGAAAATTTTAATATTTATTTTTTCTTAACTACTCTTTTTTATTATAATTATGTTATGTTAGTCACCACACAGTACTTCATTAGTTTTTGATATCTTACGCTTTTCTGAGTGTTCTATAGAGGCATGCTTATACATATTTATTTTTCTCCTTATTGGAAGATTGGGCTTATTTCATATTATAGATGGTGGCATAAAATCCTAAGTAACTTAGACTTGAAAGGGAACTGATTATCATGCAATTCAATCTCCTTGTTTTATAGACAAAGAAGATAGAGAGCCAGGGAAATTGGTGACTGAGCTGAGACCAGCGTTACAAACCCTGACTCTCAGTGTGGGGTGGGTGTGTGTGTGTGTGTGTGTGTGTGTGTTTCCACATCATTCTAACTCCAGACTGAAGAGTACTATTAACGGAATTTATGATTTAATTACTTTAGACATTTTTTAATTACAAGGAAAAACTTAAATAATTTAAGACCTGCTTCGTACCTATAATCTACTCGGAGCTTGGTTTTTGTTTTTGTTTTTGTCCATAAAAGTGGTAACCGGATTTGTGTTACTAAACGAAATTTAGAACTAGTGATATACAAACATACTTGTCAAAGGCAAATATTATTTTATTTATTAGTGCTCTCTAATGGCATATAATTCAAGTACTATCTATTGAGTAAAATAGAGTACTTATTTTTTATTGACTGTTTCTTTGAATTTCGAAGATAATTTATTAACAAAAGTCTATCTCCACTATTACTTCCATCACATCTGTTTATAGACATGTTTTTCTTTTTTTACTAAGTGAAAAATGGAACAGTTGAAGTTGTTTTTCAAAGTTTTCCATATTTTTAACTTCAGTCATACTGAAGCAAGCCTCTGGATTGTTTTGTTTTATTTTGATTTGTTTGCATATGTGAATGTGTATGTGTGTGTTTTTCTCTTTCAAAGTATAAGGCCTTTGGCTCTTTTATAGAAGTGAAAGCAAAAATTTAAAAATCCGAGGTGTTTCTAATCAGAGCCAGTTACTAGGCTTCTAAATAGCAGGAATATTTGGTTCATAGCAGTTTCATATTACATTTAATAGTTATCCATGATCTTTAAAATGTAGTGTCCTGGGGGCGCCTGGGTGGCACAGCGGTTAAGCATCTGCCTTCGGCTCAGGGCGTGATCCCGGCGTTATGGNATAGTTATCCATGATCTTTAAAATGTAGTGTCCTGGGGGCACCTGGGTGGCACAGCGGTTAAGCGTTTGCCTTCGGCTCAGGGCGTGATCCCGGCGTTATGGGATCGAGCCTCACATCAGGCTGTTCTGCTATGAGCCTGCTTCTTCCTCTCTCATTCCCCCTGTTTGTGTTCCCCCTCTCACTGGCTGTCTCTATCTCTGTCGAATAAATAAATAAAATCTTTAAAAAAAATAAAAATAAAAAAATTAAATGTAGTGTCCTGTTAATGTTCATAGTCATGCATCAAAGGTCTTTAACTGAAGTGTGGAGGAGGTAGTGGTTATTTACTAATCATAGCCATTAACATAATACTGTGGCATAGTTCCTCTTCTTTAGCCTTACTTATTATTTTTACTGAAATATCATCAAATATGAGAGAAGATATCTGTGAATAAGTTTGACAGGTTTTTCCTATAGAAGGAGGCTTTCACATGCAATGCTGACTGCAATTCTATGCTGTCATCCAGTGGAAGCTGCCTGACATCTGATGAACAGACGTACTGTTTTGTAGAAACTGAAATGGAGGGAATCTTACCCAACAATGTGGTCAAGACGAAGGCTTTGTTTAAAAAGCTGCCCAGAAGAGGATCAATAAAATTGATAAGCCTCCAGCCAGGCCAAGAAAGCGAGATGACACCTTTCACCACTTCCTTTCAAGATAGTACTAGAATCTAGCTAATGTAACAGGATAAGGAAAAGAAAGAAGAAGTATACACATTGGTAAGGAAGAAATAAAATTGTTTTCATTTGCAAATGACATAATTACCTATGTAGAAAATCCAAAAGAATCAACAACAGAAAAACCTCCTGGAGCTAATAAGTGATTATAGCAATGTCACAGGAAACAGGATTAATATACAAAAGTCAACCATTTTCCTATACCAGCAATGAATAAGTAAGAATGTGAAATTAAAAACACAATACCATTTACATTAGCACCCCTAAAAATCAAATACTTAGAATAAATTTAGCAAAATATATACAAGATTTGTATGAGTAAGACTACAGCACTCCGATAAAATAAATCCAAAAAGAACTAAATAAATGAAGAGACATTCCATGTTCATGGACAGGAAGACTAAATATTGCCAAGATGTCAGTTCTTCCCAACTTGTTCTGTAGATTCAACACAGTCCCAATTAAAGTCCCATCAAGTTATCGTGTGAATATCAGCAAACTGATTCTAAAGTTTGTTTGGAAAGGCAAGTCAACACAATCTTAAATAAGTTGAAGGACTGACACTACTCAACTTCAAAACTGACTGTTAAACTATAGTAATTAAGACAAGTAATTAAGACAATGTGATACTGGTGAAAGAATAGACAAATAGATCAATGGAATTGAATAGAGAGCCCAGGAATAAACTTACATAAATATGGTGAATTGATCTTTGACAAAAGAGCAAAGGCAATACAATAAAGAAAAGTCAGTCTTTTTAACAAATGGTGCAGGAACAACCTTCATGTGCAAAAAAATAAATTTAGATACATACCTGATACGTGACATTACACATTTGTCAAAACCTATTGAATGTACGACTCCAAGAGTGAATCCTTCTGTAAAGTATGGATTTGGGTGATAAGGATGTTAATGTAGGCCTACTGATTGTAACAAATGTGCCACTTTGGTGTAAACTATTGATAGTGTGGCAAATTCTGCATATGTGGGGGGAGGGTATATATAGGAACTCTATACTTCCTGCTCAATTTTGCTGTAAACCTGAACTTTCTCTTAAAAACAACTNCCTTTCTTTTAAAAACAACTTTTATTTATAGAGGAAAAAAAATAATACACGATTGATAATTTAACAACCTGGGTAGATCTCAAGGATGCTATGTTGAGTGGAAAAGACAATTTAGTAGGTCATATACGTTGGCATACATGTAGGATTCCATTATAACATTGTGTAACATCCTGGAAATGACAAAGTTATAGAGACAGAGATAAAGATTAGTGATTGTCAAAGCTTAGAGATATTGGGGNACTTTCTCTTAAAAACAACTTTTATTTATAGAGGAAAAAAATAATACACGATTGATAATTTAACAACCTGGGTAGATCTCAAGGATGCTATGTTGAGTGGAAAAGACAATTTAGTAGGTCATATACGTTGGCATACATGTAGGATTCCATTATAACATTGTGTAACATCCTGGAAATGACAAAGTTATAGAGACAGAGATAAAGATTAGTGATTGTCAAAGCTTAGAGATATTGGGGGGTAGGGATTGGGTGTAGCTATAAAACTATGGCAGGAGGGACATCTTTGTGGTAATGGGACAGTTCTGTGTCTTGACCGTGTGGTGTTTATAGGAATGTACACATATGATAGAATGGAATAGAACACACACACATAAACACACACATATGCATTGCACCGATGTCAATTTCCTGGTTTTAATATGGTGCTATAGTTATGCCAGATGTGCTGTTATTGGCAAAAACTGGGCAAGACTGTACATGAAACTCTCTGTATTATTTTGCAACTTTGTTGAATCTATAGTAAATTCAAAGGAAAAAGTTTAAGAAATAATACAAAATAGGGGCGCCTGGGTGGCACAGTGGTTAAGCGTCTGCCTTCGGCTCAGGGCGTGATCCCGGCATCATGGGATCGAGCCCCGCATCAGGCTCCTCTGCTGTGAGCCTGCTTCTTCCTCTCCCACTCCCCTGCTTGTGTTCCCTCTCTCNCTTTGCAACTTTGTTGAATCTATAGTAAATTCAAAGGAAAAAGTTTAAAAAAATAATACAAAATAAACAAAAAGGATACTGTGGGTCTTGACTGGAAGTGACCTGGAGAGGTTTGAGGAGCCCTGTGGGGCTTTCAAGAGGGGTGTTCATAGGAGAACAACTTGTTGTCCTGTATCTTCTATGAATTTACAGGGCTTCTACGTTTGTGTTCATTCTCTCTCCCTTGTGAAGCGACTAAGTTTTTCTCTCATTTTCAGAGATAGTCAACTTAGAAGATTCATCTTATTAGTCAGTATGATTAAACTTCAGAAGGCAAATTGTGTTCTGGTCAGGATTCCCAGAATGGCACAAATCCAGCTTTATAGTCAACATTTGGAGAAGAAAAAAAATTAAATTCCAGCACCCATTACTCAGAAAGTGAAGCAAAGTGAAGGTGTCTTAAAAACATAATTACTAACTAAACAAAGAAAGGCTGGAGCGATGCTCAAAGAATCCATGTTTGAAGTAGTGGATAATCCTGTAATTGCCACTTCTCAGCAAAGTTCTGTGTAAATGTGGAAGAAAGCCGTTATTTAAATCATGGAACATTACACATCAAAGCTGTTTCTGTCAAGGATGTTTAGCTGCTTTAAATATTTTAAAAAAAGAAAAAGACAAGAACTTAGGTCCAAGATTTCAGTTGAAGCTGAAGGAAGGAAAGGAAAAGAAACTTGCTTTGTATTTCTAAGCACATTTTTTCTAGCACGCGTGCGCGCGCAGGCGCACGCGCACACACACACACACACACACACACACACACACCCCAAATGCAGTCCTTAGTAATGAGTTAGGAAGTAAAAGCAACATTTCCTCGTGGGAGTCAACTGTTTTGTATCTGTCTTTTCCTCATTTTCCTGATCTAATATGGGCTCTTTCCCATGGATCTGACACAACTAAAGTGTCAATTTGATTATGCCGTTTTCCTCCTTAAAATCTCACAAACGACTCCACATCATAGATTTTTAACCTTTCAGGCCTTTAATGTGAAATAAAATCCCCTGTCAAAATATCTCCTCCTATTTCCCATCTCCCCATCTTTCAAAGTTGGTTTTCTAGTAATTGTAAATTCAGTTGTTTGCTCTTTACGACACCATGTTGTTTCACACTCTGAGGTATTGGACTTGCTTTTCCTTCTTTCTTCATGCTTCTACCTTCCCCAATACACAACAGGCACTCCGCATTTGCTTGTCTTAGTCTGTTCGGGCTGCGATGACAGAATATCATAGGCTGGGTGGCTTATAAACCAAAAGCAGAAATTTATTTCTCACAGTTCTGAAGGCTGGGAAGTCGAATATCAAGGTGCCAGCACATTCACTATCTGGTGAGAGCTCGCTTCCCAGTTCATAGATGGCCATCTTCTCTGTGTCCTCACATGGCAGAAGGGGCAAGGGAGTGCTCTGGGGGCTCTTTTATAAGGGCACCAATCCCATTTGTGAGGGCCCTACGCTCATGACCTAATCACCTCCCAAAGCCCCCACCTCCTAATAATTTAATGTATGAATTTTGGGGAAATACAAATATTCAGTCTATGACACAAAGCTTATAATTTAATGTATGAATTTTGGGGAAATACAAATATTCAGTCTATGACACAAAGTTACCTTTTTCTAGTACTCACACCTGAGTGAGCCAGCCCTCCTGGGTGTGCTGGTGTTCCCAGCACCTCTCTACCAAAGCCCTTATAAGGACCAAGAATTTCCTATTGACTCATCAATCACCCCTTCAGACAGAGAGCCCCTAAGAGAAAAGGCCACATTATCCACATAATGAGCACACAGTATATACTTCGTGAATAAAATGAAATTAGTCTCTCTGGTTATAGTACCTCCTTTCTTATGCTTTATTGACTCAAGAAGCAGTCTCTTGGACCCCAGGAAATTGTGGGAGCTAATTAATTTGTAATATATTTATATTTTAGGGTTTCCCAGGAAACTCTTTGATGCTATTTGTATGATTTCTGTGATGCTCCTTTAGAAGTAATTAGACTTCACAACAAATTTCTATGAGGCCTCTTGTCATAGCAGACTTTCAATTTTTCTGTTGAAAGTATAGATTTTTGGCCATCAAGGCATCTCTGGTGTTTGTAAATATCCTGAAGTTGTCCACAGGATTTTGGGGTATGTGCATTTTGGGGGGAGAGAATCTATACCTTCTTAAGAATTTCCAAGTAGGCTGGAAAGAAAGAAAGAAAAAAAATAAAAAAGAAGAAGTTACCAAATGGGAGTGAAGGTTAGGTGTCTAGTGAATGTAGGAAGAAAGGACAGAAGCTCAAAAAGTGTAAAATGATACATAAAAAGAAAGTGAATAGGGCCAGGGACAAATCTCACTCAATCAAACTTTGTCCAAACTTAGATGTAGCATGGTACTTAGCCCCTCTTTTGGGGAATATTTAAGTGTGAGCACAGATATATTCTCTTTTCCTCACCAGAATGAGGATAGCCAACAGGGGCCTTAAAAGAAGATACTGCCTTGGAGCTCAGTGTCTGGCTAACTACTTACCTTTCTAAGTCACAGCATCCAATGGCTATCACCAAAGAGAGACACAGATGTGATTTGTGACATACTTATTTTGATCAAATGTTTATGCAACGTTTATTACCTGAGCACAATTATCTCTGGAAAAGATATTTCGTGATCAAGAAACTGAAATTAAAATATCAAAATCTTACTTTCTTTTTGAAATGTCCATGACCAAAATGAGGATAAAATTCTGTATCATCCCAGCAACTGGAGCATGGGATTCCATGAGCACATCCAGGTGTGACCTCTGCGGACGTTTATTTTATTCTAGGAGACTTCTTCAGATATGACAGTTTCTGTAGCTATGGAGAAACCGGCCATCACACTTAAGCCAATAGAGACTTAAGGGATTCCAAGTTCCAGAGGAAAGGGGAGAAGTGAAAAAGGAATCTTTCAGAGGTCTATCTTAATTAAACTCAATTAATTACAAAACAAACTAAAACTTAAATGAACTGGCAATTTGAATTCACGGTTAGAAAAAAAATCAAATCAATAGATTTCCAAAATTCTATTTAAAGAAGAAAAAGTACAGCATTTATAAATAAAAGCCAAGACATTTATTCAACCCCAAAACTGCATTGCCAAGCAGCTTTGAGGATGTTCACCAGACCGCTGTTTGGTTGAATGCAGGTTGAAGACTTTGACTACAGGATTTAATTTGCTAGATTCACAAATGTGTCAGTCACTCAAGTAAGGAGACCATGTAGAAGTATTTTTAGCAAACATTCCTAGAGTGAACACGTTCATTTGTTGTCTTATAAAAGATCAGGAACAGCAGGGCATGCTTGCAACTATTCCAATTTTACATGCATTTTTAATACAACATGTTTCATAAAATCCTTACAGAGTGGTTACATTTTGTTAGTAATGGTCCTTCATCTCAAATCCCTGGAGGGTTCTTTATTCTGGGAAAAGAGTATCTAGACACCCCCGGGTACTATTTAGGAGGAATGACTGCGTGATCATCTACCCCCGTGTCAGTTCAAGTTAAAATATTTTATGGCACTGTCAAAATTTGGTCAATAGCAAATAACTTATTGTCATAGTCTATTGCAATAACAAGTAAGTATTTGTCAATAGCAATGCAAAGAATAGCTTATCCATCCTGCGTTTCTGTGTGGATGATGCTAAATCAAATGTCTACAAAGAGAAGAAGAGAGGAGGATATTCTAAGATTAAATCTGGTTATGGAAGGCATTTGATATCTCCGTCAATGGGAAGATTCATGCTCTTAAATAACAGAGAAAGAGAGCTTTGAGGAATGAAGAAAAATAAGTATTGAAGTGAAGATTTTCTCAAATAGAGCAAAAGAGATTTTTCAAGAGTTCTCAAGTTGGAAGTGTACTTGAAATACTTTATGGAACAATTTCATATTTAGACTCTTAGAGTGAGTTTATTTTTATGATGTAAATTTTAATGAAAATGTTGATTTTTTTAGGTCAAAATTGCCTGGGATAGAGGAACATTTTACAGAATCAATCTGAAGCTCTTATTTTGATTTCCATGCACATTGGTATCACTGTGCCCTCTTCACCTTGTGATGCTCCAGGAAGAAAATTTTGGTACTCACGCTATTACTGAGACTCTAGGAAATGGAGAGGATATTTGTATGCTCCTTGCCCTTAGATGTCAAATTCACTTTGTAGGACTTGCTTCTGAGACTGGACAAAGCACTTTAAGGCACTGATTCCCTGGAGCATGGTCAGATCATAAAGTCTGAGCATTGGAATATAATTTGGGATTATCTAATCTCACACCTATGCTTAAAATAATACTCCGGATTTCAGCCTCTGTGCCAGCACAGCAAGCATTCACCAGGAACAGGTCTGTCTCTTCTTTCTGGGGCAGAATTTTCATCAATGCTAATGCTCTAAATGATAGAAAGATGTCTTTGTATTGGTATTGCTTCCGACCATAATTGCATCTATCTACTTTTCTCCATCAGTCCTTTAAACTAGCTATAAACTCCCCTCAAAGTTCCTCCTATTTCTCTTCATAATGTCTCCATATGGAGTGTGGTTTCCAGACCTTTTCTCATGTTGGTGATCCTCTCCTGAACATAATTCTGTTTTTCATGACAGCTCTTTGTAGCTAGAGACTTATCTTCCATATGTATTTTGACCATTGGTAGCCAAGGATCCTCACCTTTATTTATCCAAGAACTGTAAAGGCAACATGAGTTTGTCTCTCTTATAATTAGTTACATATGACATCGATTTATGAGGCACTAATGATGTGACCTCTAGAAAGAGTGAGTCAGGCCTCTATTTTTTTTTAAACAAAAACTGGGACAATGGGCACATTATCGTTATAGAAATTCTAGACATAGGCATGAGCCCTATCAGAAGAAGCAAAGCACATGGGGCAAATTTGAACCAAAGGACAATGCAGAACCATGACAGAAGAACGTGATTATAACCCAAGTGCACCAAGCCTCTTAGACATGGCTTCCTCGTCTTGGGATGAATCCACGGGTCTGGGGGCTGCCCTGAGTGTGAAGACCGAGTTTAATGGCCCAAAGCTGGTTACAAGGACGGATATAAGGGACTGAGACTGGTGGAGCCTGAAGTTTACTATTGACCTGCAAGGGAATTTACTATCATGCTAGTCAAGTGACATTATTGGATTCAGAGAATGACATGAGGTGCCTTATACCAGACACACCATGAATCACCCTTTGCTTCCTATCTCGTAAAGAAGGTTAGCATTAAATGTGGATTGAGAAACAAAATCATACTGAAGGAAAAATCTCTCCTCTATCCATGCAAAAGGAAGGATCAAATCTTTGTAATTAGAAATCAAAGACTTTAAAATAGGCTGGCCAAAACAGACAACTCAGCCCGCTTTAGGAATAAAAATTAGAATTATTATTCAAATCAGCCATTATTATGTGCCTTCTACTGTTTTAAGTGGTTTTCATGAATTAAGTTATGTAATGCTCATAATAACTCCATGAACTGAGTACTAATTATTATCCTCATTTAAAGTATGGGTAAACTGAGGCACAGGTTGGCTTTTTTTTTTTTTTAAGCAGATTGTCCAATTCACATAGTAAGTCATAGAGCTGGCCCTTGGACCCAGGTGTCTCTCCAGCTCCCATTCTCTTTGTCCCTACGTTATAGAGTCCTATTTGGCATGTTAATATTTTTCAATCTCTTGCTAGATATTTCCTTGGGAAAATGCTCCTGTGAGACAGTAGGATAAGTCCCACTAAAATTTACAGCTGAACTGTGTCCTGTCACCAGGGAACACTCTGGTTCTGGGCTAGGAGTTTTAAACCTTGAGTGTTACTAAGTGATCCCCTTCTTATTTTTTGTGTTGTTATTTTTTCTTACAGAGTTTCTTTTTGAAGAAATAACCGATGCCCAAATGGTCTTGGATATTTCCCTAAGAGGTCCGCTCTCCGGTAGCCATCCATGCTACGGCTATTGTAGGAAATTTTTTTCTGGAACTTATTTAATTTTCTTAATTTCACCTTTTCTTAATTGCCACCTTTTAAAAATTTCACTGACTTCAATTTCCATTAAAAAAAAATCTTCCATGTATTCAGATGTTTCATTATTTGAAGAGTATTTTAAGGAATTATCTTAATGATCTTAATAATTATTAAAAAAACAACAAGTTTCAGAAGAAATGAGTAAGGAAGTAGTTTTCACTTTGGTCTATTTGCTTTTCTCTTTCTTCCTCCTTTGCCTGGGCCTATGTTTATTGAACTCCGTAGAATGCCAAGACAGCATTTGTAAAGGGGAATTTATTTAACTGTGGGTGTGTTGTACAAATGCAATAAAGTGGCCCAACTCTTGTTTAATTTTGAAGGCTTTCTCCTAGACAACATTGCTCATAATGGACGGTTCAAGCCAAATTATCCATTATTGTTCCCAAAGTTTACAATTAAACTATCGATCAAAACTGGCAGTGATTCCTCCAGCAGCCTGAGCATAGAAGCTGTTGAATCACATCAGGACCTGAGTGTGTGGAGGCAGAAGAAGGTGATGCAGAGAGACAGATAGGAGACTGACAGACAGACACGCTCTCCACCAACCACCCTGGGATCCAGCCCTTGGTAATTTTCCTTGCACCAAGAAATAGGCTGCAACCATGGGTACGTAGCGTGCGTGTGTGGTTTTAATAGCCAGAGGTCCCGGCAATTTGTGACCCCTATCCCTGGCTGTAAAAATTGGAGTTTAACAGGTTCGGCTCCATAGGGAACGAACCTCAGCTTTTAGGCTCCTTCAGACACTGCAGAATGCATCTTTTCTGGGGAATTCCACAATAAAATGACTGTTATTTATCATTACAAACCTCTTTATCATTTAGTCAATAAAAGGCCTCTCTTTCTCTCACTTTTTTTCCTGTGGCGTGCTCAGAGTCAGAAATCGGTATTAGTCTCCCCTGGCCTGAAGGCAGGAGATGTCAAAAGCTAAATCATGATCTACCCTGGCTTCCTGGCAATTGTGTATGAAGGCCTGAGGCAAAAAGGTGCACATGCTCATTATTTGAAACAGAGATTTTTCCCCCTTTCTTTTAGTTTTTCTTTCTTTTCCTCTTTCTTCTTTTTACATATTGAGACATATAATAAATACATGTATGACTCAGAAGACATCGGACATGAAACAAGGCAGCAAGAGCTGAACGTGTCGCCTTCATATATTTCCTGACCAGGAAATAAAAAAGTGGATTGTCATTTAAACAAAAAAAGAGCAGTGGGTTTCACCTCTTGAACTTTTTGATCATAGTGGGGGGAAAAGGGTGTTGTTTATGATTGAGTAGTGGTAATAGGTGACTTCAAAATGGAGAGCGGAACTCAAGAAAGGCAGATTTTTAGTTAAGCATTCCTTCACTTCCTACAGCCCCTTCTGTGGCAGCCATGTGGGGTGAGGTGCCAGCATCCCAAAAGGTCAACATCAATGTCGAGGTAAAAGTGTCTTCGGACATAATGCATCTGGGGTACTTCCTGCAAAGCCAAATGTCCCGAGTAAGGTCCGAAGCATCACATTTGAACAAAAAGCATAATTTGATGGACTTAGACCTCTTTTTTTATTGAATTGCTGTGGGGATGGGCTGTCTGCTGATTTTTGCATGTGCCAAATAAAGACAGCACTCTACAGGGCCATGAGTATGTGTGGTTCTTCATTGTCTTATTTTTTCAACACATAATCTGAGCTCAGATTATGTGGCGGATACTATGCCGTGATGGGAACACTGCTGTGAACAGATAAAGGGTTATCCAGCACGATGAGATGGACCCAGGAAAAACTTTTAATGACTGCAGTAATTTAGAGCCGTGGCCAGTTCTTTCATTTATAATAGGTCAACTTACAAATGAAGAAATAAAATTTCATGGTATCTCTGATGCTAAAACCTTGATATTTTCGCCTGTCTATCTAATTCCTAGAGGAAATAACATGTAGAAGTAGAGAAACCAATATTTTTAGAGCTGAAAATACTTTAGAGAGATTCTTGTTCAATACTCCTATTTTATAGGGGAAGAAATTAGGGCTTCAGAGATTAAACAACAAACAAAAATTGTACAAACCTTCCACTAGAAAGTGTAGGGCATGGGCTGAAATTTGGATTCCTGTTCATATATCCTTTACGATATCTTTTGTCTTAGGCTTTTCAGATAGCACTTACTGACAATGCATTCAAAGTTTGCTTGACAATGGCAAGAAGACAAAGGGAAAATGTTTGTCNTGTAGGGCATGGGCTGAAATTTGGATTCCTGTTCATATATCCTTTACGATATCTTTTGTCTTAGGCGTTTTTAGATAGCACTTACTGACAATGCATTCAAAGTTTGCTTGACAATGGCAAGAAGACAAAGGGAAAATGTTTGTCTCAAATGGTTGGATATGTTTTCATCGTTTGCTCATCTGAGTTCTTAAAGATAAGCAAGAATGTTTGTAGGTATAGGGTGGCTCACTTAAGGAGTTCAGTTGAACTATAGAATATATTAATTTTGGATGTGTGTGTGTGTGTGTGTGTGTGGATATTGGGATTTGCCCTTCACTTTGCTATTGGGCATGCCCCTAAAAGTATTATTTTCATTATTGTTGACACACCATCGACAAAGATTAAAAGTACCTGTTTTAATTCTGGCCTTCTAGCCTTGTTTGACTGGCCTGTGAGCTGCTCTTGGACATAATTCCTAGGATAGAGCAATGGTATAGGATTCAAATCTATAAGGCAGAAGAGCCAATCCCAAAACTAACTTAGTCTTAAACAGGTCCCTGCTAATCTTTGACGCTATCCCAACAAGTTTTGGGGATAAACAGATTACGTTGTAGGAGCCCAAGAGATGTGTACAGCAGAACTTCCATTATGATGAAAAATGATGTGAAGTCAAACGGTTTCTCCCCCCTCTCACCAGACCATAGGACTGGCCAAAGAAAATCAACCACAATTTAAAATCTTCCAGGGATTAATTTACTTGTATTCGAAACAATGTGAAATATTTCAAAATATTTACACACGCACACAAAAAGATTGCTTCTAGACTGAAACCTTATATTCTTTTTTTTTTAAAGATTTTATTTATTTATTCGACAGAGATAGAGACAGCCAGCGAGAGGGGGAACACAAGCAGGAGGAGTGGGAGAGGGAGAAGCAGGCTTCTAGCGGAGAAGCCTGATGTGGGGCTCGATCCCATAATGCCGGGATCACGCCCTGAGCCGAAGGCAGACGCTTAACCGCTGTGCCACCCAGGCGCCCCTGAAACCTTATATTCTCATCTCAGAGTGAGATCTTGTGACAGGTTACTAACCATTTAAAAATGAGATTGTTTGTGATAAGGATGCAGATGGAAGATGTAGCAGCACCTTGCTGCAGACAGTACTAAGCCATTTGTCTATTCTTCTGTCCTGAGTATGATATTGAAATCAAATCCTGCCTTTAAAGCATGCAGGATTAAAAAAAAGAAAAGAAGAAATGTATATTTTTGCACCATTCATCTTTTTCTCTTTCTTTTTTGTTTTTGATGTGATTAAGAGAAAAAGACCTTAGCATGAGCCTGCCAGCTCTAACTTGCCAACTACAACAGCCTTTATGTTCTCAGTAATTTAAAAAATTATTCAAATTGTTTCTCAAACTTATAATTAGGCCTCTTTTATCATTTAATTCTAACTCCACATCTCTTAGCTATACCTGTTATACAGGCATGGAATAGTGACTCTTCCTTAGAGCCAATAAATAAAAGAACTCTAAGAATCAGCTCTAAGAGTTGATTTAGATGTCTGTCACTTTATATCATAAGTGCTCCTTTCTTTTTTAAAGATTTTATTTATTTATTTGATAGAGAGCACAAGCAGGGGGAGTGGGAGAGGGAGAAGCAAGCTCCCTGCTGAGCAGGGAGCCCGATGTGGGGCTCGATCCCAGGACCCTGAGATCATGACCCGAGCTGAAGGCAGACGCTTAAGGACTGAGCCACCCAGGCGCCCCCATAAGTACTTATTTCTAACTCAGATTAAGCACTGGCTTCCTCGGCCATAAGTGGCGTGGTGCTTAAGCATGTGTGATCCAGCTGCCTAATGAAGTAGACAGATACCTACCTCAGAGTATTAGACTAGACAGTGGCATTGGAACACCTTTCTTAAAACTGATGAGTGTATTTATGGTGGGCAGTCCTTAAAGTAACATGGCGGCAGGGCGCCTGGGTGGCTGGGTCCATTAGGTGTCCGACTCTTGGCTTTGGCTCAGGTCATGATCTCAGGGTTGTGAGATCGAGCAGGGTATCGGGCTCTGACTGGGTGTAAAGCCTACTCAAGATTCTGTCTCCCTCTTCTGCCCTTCTTCCCCCTCTCTTTCCCTCTCTAAAACAACGAAAATAAAATAAATGTAGTAGCACGGTGGCTTTCTGTCGTGGGGAGAGACTGCTTCTGCCTTCATGTGTGGGTGCTGGGGTATTCTTCAGTGTGACCTGGGCCCCCAGCTCTGCCTAAGAGTGCCCTGAGTCCCTCCTGAGTGTGAGCTCTTTGAGAAAAGGGTGTTTAATAAGTACTTTTCAAATTAAGTCAAGTTTGGCATCTTGATGGGCAGAGGTAGACTTATTCACATTGATAGCACACTGAATCCTAACGGAGATGTTATTTGGAATATTCTATGTACAGTCTCTTTCTAATCCCAATATGTAACTTCATAAAATAGTTGATGGACCACACTTCTGAGATCGATGAAAAAGAGTTGTTCATACTTAGGTTCCCAAAGACGGTAATAAATTTTAAATATTTAAAAAATACCCAGCAGGATTTTAGTTTTTATTCTGGTTATATACATTTTACATTATATACACATAAAATGTACATGTGTGTTTTATTTAAAGTTCCTTAATAATCACTATATTTTGCAGTCTGAAAATTCCTTTAGAATGGAAGAGTTGTTATACTTTCTGGTAGATGCTACCATTGTACCCAATGATTATTTTCCCTTCCAGTAAAAAGATATGCACCCCCTCATTGCCACATGACTCTTTGCCTCCTGCTGGCTCCAGAAGTAGGGCTTAGTCACGTGACTTGCTTTGCCAATGACAAGCAAGCAGGTAGTCATATGACACTTGTGGTGGAAACTCCATGAGGCATCGTGTGTTTTTGCCAATTCTCTTTCTTTTTTTCTCTGCCATGAGAACAGTATGTCCCACATAAAGAGTGCTCCTTCACTCTAGAATTTTAATTTGTATGAAGAAGAAACACAAAATCTTCAACTTCCAACACTTGACACAACTGAAAAATAAACAGTTGTTAAAGGCTACTCATATTTTGAGGTATGTTTTGTAGCAAAAAGTAACTATTATCCTTATTAGTATTTATTTTCAAAAAGGATAATTGGATTTTCAAGACACAGAGATACAAAGAAGAGATACAAAGAGAAAAAAATAAACAAAAATGGTCCTTATTCCAGAGCACAGATAAGCTTTGTCAATGTGTATTTATAGTTTAGAAAATTCAAGCTGAAAAGAAGAGTATATATATATATATATATTTAAGATTTTATTTATTTATTTGATAGAGATAGAGACAGCCAGTGAGAGAGGGAACACAAGCAGGGGGAGTGGTAGAGGAAGAAGCAGGCTCATAGCGGAGGAGCCTGATGTGGGGCTCGATCCCATAATGCCGGGATCACGCCCTAGGCCGAAGGCAGATGCTTAACCACTGTGCCACCCAGGCGCCCCAAGAAGAGTATATTTTTAATATATAATTTAATTATGATATGGTAATATGTGTCTTATTGTGTTTCTTTAAATATATTACGTGATGGTTATATATCATTAGCAAATGTGTCCTCATTTTTTTATATATGGTTTATCTGACATTACTGTATGGTTAATATTTGAAAGAGAAAAATGATGACAAATGGAATTCTTACTGTGTTTTTTATTTACTGTTCAAAACTAAGTACACTGCCAATGCTTATAATGTCTATATTAAAGAAACGTTTCTCTACAAGAAAATTGAGACTTATTATTTTGATATTGTTTTAATTTATTTCCTGTAAACTAAAATACATTTCCATTCTACAGTAATGAGAATGACTTTGCTTGCTTTGTTTATGTTTTGTTTTGGCAAATAATCATCTGAGAATTTGAAATTGGCTTGACACTTTATTCTAAAGATGAACGGTTTCTTCAGAGAAAGTTCACCACAGTTTCACACCTAACTCTTACATAAAAATCTTCGTGGTGGATTTGCAAAGTAATGCCAGCAGAAACTCTTTCCTTTTACTTCTCAATTTTTTTCACTCTTTATATCTTGCTTGTCAAGAGGCATTTACTCGTCACGACCCATTTCATTTTCTGCATGCATGTTGCTGTATGCATAGAGTACTGCCATTGTAAACCTTTTGTTTTAGAATCACTGAGGGACCAGTACCTGGTGTTGATGGGCTAGGGGGTTTGAGGATATTCAGAGTGTATATTTCAGAGCTGAACCTGGGATTCAAGCATTCTACATAGAAAATATAGATGGATAGATGGATATATAGGTATAGAGATATGCATGTAAAATAAACAAACAATAAGTTATATGTATTTACATATGTTATAAATAAAGAGTGGGTTTGAAAAGTAAAAGTACCTATCACATTGTCTTGGACTGTGATCAATCCAGATCTTGTACTTATTTTAAGCATCATCACAGCTGAGAGAAGTCCCTTCCTAGAGCAGATTATTGTACTTAACACAGTATTTAGTGCAGTTTCACCACTGAAAACGTCCAATTTAGTTTCTATATACCATGACTCCAAATTCCTGATAACGTCTTTGAGGGCAAGAGCTATGTCTTCTTCATCTCCTTGTGTGCATCTCTTAGCACAGTTCTTGGCTTATAGTGAGGTTTAGTTAATAATACATTATAATTATGGTAATGTGGTGCACTATTAATACAGTGTGCCAGTCAGAATTACAAAGAAATCCAGAAACGTTCCAAGTAATTTTCATTGGGCATACCTAAGTGAAGTTAAGACGCTCATTTGATGATTTCAGAAAGCAGACCGCCATACTATGAGGCTGGTTAAACTAAATGACGTAGTTCCCTCCAACTGTTTTGAGTTGTCTTTTCTGACTCAACAGGTCATACATTTATTGGTAGGAATTGTGTTTTATGTTTCTTGGTATCATTAGTCTCAAACATTTCTCTATGTGGCAACTGCTCGATAAATATTGCGGAATGTAATGATAGAAGGCCCTTCAGATAAGACAAGATCAGGAATAACACAAGGTGGGACTGAGAACTTCAGAAAGAACCGATGCAAAGCAGTGCCTTTCAAAGGGGTAGGTGATGGGAGGTGGCTGGGCTGAGGGGTGAAGATTTAGAAAGGAGATTACAGGTTTGATCATGGACTGTTGAAATTGCTGCTCCGGGAGAAGACAGATAGTAACTTTGTAATGGGTCTGGAGCTTAGAAGGGAACTTTGGGTTGAGAATCTGTAGGCCTGCAGTCCAGTCTTGGCTCCAACACTGACTAGTTCTGTGGCCTTGGGTAAGTTATTTTACTACTGTAGGTCTCAAGTCCTTATCTGTAAAATTGAAATAAATCATTTTGCCAACATTCAGAGTTGTTAGGAATATTGTTATAGTGCCTCCCACATAGTATCGTTTAATCATGGTTTCTTTACTGTTGTAATCGTTTTCATGATTCGTTTTAATTCTAGTGAGAGCTGTCCCAGTAAGGTGAGTGCAGACACCATATTACAGTGGTTAAAGTGACTAAGATTATTATTGACTAGTCCTTTTAAGAAACTGAGAAATGGAGAGATAAAATAACTAGATGCAAGCAAAACAAAACAAAACAAAACTTTCTTTTTTTTTTTAAAGATAAGAGTAATGAGCATTTTTATATGTTGAGGGGAAGGGCCCAGAAGGAGGAAAAAGTTGAAGAGAAGAAGGCGTTAATGGAGCAATCTACTGCAGGAAGGACTGAGTGAATGAGGAGACAGAGTCCTGTAAATCTGCAGGAATGGATTTGACTTAGCAGGAAAGGTGAAACATTTTGGTGATGGAGGGTCAAGTAGAGGCAGAGGGAGGGGGATGAAAGGGTTTCTTAGCTTACGCTGTGTTTAAAAATTGGAAGTAATTACATGGCCTGCCTTATTAGTATTCCAAATTTGGCTTATTTTTATTACTTTACATGGGGAATTCCTCACTCCTTCCTTTTCTGGGAGACTTGATCACACTTGATTCTCTAAATAACTTTGGAGCTAAAGAAAGTGAAGCTGAGGCATTTGCTCTTTTATTAGCGAAGAAACATCTCCGGAGAATGAGTGTGACTTACACCAGATGAAGAAGGTCCGTGCTAGTCTGTAACTGGACACAAATTCCATCCACTGCTGTACTACGCACCTGCTATGCTATCCCATCATCATGTGGCTCCGATCTCACTTTTGAACCTTACTTTTTAACTCCAACTTCTAGGTTTAGCATGTAAATTTTGTCTCCCCTCAAAGAACCTTGGTTTTCCCTCGTGGTCTTTTCCTGTCTGGCCTTCTGGATCTCACCTCTTATGTGTCTGGTCTGGTAAAGCAACCATTTATTCAGCCCTACAGTATCAAAATCCAGACCTGTTCCCTGGCTAGATCCTTATCAGACTGATCTTGAGCCTCTCTCTGTTTGGTAGGGTCAAGATGGTTTTAATTTGCAGCTAATTAAGGTCAGAAACTGAAGAAAGAACTAGGTCTTCTAAACCGACTGGGAGCTGGGACGTATATCACTATAATACACATTTGTAGGTGCTTGTGTCAGCTAGGTTTACGGGAACAAATACCAACGGAATGCTCTGCCACTTAAAGCTTCTACAAGATGAATAGGACTTGATTGCTTCTACATAGAGAGTGATCTGAATGGTTAGCTAATCTTTCCTGAATTCTTTCGTATCAACCTATTTCTGAAGATAAATAGTCTCACAATCTGCTTGGACAATGAGATTGCTTTTATTTTGACTTATTCTCCAACCTCATTACCTCCACTCTCTGACATGTTAGGATTTATTCAAACTACCTGTTGCATTGTAAAGTGTGTGAATGGCTTGGTCTAGGGTGTCTCCATCCGACACTCAGGCAACGCTTTCAACCAACTCACATGCCCTGGCATCCAAAATGGTATCATTTAAATTCTTTCTTGTATTTTCTCTGTGTGTCTCAGGACAGTCTGCTAAATCAAGTAGTATTGAAATTATTAACACGTTTAGATAGTATTTGTCTTTAGCAATGGTTGGTTCGTTAGGCATCATGAGAAATACGCAAAGAATAGAAGTAAAAAGACCCTTGAGTCAAATTCACATCATGAGCTATACCTCACTCCCGGGGAATGGAGCTAGCTATACCTAAATCCCAAAGGAATGGAGAGGTTACGTCCAGAAGCTATTCTAAAGACAAACTAAAATGATACGCCCTCGTGGATAAGTAGAATTAGAGCAAGAGGACTTCAGACTTTCAGAAGTATTGCAGCAAAACAAAGAAACTCTAATTTTGTAGTTACATGATATTCTGAAGTTGCAAAACTTTGGTATCTACTTTGGAATAGAAATTTCCTTATGCTTGCAGATGATGGCTGGATGCCAGGATACCTAATTTCTCTTCCCTTTGTTTTCTTATATTTCAGATGTAACTTTGGTTAACCAGCTCCCAATTGACTGGTCATCTTGCATTATAGTTACTGTAATAAAGGCTGAAAAAATCCATTAAAGCCGATTGAATGTACGGTTTTCAAAAAAAATTTATTCCACTGATGCTTGTTTTATACTTTATGTTTCAGATCTGATTCTGTTCCAAATGTTCTTTTCTGTTCTACAGTTAAAGTCACTTCTTGTTCCTTTCCCAGGAAAGAGGGAACAAACATGATTATATTGTTAAGTCTATTTCTTTATTTGACCAAATTTGCAAGATAAATGTTTATAATATTTTTCTGATTAGAAAAGTGTGTTATAGAAGTTTTAAAAAGATGGAACAAATTAAAAATAATTCATAATTCCACTTTTCGGAAATAACATTTTTATTTATATGCTTGCAGATAAATGTGATGTCTTTTCTTATGGTTGAAATAAATCCTTGGGTTAGTTGAGTTTCATATTTTTATATATCACTTTTAATGATGACATAGTATTTTACCACTGTATGATCTTTAATATCTTTAACCAATTATTGATAACCCTTTAAAATTTAATTCCATTATAATAACTGTATAGTGGATATTCTAGTAAATAAATCTTGTAGTTATCTGATTAATTTCTTAGTGCAAATTCCTAATTTGTTGTAAGGATTCTGTTCATAGTATAATGATTAGATTTTGGGTTTTAAAGTCCTACAGACTTAGATTCCATATGAGCTCCACCAAAAAACCAAACCAAACCAGAACAAAAACCTGACATTAAAACATGCCATATTATGGAAAGCCTCCTCAATCTCAAACTCTCTGAGCTTTGGTTTCATCATCTATAAAATGGGAGTACTTCTGGTTACCACAGAGGATTGTTGGAGATAATAGAAGGCAATGTCTTATGTTTATAAATGCATTTTATGGTTGCTCCTTTTCAGGGCCTGTTTAATTGTATTTCATGTAATATTTCAGTGAATGTTTATAATGAATCTATGAGGTAGGATAGTTGAGGTTATTACATGGTGAATTAGTCCTCTTTATTTTAAAACATAGAAAATTTAAATTTTATCATGGGCATATCATTCCCAAATCTATCACGTTGTAAATCAGGAACTCCTTGTTAAATCCATCCTTTCCCTTGACACGTTACAGCATTTTCTTTCTTGACTTGCTATTTGTAACTATTTGATCGTATGGCTCTTAAGTAGAGTTGCCGTATTTAGTCAGTAAGAATATACAGGCTTCCCAGAAAAGTTTTAATTCCAGATACATGACAATTTTGTAAAGTATGAGTATGTCTCATGCATACTAAAAAAAAAATGTTTTTAATTTGAAATTCAAATTTAACTTGGCATTCTTTATTTTATATGGCAACCCCACTCTTGGGATTTCACACCTTCACTGCAGTAGATCGATTCCAGCCGGGGTTCCTTAGTGTAGCCCCAAAGGTGAGCATGGCCCAGAAGAGCCTTAAAGATGGCAGATTGGGAACCTCACAGCAGATGGCAGAGCAGTTCGGTTCTTCCCTCTATTTTATACCATCTGAGTTTTATATGACTCCTTTCTTGAATCTCGATTTCCTGATTTTTTTTCAGATGAGAGTTGTGCACCACATGCCATCAACTTGCTCTTCCGCTCTAGAACTCTCCTCCCCCTTTATTTAATCATCCTGGCTAATGAACCTTTTTTGATGAACTTCCTCAACTTATCTTCAAAGAGCAAACCATTAAAAAAAAGAACATCACGTAAAATATTTATATCTCTACCTCCACTGCTATCTTTATCTCCTAAACACACAAAATAGCATGAGGAGAGGACCAAAACAAAAACATCAAGACCTCCCTCCCTGGGAAGTGACGTTCTTCCTGGAAGACCAGAATACTGAGAGAATGGGCCATTTTAAAGGTGCGTGTGTTCAGTTTTTATTTGCCTCTTGCCCTCCCATAATGAAAGAAGGGAGCCATGCAGATCTCACCAGATGCTCAGTTTCTCAATGTGGGCTTAATACCATAGATAACCACATCTCTTGGTGGCATGGCAAGACTTTCCTAGTCCCATGGTAACACTGTAGTTCCCTTTAAATCTCCACATCCTACCACAGCATATTCCCTATATGTAGGCTGCACTCTCCCAGAATAGAGGTCAGAAGAACCTCAGAGTTCAGGAATAATGTTGTTGCCCTGGCATTTGTCATAACTTAGAACCATACCCTACTATTTGAGCCCAAGACATAATTGAAAGATAAATTCTAACTGCTGTTTTTTGGTTGGTTGGTTGGTTTGCTTTGTTTTGTGATTTTTTTTTTAATTACTCCTTTGTCTTTGTTGTCATGCCATACGTAGCATATATATTTTGCTCAGGAATTAGAAATCCTTCTTTCTATCTTGAAGACTGTTCTTTTACCTAGGACAGTTATCTCATAAACAATCAAAGAGAAAGCAGCATTTAGCAGGTGACTCGGTATAACTGAGGTTGAATGATTTAATTTTCTCACTTTTTAATTAGTTCATTTATTAATCAAAAAAAATTAGGCTGGCATCCTGTAACATCAACAGGAATTTATTAAATGTATAAAATAATGAAGAATTCTGAAGTACTTAATGGTAACAGATAAAGAAGAAATAAGATGCATCAATTTATAATTTTAATTACATTTATTTTTTTTGATGATGTATTTCATATATGTACCTTTATAATATTAAGAATATGAATTCCAACTGATAAACGTAGAAGAAATAATGAAATTAGAAAATAGACAGTGGGCAACCACTTTAGAAATACTTGATTCAGAGCAGGAAATGTCAATGGATGTAAAAACAAGTGGGTAATTCTGATAAGAAACATGACATTTATGGGTGAAATATTTCAAAATATATCAAAATATGGCTCTGGAAGACACTAAATAAAAAGGAAAAATATTAAATTTACGAGGGGGAAAACTAGCAGACACCTTCTTAACCAAATAATTACAGTTGAAGTCACCAGAAATGGGGCCAGTTGACATCACATGACTTTTGAGATACCACACTGAGACAGACACAATATCACAATGATTTTGTATCCTCCTGCTTCTTTTTGTATCCTTCTTGCATCTTTTAATGTGTTTTAGTGAAATGTTCCACATAAGGATGCACTGTATACAAATTTTTCTAGTTTCATAGGTGAAAATGGTGTATCTTATTGACTCAATGTAATGTACTTAATGCAAATAATAATTAATGTCTATTGGTTGTATTTATTATTTCTGAATTGCCTTTTTATGTACTTTGCTTATTTTTCTATTAATCCCTATAAATTATTTTTAGAAATTTGTTGCAAATGAACGAGCTGTATTCTTATGGACTCTACTTGCTTTTAATTCTGTTGTGTGTGGCTAATGATTTGCTGAATGAAGACTCACGAGTTCTTTCTCTTGCATTTGATGCTGAAAATATATATGAATATGCAAACAGCAGCTCCTTTATTTGGGATGGGCAAATCCACTGATTAAGTCCAGAGATCTCTCTGCAATTATCTGAAAGCCACTGAGGAAGGAGATGGGTTATCTTCATCTTAGAAGCTCATTTCCCAAGCAAAGAGAACAAAAAGAAACAAAAAATAAAAATCAAACAACGACGTACACACAGTAACAATAAACCTCACCACCACAACTGACAATTGTGTTTCTCTGAGTTTTTAGGCCTGCGTGTGTGTGTGTCTTCTGTTTTGTATTCCCACCGCATCTTTCAATCTAGCTTGTTTTTTTCTTATGTGTCGGTAGATAGGTGTTTGCAAATTGATAAATAGCCTACGGAAGGGAGTGTAAGCTCCAGGAACGCCAGACTCCTCTCCTGTGTTCTCAGTACTCGGTGCCTAGCACATAGTTGGCACTGAATGCTGGTTGAATTCATAATCAAAGGCATCCTGACCCCAGAACGATGAAGAAAGATATCTGGGAGAGAAGGCAATCTGAAAAGAAAGAGGAACTAAAGAGAGATGCAGAAAGATGACAAAGAGAATCTTGACAATTACGCCTCAAGTCAGCTCTACTCTCAAGTTTTAACAAGATTTTCTTTCACTGCCCAAATTCCTAGGATTCTATTTCTAATATTTTTGTTTTGTGCAAATAGTTTCCACTTGGGAGAGGGAGAAAATTCACTTGAATAACAATGAAGAGACTTTAATAGAAGATAGTTTGGCTCAGGCTTTACTCTGTAATTTATTTATGGCCCCATGGGATCATCTTTATAAATTATTCCATATCTCTCCTCTGTCCTTTTTATAAGGTACCTTTTGTCAAAAATACACAGTTTTACAAACTTCCCAGATTTCCATCTCAATCAATTTATTTTTATAAAACTGTAGGTCGTGCACAGATTATAGTAGCAGCTACAGAATGGGCATCTATCGTCAAGCACACAGAAGAGGCCAGTCTCATAAAAATAACCTTGGGTGGGGCCACTAAACTTGGTCCTGAGGGAAGGAAGCAAACACTGGTCTAAGAGTCAAACAGCCCAGAATCCTTCTTGGGAAGAGAATGTCCCCATTATCTCAGAAAATACCTTACTGGACTTGATGGTTATGGCAAAAATGGACTCCCTCTTCCACAGCTCCATCCCAGGACGTTCTGGACAAGAGAAGCTAATTTGCTTTAGGTCAGAAAGGGAGAGGAGCTTTTGATAGGGGCTGGGAAGTCTGGAGGAAATTACTTTCAAAGGACTAGTGAACAATAAGAAAACACTACTGAGACCTAAGACCGAGCGTTCAGAGGAAACAGGGAATAGAAGTGACATGAGAACATCATGGCTAACGTTCACTGTTTACTGTTTGAGATATTTTTCTGAACACTCTGAATGCACCACTAATTTAACCCCTGAATAATCCTATTTGGTAGGTAATATTATTTCCCTTTTATAGATAAGAAAACGAAGGCACACAGAATTCAAGCAACTTATTTAAATTACACAGCCGTAAACATATTATAGATTCAAACACAATCTGACTCTGGAAACTTGCTTTTAAACCACTATGCTATATTGCTCTGAGCNAAAGGCACACAGAATTCAAGCAACTTATTTAAATTACACAGCTGTAAATGGCATATTATAGATTCAAACACAATCTGACTCTGGAAACTTGCTTTTAAACCACTATGCTATATTGCTCTGAGCCTTTGACTATAATCTTGGAGAGAACATTAATTCTCCCACTGTGCATGAGATGGTAACTCTAGTTATTTTATTTTATTTTTAAAGGGTTGTGTAACTGCAAATGTCTGGAGGGCTTGGGACTGTCCAAAGAGTATATAATCAGGTTATGCATAGATTTATCTATTTATTTTTGACTATTAATTAACCGGTGCCCTCAACTATTCTGTAAGCTCTGCCCCTGTTCTAAAATACAATCACTGTGAGCCAAACACAGAGGTGTTATTTATTATCCAGTCTTTAATATGGGTAAGGGCTGAAAGAAAATTTCATTATATGATTTCTGTTGTCTTACGGGTGTCTCTCTTATCCCACCTCTGAAAAAGTGGCTTAGAGGAAACTCAGGGACTCTAGGTCAGTAAGTTGTATCGGAATGAGTAACAGGTGGAATCAAGAGCTCTATGTATAACTTGGCTCACCCACCGATATGTGACTAATATTCACAATGCCAGTTGCCTCTGTGGTGTATTTTTAGAAGTCCTTTACGCATCCAAAATCTGTAGGATATAAATGCCCACCAACACTTTATGCCCTTGCTCTTCCATATGCTTCCTTTCCTCTATTCCTTCTTCAATTCAAGCACCACTGTCTACTTAATCATCCAAATGAAAATCTTGAACCCTACTGACGTTACCTCCCTATCTCCTGTCAATATGTCATCCGTCTTCATTTCCACTCCCATTGCTCTTATTCTGCACCTCAGTGACTGCACAAGGCTCTGAATTAGGCAGGATGACTTCAGGTAAGCCATCTTCAAATCCAACCTCTGCTCCATACCACTATACTCTTCTCCTCCATCTACTGAAGGAACAGAAATGGCCTGTCTACTTCCACGATGACCTATCGAGTGTCTTCCATTGCAGAGACTAAGCAACTTAGCATGGTGTCTACAACGTTCCATATTCAGGCCCCTGGTGTCGTGCAGTCATTGTCCTCTTTTTGTTTTATGTTCTAATGCACCAAACTGCTTCCATTCCTCAAGATCTATGCATGTCCTTGTATCCACACCTAAGCTAGTCTCTTTGCTTGACTGTGATATTCATTCTCTTCTCCTGGTTAGCTTCTCAAAGCCTCCTTCGTTCTGTTCCTACTGCATGCTGCAAAGTCACCCTAATACCACATCACAGAGCATGTGTCCAAATTGATCTTGTCCCTGTGATAGATGATAAACTTTTCAAGTACAGGAACCTTACCCTAGTCACCTCTTCAGCCCCACAGTATTACTTCATGTCTAGGATGTGGTGAGCGCTCAAGAAATTGTCATGACTCATTAAAATGAAATGATCACAAAAGAGTCACTTCTCCTTCCAGTTCTCATCGGACTAAAAATAAATAAAAAATTACCATTATATACGGTAGATAATATACTACTTAAGATTGTAAATAATATGTCATTTTCAAAAACATCTTTGTGTAAGTTTATGTGTTTGAATGTTCAATTAGTGAGGCATATTTGGCACTTTTACCCCATTTTGCTTATAATTTTAAGTTTAACAAATCACAATCTCCAACGCATGTGTGTTTATATTTATTTAGTGGTGTCAAACTCCTCCTTATATTTAGTTCTTTAAAAANAAATCACAATCTCCAACGCATGTGTGTTTATATTTATTTAGTGGTGTCAAACTCCTCCTTATATTTAGTTTTTTAAAAAATATATAGAAACTCTCAAATCAAGTGATAGTAATGAGGAGCTTAAATCAATATCTTTGAAGATGCAATACTGGTTGACGTTTGAGATTTAAAATGCAATCATATCTATTTGAAAGCAGTGTTAGAAATCTATTTCACTCATATGTCCATTAATACCATGAGCTTGTAGAGTTTGGAATCACATTGATTTGGTTAAAATACAGAATCAGCTATTTATCATCAAGTTGATTTATGCAAGTTACAAAATTAAGAAGACATACATTATCCTTATTTTTGAGCTGGNTCTTGTAGAGTTTGGAATCACATTGATTTGGTTAAAATACAGAATCAGTATTTATCATCAAGTTGATTTATGCAAGTTACAAAATTAAGAAGACATACATTATCCTTATTTTTGAGCTGGAAATAGTAGTACCTCTTCTTCAAGATTATGCTGGGCATTAGAGGTGATTTTTATAAAGTGCATGGGATGGCTCCTAGTAGCTCTACTGTAATGTCGATAATGATGCTAGTGATGCCAGTGGTGGTGATGCTGCTGCTGGTGGTGGTGATGCTGGTGGTGATGCCGGGGGTGGTGACGGTGATGATGCTGGTGGTGGTGGTGATGGTGGTGGTGATGCCAGGGGTGGTGATGGTAATGATGCTGGTGGTGGTGGTGATGGTGGTGGTGGTGACGGTGATGGTGCTGGTAGTGGTGGTGATGGTGATGATGCTGGTGATGGTGTTGATGGTGGTGGTGGTAGTGGTGGTGGTGATGGTGGTGATGATGCTGGTGGTGGGTGGTGGTGGTAGCCTTTCTTACCTCTGTGCCTTTGCATATGGCTTATCTCTTTTAAATGGAGTTCCCCCCTTCCATGGACTATCATTCCCTCCTCCAACTTCCTTCACCTACCTAAGTCCTAGTCTTTAAACATGAGGTTTCAGTCTGACATCATGTCCTCAGAAAAGCAGCCCCTGCCCTCTCAAAGAAATGAAGTACCCCTATTATAATCTTTCTCACAAGAACCATGTACTTTTCTTTCATAGGGCTTTTCACAAATGTAATCAATTTATTATTTACAAAATATTACTGTAAAAAATCTTTCAATATGGCTGTGGGCCAGCGTATTTGTCTTATTTCTGTATTCACACAGCACTGTGCCTGACCTAATACTAGTTCCTCAGTAAGTATCTGTTGCATGAATAACATGAAGGCAGGGAATGGCAATGACTACCAACTGAAATCATGGAGAAAGGGAAACATGCGTTTTTGAACTTAATTCAGGAAGTGGAAACTAGTGACTATTTTGTCTGTAGTTTAAAGAGCACCCCCAAAGTGAGAACCATGTTAAGTAAGATACGGACATTTTGCAGAATCTGTATAAACAGAGTCTCAGGGCGCCTGGGTGCCTCAGTCACTCAAGCATCTGACTCTTGATTTTGGCTCAGGTCATGATCTCAGGGTCCTAGGATCAAGCCCAGAGTTGGGCTCCATGAACAGCAGGGAGTCTCCTTGAGGATTTTCTCCCTCGGCCCCTCTCCCAACTCGTTCATGTGCTCTCTCTCTCTCAAATAAATAAATAAATAAACCTTTTAAAAAGAAAAAGAGTCTCAAATCAAATACATTACTAAAGGTATATTGTTAAGAAAAGAAAGAAATAGCAGAGAAATGAAGATAAATAATTAAAAAGAGCCTCTCGTGATGGTTCTTTTCTGGTTTTGGTGGGCTTCTGCAGGTGGAAGCATCCCCTAGATAATGAGGGTAACTGAGTGACAGTGGGACATTGCTGGGCATCAACGAATCCCTCAATGCTTTACTGTCTGAGGCCACAGTCGCTGTGCAGGACAAGAAAGGCCCATAAAGATGACATGTTCGCTTGGCAGCTCCCTGTTGGGGCTCCAATGTATTACCTGGATCTAATTATCTCATCTCCAGCTGACAGAGGGGCTTCCAAGGAACCTTTCCATCACGGCTGCCTCAGCCCAGCTTCCAGGGGGCTGTCTAAGAGCTTGATATATTTTTGGATCCCCTGCTCATTGGATGAACAAGCTGAAGCAAATCATGTATTGACCTCAAAGCATTTATAAACTGTAGAACATTATATTCTCATCAGAGCCATAGGGGCAGTAAACTATAGTTTCTCTGCTGTGAAACATGGTTTTGCTTATGCACTGTGTTACTGGGCTCGTACCTAAACAATAATACATCATTTGTGGCACATGTCGCCTTCTTTATTGAAAGGCAAAACAAAGAGTTGAGGACAAAAATCATTACTTCTTTAGCAATTTTTCACAAAATGCTTTTCTTTTGTACTTGACACACAGATGGGACATTGTACTGTGAGGGAAATGATGTATGGCGGCGTGACAAATTTCATTTCCTTTCTAAAACCAGAATCAGAAGGATGCACAAATTTGGAAAAGTTGTGTTTCTTTAAAAAATAATAATAAAATAAGCTTTAAAAAAGGAGTTGGGGGGGTTCGTGGGTCTCCCTGAGAAAGCATTTGTATGCTTTAATAGACTTGTCGGGTATTGATCAAAGTGCTTAAATGAAAATATTGGTAACAATAAACCGGCTTGTGCAAGAGCTTTTGTATCATCTTGGAAAGCTCACCTAGGACTGAGGCTGGAATGAAAAGTGTGCCTCACCCAGGTAGAACTGGACAAAGGCAAGAGACCCAGAATCAGCTCCTTTGGGCCCAGGAAAAGTTTGATGCGTGAACTTTCTGAGCAGTAGGAGAAATAAGGCAGTTGCTCTAGGTTCTTGCTATTCCTGCTCTATACTTCCTTCCTTTTTTTTTTTTTTTTTTTTAAATCTCTCCTTTATCCTGAAATGTTTCTCAAAGCTTGTCAACACACCACCTGCTTCTAAGTCCCTGGGGTGCTTCTTTAAATGCAAGGCCCCACAACTGTGTTTCTGAATTGGACCCTGCAGAAGTAGGGATGGGGATGCGCGTATTTGTACATCCACCCGCCCTGTTTCTGCCCTTCCGAATCTCCGTGAGAATCTCTGTCCACAGGTCTCATCCCAGGCCGCTGTGAGAAGTACTCATAATGAATATCTAGCATACAGGACTCAACTTCTCTTTCTGATTTCTTTCCCCTCAGGGTCCCTTCCCCTCAGTGTCTTACTGTGTGACTTTTAAAAAGTATTCATAGCTATGATAATTTATAGTGTCCCTCTTCTGGATAACATGGCTGCATTTTATCAGGATCTTTTTGTTCCTTAATTCATCATTTTTGGAATTATTTATATTTTTTAAGAATTTATTGAATTATTTAATTGAGAGAGAGAGCTTGTGAATGAGTGGGGGGAGGGGTAGAAGGAGAGGGACAAGCAGACTCCTCACTGAACAGGGAGCTGGTGGTCCAGGGACTCAATCCCAGGGCCCTGAGATCATGACCTGAGCTGAAATCAAGAGTCGGTCGCTTAACTGACTGAGCCACTCAGGTGCCCCTACGTTGGGCATTTCTTTAAGAAATAAATAAATAATAGGTTTAAGAAGGGATGGGTTAAACGTAGTTAAACTTAGCAAAATATCTTGACCTCAGATCTTGTTTGGGCCTTTAATATAGGTACATATGTTAGGAACCTTCAAATGGGGGTTTCTTAAATGCACTTGATAGGAAACTTTGTTGTCCTGAAGAATTTCATGAAATTTGTGTTTCAAATAACAAACTGGAAAATACTGCTTAATTCATTAGGAATATTAAAAGGGAAATGGGAATCCTGGAAGCACTGTGGCAAGTGGGCTGTGGCATAAGGGATGTTTGATGGCTCTTAGATGTTACATCTATGTGACTTTATTATACTCATGGAGCATTCTGTATTTATGGAGGAAAAATAGTCTAATACCTGAGGAATGAAGAATACATGTGTCTTAGTCTGTTTGGGCTGCTGTAACAAAAAATAGTATATACTGGGTGGTTTAGAAACAACAGGAATTTATTTCTTACAGTTCCAGAGGCTGGAAGATCCAGGATGAACTCATTGGTGGATTTGGTGTCTGATGAGGACACATTTTCTCATTTACGGATGTCTGTTTTCTGGCTGTGTCTTCACATGGCAGAAGAGTGGGGGAGCTCTCTGGGGTCCCTTTTATAAGGATCCACCTTCATGACCTAATCATCTCCCAAAGATGCCCCCCCTTCCAAATACCATCACACTGGGGACTAGGTTTCAAAATATGATTTTGGGAGAGGCATAAATATTCAGTCTCTAGCAACATGTTTGAGAATTTTGTATTTACACCAAATGGATTCACACTACCAGAAAATATTTTCCGGGCAATATTGTATTTGTTAAGAAAAATAAGAGTTGGAACTGCAAATCTAAATAATATATCTAACTTTTTAAGGAACCTCCATACTGTTTTCCAGAGTGGCTGTACCAACTTGCATTCCCACTAACAGTGTAAGAGGGTTCTCCTTTCTCCACATCCTCTCCAACATTTGTTGTTTCCTGCCTTGTCCATTTTTGCCATTCTAACTGGTGGAAGGTGGTATCTCAATATGGTTTTGATTTGAATATCCCTGATGGCTAATGATGTCAAACATTTTTTCATGTGTCTGTTAGGCTTTTGTATGACTTCTTTGGAGAAATACCTGTTCGTGTTTTGCCCATTTTTGGACTTATTTGGTTTTTGGGTGTTGAGTTTGAGAAGTTCTTTATAGATCTTGGATACCAGCCCTTTATCTGTAGTGTCATTTGCAAATATTCTCTCATTCTATGGGTTGCCTTTTTGTGTTGACTGTTTCCTTTGCTGTGCAGAAGCTTTTTATCCTGCTGAATCCCAAAAGTTCATTTTTGCTGTTGTTTCCCTTACCTTTGGAGACGTGTCTTGAAAGAAGTTACTGTGGCTGATGTTGAAGAGGTTGCTGCCTATGTTCTCCTCTAGGATTTTGATGGAATCCTGTCTCACATTGAAGTCTTTCATCCATTTAGACTTTATCTTTGTGTATGGTGTAAGAGAATGGTCGAATTTCATTCTTCTGTGTATAGCTAGAGCTACACTATGACCCAGCAATTGCACTACTGGGTATTTACAACAAAGATACAGATGTAGTGAAAGGAAGGGGCACATGCACCCCAATGTTCATAGCAGCAATGTCCACAATAGCCAAACTGTGGAAGGGGCTGAGATGCCCTTCAACAGATGA